>NC_041382.1:78504296-78507202 GCF_002162155.2 Triticum dicoccoides
CGGGAACGTGGCAAGGCGACCGCTCCTGTTGGGCAGTCGTTGAAACGCCCTCGGACCTCTTCTCCTCCGCCGACTGGGAAGGCTCCCAAGCATCCACGAGCGACGCCATCCAAGCCGCCCAAGGCTCTGCCCAAGATGAAGATAGCTGTTCCTACCATTTCCCGGTAATAATAAGACTTGCTTTCCTTTGTCGACCGTGGACGGATCCTTGGTCGATTCACTGAACCAACTGATTGACTTTCGAGATTTGCAGCGGTGCTACTTCTGAGGTCTCCGCTAGGAACGACGACCAAGAGATGGAGGACGCTGTTACCTCCAACCCTGGTATGATTGCTGACGTCCTGCCTTTGAGTCGACTGAACTTTTATTTCTACTCTGGTCGATTGAATGTTTTCCTTGTAGCTCCTCCTCATGTTATCGACCTCCCGGATGACGATGAGGACGGTCCGTTGAGAGTGAGGAGGCACAAGAGGGCGTCGGCTGACAAGACCCCCCAATCCGCTCCGGCGTCCGAGGCCGTGGCTCGGGATGGTGGTGACACCACTCGGGCCTCTGTGACCTTCGCCGTTCCTCTGGCGAGTGCGCGGCCCTCGGCGTCGACTATGGATCCACCTTCGCTTTTTGCTGCGTACCCCGTCCCTGAGGACCAAGCGGCTGCTGCAAAGGAGGCTATACGCCAGGCGGGGATCATGATGGAGCAAGTGAAGATGGCTCGGGAGGCCAGCCAAGCAGCCTATGATGCGAGTTCGGCTCTTCAGAGCAACGTCCAGGTCAGTCGACTCGACACTTGGTCTGTTATGATATGCTGTTTGAAGAGTCTCTTTCCCGAAGATCTTTTGTATCTGTATCTGTACACCCACTGGGTGTGTCTGCCAACCCTTTGGACAAGTGGGGGCACGCTAAGTGCACCCACTGGGTGTAGTCCCCGAGACTACGGTGGACTGCTGGCAGTCGACTGTAGTCTTTACATTGTGTTGCTGTAGCTGTATTTCTTCACTCGGTTTGGTCGGGCCAGGTCGAGTGGAATTGTATCTGGTCGACTGCGGGCAGTCTTTTTTTTTGGTCGAACCAGTGGGGGCACGCTGAGTGCACCCACTGGGTGTAGTCCCCGAGACTACTGTCGAATGTTTTTGATTCGGCTGTGGTCTTAGAAACGTCATCATTGTCTCTTAGTTACTCGGAAGCAACTTATCTTGGACGTCTGTCGACTGATTTTCCTTTTTACAGAAATCTTGCAAACTTGTAGCTCGCTATACTGAGTTGGAGAATCAGCAGATCCAGCTCAACCTTAACTTGAAGCTTGCTCAGGAGAATTCGAGGAAGGCGCAAGAAGAAGCGAAAGGTATGGCTGGTGAGGTTCTCTATTCTTAACGGGTGGCTTTTCTTTCTTCTCCATTCTTGATGTTGGTTCCACTCGACGCTCCACAGATAAACTGGAGGAAGCTCTGAAGAAGAAAGACCAAGACCTTGCAGAGGCACAGAAGGAGGCCTCAAGCAAAACGAAGCTTGCAGAGGAGAAATTGGCTTCGGTCGGAGCTCTTGAACAGGAGAACTCCAGACTGAAAACCGCTCTCGAGACAGCTAATCGAGATGCCAGTCGACTGAAGAAGGAGAAGATGGCTCTGCACGACAAGGCGGGTGAGCTGATGGGGAAGGTAAAAGATCTGGAAGCATATCTCGGTGGACTTGCCAAGAAGTTGTTCGTCATGCTCGAAGGTAATTACTCTGCCCCGACTGTCTTGCAGTTTGCCAAGCCTGCGTAGGGCCACTGTCTTACTCTAGAATCGTGTTTGCAGAATTCTGTCAGAACTTTGAAGAGGAGACCAGTCGAGTGGAGCCAAGCTTGGATCCCGCCAATTCTCTCGTGAAGGACGAGGCTGCCATGAACGTGCTCTGACTGGAGTCTCGTGTTACCAGCGTCGTTGATTATCTGGCTCGGCTGAAAGTTGCAATGTCGCGGATCGACACATTATTCTGGCCTGGGACGACGCTTCAGAACGACCTCGAGTCTCTGATGGCTCAACTTAACGAAGTCCCAGGTCGAGTGGCGGAATGGAAGAAATCTTCTGCTAGATGCGGTGCTGATGTCGCTCTGTCTCTGGTCCGCGTCCATTGCAAGGAGGCGCGAGAAGAAAAGCTGGCGGCCATCCAAGTTGCAAATACCAGGAAGCACAGCTTTCAAGACTTCATGGAGACCTTCATCGCCGCTGCCACCCGTATTGCCGACGGGATCGACTTGGATGAGTTCGTCGCCCCTTCCAGTCCTCCTCCTGAGGAGTGAAAAACTTTAAATTTACCTCGGAATGCCGAGTGCATTTGTAACCGTTAAACTTTGCCTTAAATTTGCCTCGGGATGCCGAGTGGACTTGTAACAGTTAAACTTTGCCGAGCCGCGGGCTCGAGTACTTTGAGGTCTGGGACCTTTTAGGCTTTATCCGAAATCGATTTCTCGTCGGGCATCTTCATGGTTAGATTCGTCGAGTGGAACTTGATCTTCACTCGGAATGACCTTGTATTTGCGGCGCAATTCCAAAGGGGGAGTTAGCAGTCGACTCGCGGATTGGGTCGAGTCTTGAACTTAGGCGAGCACTGGGCTGCAGCTATGCCCCCGAGTGGGAGGTTTTCTCTCCACTTGGTAGGATTTTTAAACACTTAGGCGAGTGCCGGACTGCAGCTAAGTCTCTAAGTGAGAGAATTTAGGAGAGTGCCGGACTGCAGCTAAGCCCCCGAGTGGGAGGATCGCTCTCCACTCGGTAGGATTTTTACAAACTTAGGCGAGTGCCAGACTGCAGCTAAGTCTCTAAGTGAGAGAACTTAGGCGAGTGCTGGACTGCAGCTAAGCCCCCGAGTGGGAGGTTTGCTCTCCACTCGGTAGGATTTTTAAACACTTAGGCAAGCACTGGGCT
>NC_041382.1:78507471-78529548 GCF_002162155.2 Triticum dicoccoides
GCTGGACTGCAGCTAAGCCCCCGAGTGGGAGGATCGCTCTCCACTCGGTAGGATTTTTTCAAACTTAGGCGAGTGCCGGACTGCAGCTAAGTCTCTAGGCGAGAGATCTTAGGCGAGTGTTGGACTGCAGCTAAGCCCCCGAGTGGGAGGATCGCTCTCCACTCGGTAGGATTTTTTCAAACTTAGGCGAGTGCCGGACTGTAGCTAAGTCTCTAGGCGAGAGAACTTAGGCGAGTGCTGGACTGCAGCTAAGCCCCCGAGTGGGAGGTTTGCTCTCCACTCGGTAGGATTTTTTCAAACTTAGGCGAAACGGATTCGCAGCTAAGTCACCCACTGGGGGATTCCGTATGTAAACAAAAGTGACGACAATTAATGGAACACTCTTGCCTTTGATAAAAATGAACTGCAGGAATTTTTCTTATTACATCTCGTCCAAGCGAGAGCTCAAGTGTAGAAGGGGCGGAGTAGTTCCGCATTCCAAGCTCGAGGCTCGTCGACCTGGCGATCAACATTGTAGAGGTGATACGCTCCATTGTGGAGGACTCTGGTGATGATGAAGGGGCCTTCCCAAGTAGGAGCAAGCTTGTGTGGTTTCTGTTGATCCACTCGGAGGACCAAATCTCCTTCTTGGAAGGCTCGACTCTTCACATTCCGGGCGCGGAATCGACGCAAGTCTTGCTGATAAATGGTCGATCTGATCATGGACATCTCCCTCTCTTCTTCTAGGAGGTCGACTGCGTCTTGCCGGGCCTGTTCTGCTTCATCTTCGGTGTAAAGCTCGACTCGGGGCGCGTTGTGAAGAAGATCACTTGGCAGAACCGCTTCGGCTCCATAGACCAGAAAGAATGGAGTTCTTCCAGTCGGCCGGTTAGGGGTGGTCCTCAATCCCCACAGAACTGACGGAAGCTCGTCGACCCAAGCACCTGCCGCGTGCTTGAGATCACGCATCAGCCGAGGCTTCAGTCCTTTGAGAATCAAACCATTTGCTCTTTCAGCTTGTCCATTCGACTGAGGATGTGCGACCGACGCGTAGTCGACTCGCGTGCCTTGAGAGGCGCAAAAAGCTCTGAACTGGTCCGAATCGAAGTTTGACCCATTGTCAGTGATGATGCTATGAGGGACTCCATAACTGAATGTTAGTCCTCTGACGAAACTGATAGCAGCGCCAGCATCGAGGTTCTTGATAGGCTTGGCTTCAATCCATTTGGTGAACTTGTCGACTGCCACAAGCACATGCGTGAATCCGCTCCTGCCTGTTCTCAGTGGACCAACCATGTCCAGTCCCCAGACAGCAAAGGGCCAGATGAGTGGAATGGTCTTCAGGGCTGATGTAGGCTTCTGTGACATGTTGGAGTAGAACTGGCAGCCATCACACTTGTTGACTATCTCTTTTGCCATCTCATTTGCTCTAGGCCAGTCAAATACCGCTCGGTATGCTTTAGCCACAATGGTCCGAGAGGACGCATGGTGGCCATAGGTCCCCGAGTGGATATCATCAAGGATTATCTGACCTTCTTCTGGTGTTATGCACTTCTGACCGATTCCAGTCGGGCTTTCTCTATACAACTGCTCCTTTATGACTGTGAAGGCCTTGGATCGGCGGACGATCTGTCGAGCCTCTTCCTCATCTTCTGGGAGCTCTTTCCTTAGGATATACGCGATGTACGGTATCGTCCAGTCAGGAGTGACTGCCAAGACTTCCATGATTAGGTCGACCATAGCAGGAACTTCGACTTTAGTCGGATCTGTGGCACTTTTCGGTTGCGGGGCTTCTTTTGTGAAAGGATCCTCCTGGACTGATGGCGAGCGAATGTGCTCCAGAAACACATTGCTGGGAATGGCTTCTCTCTTGGAGCCTATTTTTGCCAAATCATCAGCTGCTTGGTTTTTCAGTCGGGGGATATGATGAAGCTCTAACCCCTCGAATTTCTTTTCTAGCTTTCTCACTGCATTGCAATAACCAGTCATAGCTGGACTTCTGACGTCCCACTCCTTCATCACCTGATTAACCACCAAATCTGAGTCGCCATAGACCATGAGGCGACGGACACCGAGTGAAATGGCCATGCGCAACCCATACAAAAGTGCTTCATACTCTGCTTCATTGTTGGAGGAATCGAAGTGAATCTGGAGAACATATCTGAGCTTATCTCCTCGGGGGGAGACTAGAACTACCCCAGCACCGGAACCATTCAGCATCTTAGATCCATCGAAGAACATGGTCCAGTGCTCCGAGTGAACTTGAGTCGGCAGTTGCTGTTCAATCCACTCGGCAATGAAATCTGCGATTGCTTGGGACTTGATAGCCTTCTTTGCTTCAAACTTGATATCTAAGGGAAGGAGTTCAATCGCCCACTTGGCCACTCGACCAGTTGCATCTCTGTTATGCAGAATCTCTGACAGTGGGGCATCGCTGACGACTGCAATGGAGTGGTCAGAGAAGTAATGTGCAACCTTCTTGGTGGTCATATAAATCCCATATACAAGATTCTGGTAGTGAGGGTATCTTTGTTTTGAAGGTGTCAAAACTTCAGACACATAATAGACTGGGCGCTGAACTCTGAAGGCCTTTCCTTCTTCTTCCCGCTCGACCGTAAGTACTGTGCTGACAACTTGCCCTGTGGCTGCAATGTAAAGCAGCAGAGGCTCTTTGCTGATTGGGGCGGCAAGCACCGGCTGGGTGGAGAGCAGAGCTTTGAGCTCTGCAAATGCTGCATCAGCTTCCAGAGTCCACTCGAACTTGTCAGACTTCTTCATCAGTCGGTAAAGGGGCAACGCCTTTTCACCGAGACGAGAAATGAATCGACTTAGGGCGGCCAATCAGCCTGTAAGCTTTTGGACGTCGTGCACGCGAACGGGACGCTTCATCCAGAGTATGGTGCCAACTTTTTCAGGATTGGCGTCGATCCCCCGTTCGGAAATGAGAAAACCGAGTAACTTTCCACCTGGAACTCCGAATGTGCACTTTGATGGATTGAGCTTGATATCATACCTCCTGAGGTTGCCAAAGGTTTCGGCAAGGTCAGCTCGTAGGTCGGAACCTTTGCGTGACATGACCACAATATCATCCATGTATGCCTCCACATTCCAACTAATTTGAGTGAGTAAACACTTCTGAATCATTCTCATGAACGTGGCTCCGGCGTTCTTGAGGCCAAACGGCATGGTGACATAACAGAAGCATCCGAATGGGGTGATGAAAGCTGTTTTGATTTCGTCGGGTCCATACAGACGGATCTGATGGTACCCGAAATAAGCATCTAGAAAAGACAATCTCTCGCACCCCGCAGTCGAGTCGACTATTTGGTCGATGCTCGGGAGAGGAAAATGATCTTTCGGGCAGGCCCGATTGATATGTTTGAAATCAATGCACATGCGAAGTGACTTGTCCTTCTTGGGGACCATGACGACATTGGCGAGCCACTCGGAGTGGTAAATCTCTCGGATAAACTCTGCTGCTAAGAGCCGAGCCACCTCCTCGCCAATGGCTTTCCTCTTCTGGACGGCGGACCATCAAAGATGTTCTTTCACAGGCTTGAACTTCGGGTCGACTCGTAGACGGTGCTCAGCCAGCCCTCTGGGAACTCCAGGCATGTCAGAGGGTTTCCATGCGAAGATGTCCCAGTTCTCACAAAGGAGCTGGATGAGCGCTTTTTCCTATTTGGAGTCAAGCGTCATTGAGATGTGAGTCGAGGCAGCATCGGGGTCGGTCGGGTGAATGTGGACTGTCTTTGTTTCACCGGACGACTGAAAAGCTGATTCTGAAGCAGGCTTCTTGGCTCGTAGCAACTCGCTTGGATCGGCAGTCTTTTGATACTCTTGCAGCTCGACCACTGCCATCTGAGCATCTGCAATCTTTGAGCCCTTCTGAAAGCACTCTTCCGCCTTCTTCCGATTGCCTGTAACAGTGATCACACCTTTGGGGCCAGGCATCTTTAGTTTGAGATACATGTAACATGGCTGGGCCATGAAGCGTGCATAAGCTGGCCTGCCCAAAATGGCGTGATAAGCACTTTGGAAGTCCACAACCTCGAATGTCAACTTTTCCTTGCGGTAATTCTTTGAATCACCGAAAACCACATCAAGAGCGATCTGGCCGAGTGATTGGGCTTTCTTCCCAGGAATGACTCCGTGGAAACTCATGTTACTGGTGCTGAGCCTGGACATCGGAATGCCCATTCCTTTCAATGTTTCAGCATACAGTATGTTTAGGCCACTGCCACCATCCATCAGGACTTTAGTCAGTCGAGTGCCTTCAACAATTGGGTCGACCACCAAAGCTTGCCTCCCAGGGGTGGCAATGTTCGTCAGGTGATCAGACTGGTAGAACATGATGGCAGTCTGAGACCACTTCAGGTAACTGGGTGTTGCCGGGGCAACCATGTTCACCTCTCGATTAATGACTTTCAGTCGACTTTTGCTTTCAACATCGGCAAAAATCATCAGGGTGGATTTTACTTGGGGGTATCCATCGTCACTGTCTTCCTTGTCCTCGACTCTGTCCGACTCTTTTTCCTTATCCTTGGACTGCTTTCCTTGGAACTGCTGGATCAGGAGCCGGCACTGCCGAGTGGTATGCTTTGGGTAAATAAAATTACCCTCTTCATCCTTCTTGGTGTGGATGTGACATGGCAGATCCAAAACATCATTTCCGTCTTGATCCTTGACTTTCTTGGGCTTCCAGGGGCCTTTGGGTTTTCCCTTGAAATTTCCCTGGGTTGCGGCCAGGGCCTCCCCAGGGGCGGCTGGCTCGGCCTTCCGCTTCTGCTTCTGACTGGAATTGCCTCCGGTTTCCTAGGCGACTGCTTTCTGCTTGCCACTCCGGAGTCGATCTTCATCTTCTCCGTTAGCGTACTTGGTGGCAATCTCCATCATCCGATTCAGAGACATCTCTCCAGTTCGACCGAACTTCAGATTCAACTCTCTGTATTTAACACCTTCCTTGAAGGCACAAACTGCTTGATGGTCTGGCACATTCTCAACCGAGTGATGCAGCGTGATCCACCTCTGGATGTATTCCCTCAGAGTTTCATTCGGCTTCTGCACGCAAGACCGCAACTCTGTAAGGCCTGCAGGTCGCTTGCATGTTCCTTCAAAGTTCGTGATAAACACTCGGGAGAGGTCCTCCCAAGTGTATATGCTGTTGGGTGCCAACTGATTTAGCCACGCTCTAGCTGAGCCCTCTAACATGAGAGGTAAATGCTTCATGGCCACCTCATCATTGCCACCGCCAATCTGTACAGCCACTCGGTAATCTTTGAGCCAAGTGTCAGGCTTAGATTCACTGGTGAACTTGTTGATTCCAGTCGCCAGCCTGAAATTGGGAGGAATCACTGCGGCTCTGATGGCTCGACTGAAACACTATGGCCCTGAAGCATGTACTCTGCTGCTGGCAGGCGCATCTCTGTTGTGGCCTTCTCGATGAGCTCTGTTCCTGTCAACCAATCCTTGAACGAGGATGGATCTCGCATCAAAGCCTGGGTCTCTGGGGTCGGCTGGAATCCTCTGCCCAACACTATGAGGGCGTCTGTCATCTTGCCGTCGAGGTGCATACGACCCACTCCTCGAGGGAGGGGTTGGCACTCGATTGTCGATCATCGCGGTCGAATCGGTGATCATACTTCTCATTCCTCCTGTACTGATCATGCCGGTCACCACGTCCCTCATGCCTCGGGGGTGATCTCGGGCTGTGAGCCGACTCGACTGTATCTGTTGCGACAGATCGACTATGGATCCTATCCCGCGACTGATAGACAGCGGAATTCTAGTTTCTCGCCGCCCGGAGCAACGCTCTGATCTGTAACAAGCCCCTGCCAGCCTCCGACTGGGAGGGCTGAATTGATTCTGCTATACGGGCCGCAGCGGCCAAATTCTGAACTGGGGTTTGATATACCTGCATCGGCGGGAAGAGCTGGCGTCGACTAGACTCAGGAGCCCACTGACACGCTCGCTCATCGAGTGCTCGCTGGAGATTCTCTAGTCGAGTGCGCTCGGCCAAGTTGGCCAAACGCGCGTCCTCCAAGGCCCGGGCCTCGGGGGTCTCTCCGACGATAGGAGTGCGGAGCGCGTCCATGTTCCGGTGGCGAAGCTCCTCTCGCTCTAATGACGTGAGAGGTTCGGGGAGATACTCATCGTGGGGATGCGACGGATCGCCTCCACCCGCGCCTCCACCAGCGCAAGGGAAACCGGGAGGACTGTGCATTCCGTCGACCGCCAGAATCTCAGCCGTTGGGTCGCTTCTGTCGCACTCGGATGCGGTCTCCGCGGAGCCAGTCGACAGGTTGAACAGGCCGCAGAGGGATTCGTCGGGCTCGATCGCCGTGACTTGCGGGGTGGCCGACTGGCGAGCCACAGCATGTCTCACCCACCTCTGAAGTCTCGACCGACCGGAGCGCTTGCGCCGGTGGGAGGCAGAGCGGGGAGACGATACGGGGGCCGACTGCTACTGGGTCGACGGCTGCCGCAGGAGGACGCCACGAACGAATGCGCGGAAATGCATCGCACCGCGGACGGGGAGCGCGTCGACGTCGAGTGGTGCCTCCTGAAGCCAGGCGGAGTCATCGACGATGAAGGTGAGCGCACCGAGACGGATCTCGCGGTCCTCCACCAAAAGTCCGCAAGAAAACATGATCAAAGGGATCGGAAGAATCGCAAATTCTCCAATCAGGCGCTAAGATTCCCGCCCCAAGGTGGGCGCCAACTGTCGTGGTTCTAACTCTGATAGTGATGTAGGGGGGTGAATATGGAGAGGCTAGATCTTAGCTATTGGGAAGTCGTTACACGCGAGGTTTACGAGTTCAGGCCCTTCTCAGAGGAAGTAATAGCCCTACGTCTCGGAGCCCGGAGGCGGTCGACTGGATTATGCGTGTATGGATTACAGGGGTGCGAACCCTTCGCACTGAGGAGGAGGGTGGCTTATATAGAGTTCGCCGGACCCCTCCTACCCTCAGTAATGCAGGGTTTAAGGTACATTTAAGGTTGGGCGTTACTGGTAACGCCCCTAATAAAGTGCTATAATGATCATAAAGACTACTTAACAGCCGACCATTTGCCTGTGGAGTGACTTTAGGTCTCCTGGCAGTCGAGTGGTTGGCTTCATGGTCAAGTGATAGCTTCTTGGTCGAGTGTCTTGAACCCGTCGAGTGGGATACCTTCAAGTCGATTGAAAGGTGACTTCTTCTAGGGGTGTCCTAGGGTAGGACTCTTTGGTCAGGTCCGTGTCCCTACCCTAGGTACATGTCTTCATCAGCGCCCCCCTTTCCTATTCTCCCTCCACCTCTCCTAGTTGGACAAGGAACGGGGAGGGGAGTCCTACTCCCGGTAGGAGTAGGACTCCTCCTGCACGCCCCTATGGCTGGCCGCACCCCTCCCCCTTGGATCCTTTATATACTGAGGCAAGGGGCACCCCAGGACACACAAGTTGATCCTCGTGATCGTTCCTTAGCCGTGTGTGGTGCCCCCTGCCACCATATTCCACCTCGATCATATCGTTGTAGTGCTTAGGCGAAGCCCTGCGTCGGTAGAACATCATCATCGTCACCACGCCGTTGTGCTGACGGAACTCATCCCCGAAGCTTTGCTGGATCGGAGCCCGGGGAGCGTCATCGAGCTGTACGTGTGCCAAGAACTCGGAGGTACCGTAGTAACGGTGCTTGGATCGGTCGGATCAGGAAGACGTACGACTACTTCCTCTATGTTGTGTTAACGCTTCCGTTGCGATCTACAAAGGGTACGTAGATCATACTCTCCCCTCTCGTTGCTATGCATCACCATGATCTTGCGTGTGCATAGGAATTTTTTTGAAATTACTACGTTCCCCAACAACCGGAAGCTGAAATTTCCACCATGCTTGCTAATTATACTTTTAAGGGTGGAATACCAAAGAAACTTAGAGATCCAGGGGTACCAACTATACGATGCTCCATTAAAAGAAACTATGTTAAAACTGCTTTATGTGATCTTGGAGCCGGTGTTAGTTTTATGCCTCTCTATTTATATCGTAGACTTGATTTGAATAAGTTGACACCTACTAAAATATCTTTGCAAATAGCTGATAAATCAACTGCTATACATGTCAGTATTTGTGAGGATGTGCCTGTTGTGGTTGCAAACGTTACTATTTTAACGGACTTTTTTTCATGATATTCCCGAGGATGATAGTATGTCTATTATTCTTGGAAAACCCTTTTTGAATACTGCAGGGGCTGTTATTGATTGCACCAGAGGCAATGTCACTTTTCATGTTAATGGTACTGAGCATACAATACACTTTCTGAGGAAACAACCTCAAGTCCAAAGTATCAATTCTATTGGAAAAATTTCAACAATTACTATTGGAGGTTTTGAATTTCCTCTTCTTACTGTCAAGAAGAAATATGATATTCTTATTGTTGGGGACATGCATATCCCCGTTGAGGTATCCTAGTGTTATTCGAAAATTCTCCGGTTTCATGCAATTCGGAATGAGTTTGTTAACAAGACTTGATCAACCTTGTTAGTGGATTCCTTTTGATGAGCATGAGATGGATGAATTTAGAAAACACAACTCTCTGTACCCTCTTTTTATTTTCTGTTATTTATATTAAATAAAGCAAAAATAGTAATTTCTATCTGTTTTTTAAATATCCGTGCAATAAAAAATACCCTGAAAAAAAAAGTTCTCCAAATGCCCTGAAATTTAAATATGATTTTTTCTAGAATATTTGAGAATACCTGGCACTGAGAACACACCATGGGGAGCAATCACCTGACCACAAGGGTCCAGGGCGCGCCCACCCCCCTGGGCGCGCCCCCTGCCTCACTATGCAACACCCTCGATGCGGCTATATCTCCCACGTGTCGAAGCACGACCTAGAGGCATAACCGCATTGAAAGCAATGTCGCAAGTGAGGTAATCTTCAAACAACCCATGTAATAAATAAGGGAAAGAGATACATAGTTGGCTTACAATCGCCACTTGACACAATACATGAATAAAGCATTACATCATCTAGATACAATAAAGGTCCGACTACGGAACCCAAAATAAAAGAAGACTACCGCAAATGCTACACAGATCCCTGATCAACCCCAACTGGGCTCCACTACTGATCAACTAGAACGAAACAACACAAAGGACAAGTTCTTCCTTGAGCTCCTCCTTGAGCTTGGTTGCATCACCTGCTCAGTAACATCGGCACCTGCAAACTGGTTTTGGAAGTATCTGTGAGTCACGGGGACTCAGCAATCTCACACCCTCGCGATCAAGACTATTTAAGCTTATAGGAAGGGTAAAAGTATGAGGTGGAGCTGTAGCAAGCGACTAGCATATATGGTGGCTAACATACGAAAATGAGAGCGAGAAGAGAAGGCAAAAGCACGGTCGAATAACTATGATCAAGAAGTGATCCTAAAACAACCTACGTCAAACATAACTCCAACACCGTGTTCACTTCCCAAACTCCGCCGAGAAGAGACCATCACGGTTACACACGTGGTTGATGTATTTTAATTAAGATCAACTTCAGGTTTTCTACAACCGGACATTAACAAATTCCCATCTGCCCATAATCGCGGGCACGGCTTTCGAAAGTTCAAATCCCTACAGGGGTGTCCCAACGGTTTGCTAGGACAAGGTGGGTTAGAGGCTTGGCTTAGCAATATGGGAGGCATGATAAGCAAGTGGTAGGTATCGCAGCATAGACATAGCAAAAGAGCGAGCAACTAGCAAGCAAAGATAGAAGTGATTTCGAGGGTATGGTCATCTTGCCTGAAATCCCGCAAGGAAGAAGAACAAGTCCATGAAGAAGGCAAACAGATGTAGCCGAACGGGGCCTCACAAACGTGACATTATCAGAACCAACCCGAAGAAGCAACACCGGAAAGAAGCACACAACATAGTAAACAACTAACACATGAACATGGCATGATATGCGGGATGCAGTATGTGATGCATATGCATGATTTGGAAAGGAATGATTGAACCTGGGCTCAACATGGAAAACCAAGAGTTCCACTGGAAAGAGGAGTTGATTTCGGTTGGAATCGATATAAAGATCACCGGAATCGGATGCACGGTTTGGAAATGGCAAGCAAAACAAATATGGCACTGGTCTGCGATAATCAGCATGAGACCATCTAAATGCATCAAGAACAACATGCTACAGCACCCCAACATGACAACAAAATACATGGCAGGGATCCACTCAAGAATCTTAACAAAAGATGAACACTGAGCTACAGCTAATTCAATCAATAGCAGGCTCAAACAAGCATGGCAAAAGTGCAAACGATAACAGGTTCCAGACTTTGTGAAATTAACAGCACATCAGGAATTTATCATCAGGAAGCAATGTTTAGAGAAAGATAACTACATGCTACAGGAACATATCATGGCAAGGAAAGGCATGGAATGAAGCTACTCAAAGCATATAACAAAAGTGCCTTAGTGACCATGAGCCAAAAGGGATCAGAGAATACAATTGCAAGCATGTGAACATAGCAAAAACGTAAACAGATTCAGACTTAGTGAAAAACCGGAGCATGGCAAAACAGATAACAAGTAGGCATGTTTACGAGCTCGATGCACTCACTACGAGGCATTGCATGACAAACTAAGCATACACCCAGCAAGTAGACATGGCATAGAAGGTGAACATGGCAAGAACAATAACATAGCATGCACGGGTCAACAACAACAAGCTCGTCAAAAGTGCTAAACACGTTAGCAATCTGCCAGGAACATTTTATAGCAAAAGTAGAGCTCGATTGACTCAAGCTAGAGTGCTCCATAATTGCAAACAAAGACATGGATGGATAGGGCACAACATTATCTACAAAACATCCTTACTGATCATCCTCAAAAGGGGCACAAATCACTAGGAAACAACATGAACATATGGCATAGAAACAATAACAGGACAAGGACTTGGTGAAATTCGAAGTCCCTGAAATCATCATCATTGAGTAAGCTACTTTGCATGCTTGTGCTAGTCACCAAAAACATCACAAAAATACATGACATACACCCCTGTAAAGATGACATGGCATATTAGAAAACACATATAGAGCTCAGGATCATAGCATGCACACATTAATCATGGCAAAAATGACAAAAGAGCAATCGCTGAAACAGGTCTGAAACTATCATCACATAGCCCTCTTCCAACAGCATTTCGGGCATCAAGATGGGCTCAAATGAAAATGATGCAATGAGGTGAAATGATGTACTCTCCGAGATGAACATTTTGATATGCTACACGCACGAATCGGAGATACGATGAGGAAGTTATGGCATGTCAAAGTATGCATAAAGTTAGGGTTTCCAGGGGAAAATGTCAACCGAGGGGATCGATCTGGATCTGGATCTCGCGGTACTGTAGCAGCTCGCCGAAGTTGCCCTATTCGCCGGAGACGAGGGAGGTGGCCGGAGCAGCGAGGGAGAGAAAGAAGCTCACCGGGGTGCGGCGAGGACTAGCCGGGCGCGGTCGCCGGCGGTGAGGGGCGCGCCACGGCGGAGCTTGCCGCAATGAGGAGCTCCGGCGGCCGGTTCTTGCGGCAGCGAGGCGGAGCGATGCCGGCGGGCGGTGGTGCGGCGGCCGGAGTTCGCCGGCTCGGGCAAGGAAGGAGGCAGACGGCGGCGGACGCCGGTTGGGTGGAGCGCCCGAGGCGGCGAGGCGACCAGGCGCATGGCGGCGGCGGTTTGGGCCCCGCGGCCGCGCGGGCCCGCGGCGGCGGAGGCGATCCTGGTTGAACAGGTGGCGGGCTCCGGTTCGCTGAGGGGCGGTGCGCGGTGACGTGTCGGCGCCTCATTCGCCTGAGTGAGGTGGCGGCGGGTTGGACGCATCCGGCGGAGTGCGGGGGAATTTTTAGATTTCGGAGGAGAGCACATATTTATAGGTAGAGGGAGCTCGGAGAGTCCAAATGAGGTGCGGTTTTTGGCCACGCGATCGTGATCGACCGACCGAGATGATGGAGGGGGTTTTGGTGGGTTTTGGGCCACTTTGGAGAGGTGTTGGGCTTCAACACACACGAGGCCTTTACGGTTCCTCGGTTAAACCGAGGCAGTATCAAACAAAGTCCAAATGGCACGAAACTTGACAGGCGGTCTACCGGTAGTAAACCAAGGCTGCATGACAAGTCTCGGTCCAATCCGAAAATGTTTAACACCCGCACACGAAAAGAGGTAGAAAGGGACACCGGGTGACATAGGAGCGCCGGATTGCAAAACGGACAACTGGGAAAATGCTCAGATGCATGAGACGAACATGTATGCAAATGAAATGCACATGATGACATGATATGGAATGCATGACACGCAAGAACATGACAAGGCAACAACAGCGAATAACTGGAGGACACCTAGCACATCGGTCTCGGGGCGTTACAACACTCCACCACTACGAGAGGATCTCGTCCCGAGATCTAGAATGGCACCGGAGGGAAAACGAAAGAGAAAGAGAAGAGGTAACCTAAGTTGCTTCATTGACAAACGGATGAAACCAAAGAACCTTGAAAAAGGTTAAGCCAATAGAAAGAAAGAAAGCAACGGCGATGAACGAAGTTGAAGGCACTTCGTTAAGGAAGAGGAATAAGAAAGAACAACTTCGGGCAGCACTCCGATTGAAAAGAAAAGGAATTGAATAAAAACTTGATAAGATGAGAAGATACTTCATGAAATCACAACACACTACCTCCGGAACTATTGAATGAATGGAACAAGGGGTAAGAAAGATCTCAGACAACACTTCGATTGAAAAGAGGTGCAAGTCTTGATAAGGCGAATTGAACTTGAGCAAAAAGGTCACAACACTCCGGTTAAATAGAATAAGCATGAAAAGAACATGATCTTTGAGAAAACGAGATGATGGGTTGAAAAGATCAACATCACAATGCCTCCGGAAGAAAAGAATAGAAGTTAGATCATTGTAATAAAAGAATGTTGAAGAAAAGGACAACTTCTACCGCAAAAGCTTGAAAAGGGTATCTTTTGGAGAAGGGTCGAACGGAGTTTTTGGAAAACCAACAACGAAAAGAGTAAGCTTGTAGTGGGATTATGGAGAACATCTCAAAACTATGAGGTGAAAATTCTGCCACTAACTAAAAACAATGGATTGGATTGATATCAACAAGGAGACGAGAACTATTTCACCGGGAGGATAAATGAAGAGCTTGGGTCATTTATAAGCACCATAATTAGCAACAGTCCTTAGGGAAGGCTTTAGGTGAAATATAACCCAAGATAACTCCAAAGAAGAGGTTGATGGATTTAAGATATCTCATTCTTGACAACATGTGAATCATGAAACATGAACTCAAATTATGAAGAATGACATAGCACGATCTCAAAAGATGAGGTAAAAAGAATTGCGCTCCGGATTGCAAGATGAAGGATGCTTGGGCTCCTCTGAAAAGAATCTCGATGAACACTTCGAGAAGGGATTAAATCATTGATGAACCATCATGTAGAACCTTCATGAAGAACTCCGTTAAACAAAAGAATGATCAAACGGAAAGAAAGAGATGTTGAAAACACAAGGTGAATCCTTGTACCGATTTAGATGAATCTCCGTGGCAATTTGAGCTTGGAACTCCGGGAAAAGAAAAGATGAACAAAAGAAAATCAAGAATTTATTTACCATGAACAAACTCTGAAGGAAGGAATTTATCACTTGGATGAAACAAGAATAAGAATTATGTTATGCTTATCCTTCACCAATTTAAATTGATGACAAGCAATGGATTGCATACAACTTATTCTCGTAGAAAGGATTAAGATAGATATTGCACAAACTTGAGAAAGGTCTTCAACGAATCGCCGATAGGATTGGAACAACGAATCAATTGATATGATAACGAAGGAAAAGAAATCTTGAATGAACCACCGTAAGAATTGAAAATGAATGAAGTAAAGGGATGAATCACCGGGTAAGAATTGTGAAATGAACGAAGATACTTTAGACAGTCTAGATACATGAGAACGAAGGGATCACGACTGATTAGAGATCACTTGAAGGATGCACCGGTAAGATTGGAGAATGATAACTGAAAGCTGGAATGAATAAATCTGAGATGGTGGGCTCCGGATGATCAAACTGAAAAGACTCTTGAATTGCTTCGGATGGGTGAAAGAATTCTCAAGATCAAAAATAATTATGAGAGGATGGCAACACACTAGAGCCACAAATCTTGAAGAGAATGGAGCAAGATATGGAGGAAAATTCTTCTTCGGTCTTCAGAATCCGAGAATGACGACAAGAAACACCACCATGAATTGTTGAGATACTCCAGGATGAAAATTGGAAAGGTTGAGCCAACGATGAAAAGAATTTGACAGATCTTGGAGAAACACATCTGACTGATGATAATTCATTCTTACGTCAAACTTTAGAAGATTTGAGAATATCTTCGGGAGAATAAGAGTCAGGTAAGATCCTGGGAAAGACCTGTGGGTTTGGGCCCACTCAAGAGAAAAACATCGTTGAACAATTTAAAAGAGAGATAGCGCCGGTAGAATTAAATGGCTTGAATAAGGTAAGACCTCGAAAATAGCTTGGATTGATCAAGAATAGAAGCACTAATCTTCCGATATATCTTCAGCACAACGAAACAAATGGATAGCGAGAGGTGAATGATTAAGAATTGCACGGGCATGAGAAAAGCATTGGGCAAAAAGAAAAGACTATGCTCAATACCCAAGCTTGAGTTGAATCCACCGGAGAAGGAAAAGAATGAAGAATGATAAGCTTGTGGAGCATCTTCATGAGAATCACCGGGTAAGGACATTGACGGAAAAGAATGGAGAGACTTCATAAGCACAAGATAGATACTTGATAAAGAAATCTTAGTCCTTGAAGAAAAAGGGGCGGGTGGGTGGGAAAACAAAGAAAATTTGGAGACAGATGAAACAAACACCGTTGACGAAGACTGAGATTGGCTCTTGCAAGTGTTGAAATGATCGGATCCACTTGAAGAGAAAACACGCCAGTTGAAAAAGGATTGACATGACAATCTCAATTATCAAGAAGGATTAGTATTCACATAGGAGTATGAGAACACCGCTTAGGAAAGGTATGGCATCAACTCTTGACTTTGAAGCAACTCGAATACCACAACTCAAAATAAAACAAAGGATTGGCTTGCAGAATAAGCCGGAACAAACATATGATAGAGATTTCGTCCGAAGTTTTCGTGGTGGGGCCTACACGGGCTCGATCGTACAGCACCATCATGTACAAGGCAGTGCACATGACATACGAAGTGTCCCCGAGTCAGCATAGCCAAGGACTCTTTAAGACACAACGAGACCACTGTAAAACCAACCGTGGATAGGCGGACCACTAGACGTCGAACCCCAATTTCATATCATACATCTGTCGGAAAGATATCCTAAGAGCTACTTGAATTCCCACTTATAAACTCCCGAAACTTTCCGGTTATGCAATCAGGTGTTGGGGATATAGGGGCAGAATAATATCTCACCCAAAACTAGCAAATCCTTCATCCAGCTGTATCCATCCTTCAACACATAACCAAGAAACCTTCGAAAATCATTTACCTCAACCTTCAAAAAGCATCCGTTATACAAGTTATGGCAATACTCCCGAACTCCCGCCCCAGTACTGGGTGGCGTCGAGGTTATCTCACCAACAACTGCATAAAAGAGATTTTCAATGTCGACGAAACTCAGGTATTCCAGAATTGCAACGATAAAATTGTGACGACAACACCTCGGAGCTCAACTCCCCGGGACGCTGCCACAACCCCTAAATGTCAGGAGGCACCAAGAACAATGTTCTCGTCACAAAACCATCGGAACGATTCCAAGATACCCGCGTGATCCTAAATTTTTTTAGTGAAATTTGAGAAGGGAAGAGTCAAAACTCTACGTAAGGATGCCTCACCAGAGCGACGAAGGGACTGAGGAGTAAAAAGAATTCCTAACTCTCCGATATATATAATCCTAAATGACTCAAAACATTTTTCTAGACTCAACAACGCCAGCGATTCGATCAAGCAGGGGGCTCCTAAAGTCAGGGAAGGCTCTGATTACCAACTTGCAATGCCCTCGATGCGGCTATATCTCCCACGTGTTGAAGCACGACTTAGAGGCATAACCGCATTGAAAGTAATGTCGCAAGTGAGGTAATCTTCACACAACCCATGTAATACATAAGGGAAAGAGATACATAGTTGGCTTACAATCGCCACTTCACACAATACATGAATAAAGCATTACATCATCCAGATACAATCAAGGTCCAACTACGGAACCCAAAATAAAAGAAGACTACCCCAAATGCTACACAAATCCCCGATCGACTCCAACCGGGCCCCACTACTGATCAACTAGAACGAAACAACACAAAGGACAAGATCTTCCTCGAGCTCCTCCTTGAGCTTGGTTGCGTCACCTGCTCGGTAACATCGGCACCTGCAAACTGGTTTTGGAAGTATCTGTGAGTCTCGGGGACTCAGCAATCTCACACCCTCGCAATCAAGACTATTTAAGCTTATAGGAAGGGTAAAAGTATGAGGTGGAGCTACAGCAAGTGACTAGCATATATGGTGGCTAACATACGCAAATGAGAGCGAGAAGAGAAGGCAAAAGCACGGTCGAACAACTATGATCAGGAAGTGATCCTAAAACAACCTACGTCAAACATAACTCCAACACCGTGTTCACTTCCCGGACTCCGCCGAGAAGAGACCATCATAGTTACACACGCGGTTGATGTATTTTAATTAAGATCAACTTCAGGTTTTCTACAACCGGACATTAACAAATTCCCATCTACCCATAACCACGGGCACGGCTTTCGAAAGTTCAAATCCCTGTAGGGGTGTCGCAACTTAGCCCATCATAAGCTCTCACGGTCAATGAACGATATTCCTTCTCCCAAGACAACCCGATCAGACTCGGAATCTCGGTTACAAGACATCCTCGACAATGGTAAAACAAGTCCAGCAAGACCGCCCTATGCGCCGACATCCCGATAGGAGCTGCACATATCTCGTTCTCAGGGCACACCGGATAAGAAATCCGTACAACTAAAACCAGCCCTTGAGTTTCCCCGAGGTGGCGCTGCAAGGGGCTCTAGTTTGGACCAACACTTAGACAAGCACTGGCTCGGGGGGGGGGGGGTTAAAATAAAGATGACCCTTGGGCTAGCCTAACCCAAGGGAAAAAGAGGCTAGGTGGCGAATGGTAAAACCAAGGTTGGGCCTTGCTGGAGGAGTTTTATTCAAAGCGAACTGTCAAGGGGTTTCCATTATAACCCAACCGTGTAAGGAACGCAAAATCCGGGAACATAACACCGATATGACGGAAACTAGGGCGGCAAGAGTGGAACAAAAAACCAGGCATAAGGCCAAGCTTTCCACCCTTTACCAAGTATATAGGTGCATTAATTAAAATAAGAGATATTGCGATATCCCAACAAAATATCCATGTTCCAACATGGAACAAACTTCCAATCTTCACCTGCAACTAACAACGCTATAAGTGGGGCTAAGCAAAGCGGCAACATAGCCAAACAACGGTTTGCTAGGACAAGGTGGGTTAGAGGCTTGGCTTAGCAATATGGGAGGCATGATAAGCAAGTGGTAGGTATGGCAGCATAGGCATAGCAAAAGAGCGAGCAAGTTATTTCGAGGGTATGGTCATCTTGCCTGAAATCCCGCAAGGAAGAAGAACGATTCCATGAAGAAGGAAAATGGACGTAGACGAACGGGTCCTCACAAACGCGACGTTATCGAAACCAACCCGAAGAAGCACACAACATAGTAAACAACCAACACATGAACATGGCATGATATGCGGGATGCGGTATGTGATGCATATGCATGATTTGGAAAGGAATGATTGAACCTGGCCTCAACTAGGAAAACCAAGAGTGCAACTGCAGTTGATTTCAGTTGGAATCGATATAAAGATCACCGGAATCGGATGCACGGTTTGGAAATGGCAAGCAAAACAAATATGGCACCGGTCTGCGATAATCAGCACGAGACCATCTAAATACATCAAGAACAACATGCTACAGCACCCCAACATGACAAGAAAATACATGGCAGGGATCCACTCAAGAAGCTTAACAAAAGATGAACACTGAGCGACGACTAATTCAATCAATAGCAGGTTCAAACAAGCATGGCAAAAGTGCAAAAGATAACAGGTTTCAGACTTTGTGAAATTAACAGCATGTTAGGAATTTATCATCAGGAAGCAATGTTTAGAGCAAGATAACTACATGCTACAGGAACATATCATGGCAAGGCAAGGCATGGCATGAAGCTACTCAAAGCATATAACAAAAATCCCTTAGTGACCATGAGCCAAAAGGGATTAGAGAATACAATTGCAAGCATGTGAACATAGCAAAAACATAAACAGATTCAGACTTAGTGAAAAACTGGAGCATGGCAAAACAGATAACAAGTAGGCATGTTTACGAGCTCGATGCACTCACTACGAGGCATTGCCTGACAAACTAAGCATACACCCAGCAAGTAGACATGGCATAGAAGCTAAACATGGCAAGAACAACAACATAGCATGCACGGATCAACAACAACAAGCTCGGCAAAAGTGCTAAACACGTTAGCAATCTGCTAGGAACATTTTATAGCAAAAGTAGAGCTCGATTGACTCAAGCTAGGGTGCTCCATAATTGCAAACAAAGACATGGATGGATAGAGCAAAACATCCTTACTGATCATCCTCAAAAGAGGCACGGATCACTAGGAAACAACATGAACATGTGGCATATAATCAATAACAGGACAAGGACTTAGTGAAATTCTAAGTCCCTGAAATCAGCATCATTGAGTAAGCTACTTTGCATGCTTGTGTTAGTCACCACAAAGATCACAAAAATACATGGCATACACACCTGTAAAGATGACATGACATATTACAAAACACATGTAGAGCTCAGGATCATAGCATGAACACATTAATCATGGCAAAAATGACAAAAGAGCAATTGCTGAAACAGATCTGAAACTATCATCACATATCCCTCTTCCAACAGCATTTCGGGCATCAAGATGGACTCAAATGGAAATGATGCAATGAGATGAAATGATGTACTCGTCGAGGCAAACATTTTGATATGCTACACGCATGAATCAGAGCTACGATGAAGAAGTTATGGCATGCCAAAGTATGCATAAAGTTAGGGTTTCTAGGGGAAAAAGTCAACCGAGGGGATGGATCTGGATCTGGATCTCGCGGTACTGTAGCAGCTCGCCGGAGTTGCCCTGTTCGCCGGAGACGAGGGAGGTGGCCGGAGCAGCAAGGAAGAGGAAGAACTCGCTGGGGTGCGGCGAGGAGTAGCCGGGCGCGGTCGCCGGCGGTGAGGGGCGCGCCGCGGTAGAGCTTGGCGCGGTGAGGAGCTCCGGCGGCCGGATCTTGCGACGGCGAGGCGGAGCGACGCCGGCGGGCGGTGGTGCGACGGCCGGAGTTCGTCGGCTCGGGCGAGGAAGGAGGCAGACGGCGGTAGACGCCGGTTGGGCGGAGCGCCCGAGGCGGCGTGGCGACCAGGCGCGTGGCGGCGGCGGTTCGGGCCCCGCGGGCCGGATGTGGGTCGCGCGGGCCTGCGACGGCGGAGGCGATCTTGGATGAACAGGTGGCGGGCTCCGGTTCGCTGAGGGGCGGTGCGGCGGTGATGTGTCGGCGCCTCATTCGCTGGAGTGAGGTGGTGGCGGGTTGGACGCGTCCGACAGCGGGACGGACATGTCCGGCAGAGTGCGGGGGAATTTTTAGGGTTTCATCTGCGCGAGATTTTGGAGGAGAGCACATATTTATAGGTAGAGGGAGCTAGGAGAGTCCAAATGAGGTGCGGTTTTCGGCCACGCGATCACGATCGAACGACCGAGATGATGGAGGGGGTTTAGGTGGGTTTTGGGCCACTTTGGGGAGGTGTTGGGCTGCAACACACATGAGGCCTTTACAGTTCCTCGGTTAACCGTTGGAGTATCAAACGAAGTCCAAATGGCACAAAACTTGACAGGCGGTCTACTGGTAGTAAACCAAGGCCGCATGACAAGTCTCGGTCCAATCCAAAAACGTTTAACACCCGCACACGAAAAAGGTAGAAAGGGACACCGGGTGACATAGGAGCGCCGGATTGCAAAACGGACAACGGGGAAAATGCTCGGATGCATGAGACAAACATGTATGCAAATGAAATGCACATGATGACATGATATGGAATGCATGACACGCAAGCACATGACAAGGTAACAACAGCGAATAACTAGAGGACACCTGGCACATCGGTCTCGGGGCGTTACACATTGGCCCATGGTGGCTCCTATCGTGGAATTGTCACGACAGATGTCCTTAGTGTCAGGACTTAGTCGTGAGGCCAACGCATCTATGTGGTAGCTTGAGAGGGGTTGAGCAGGATGAGAGACGCGATGTTTTACCCAGGTTCGGCCCCTCACGGTGGAGGTAAAAGCCTACATCCTGCTTCATTATATTGATGATGATGATCATGGTTACAAGAGTGCTCTATCTCGAGAGCTATTGTCTAAACCTAACTTGTCCAACTTGTGGAACTTGTGAATCTTGTCCCTTTTGGGGAGCCCTGCCCCTCCTTGTATATGTTGCAGGGGCGGGTTACACGTAGAGTCCTATTAGGATTAGGACCAGTCTATCTCTAATACAAACCGGATACAAGTCCTGGTCGTAACTCCTTCTAAGGTAAATATTCCTCATGCCTTTCCTCTTAAACCGACCCACCATAGTATGAACCGGCATTCTGAGCCTTGGGCCTTGTCATCCGTCTGACCCGCCCGCCGGGTTACCAGTGAGTCATAATGACCAGGAGGGTTGCTTGTAAACCACCAGGTCAGGGCGGGTCGCCAGTAACTCACCAAGTGTCAGCGGGGTCTTCAGATAAACCGCCAAGTCCGGCCGGGTTAACTTCCGGCCGGTTTATGCCGCGGGGTATATCCTCGACATTAGCCCCCAGTTTAATTTGGATTTATCCATGTTAAACTGATCCTGTAAAACAAATACAAGAACAAATTTGACAAACTATGCTCTGGGTTAAGAATTCTTGTAAACCGGCATCTGATCATTCTAAAGTCCTTGTCATTTCCGTCTTCTACAAAATCCGGGTCAATAAACCAACTTTATACTCAAACTGCTGACGTTGGTTTCTCATAGGAAAATATTGTGAAGAATAATCCACTTGAGTCGGCTTCCAAAGCGCCAGTTTAAGAAATTTTGGTCTTGAAATACTCATCTGATATTCGGCCGGTTTGAAGATGTAGAACTTGCCGATTTATCATTACCAAAATTGCCGAGTTATAAAAACTGATAATTCCGGGTCATGATTGTTGCTAATGTCGGTTCATGATTGTGGCCAACGCCGGTTCATGATTGTTGCCAACGCCGGTTCATGATTATTGATGATGCCGGGTTGTAGACAAAGGGTCATAATAATTGGTAACACCGGGTCAATCTAGTTTGCTCAAAACAGAGAATTTGAAGATATTTCTCCGATAATAATATAATACCTGTAGCCCCCAAGTCTTGAACAGAACAAAGTGATGGCTTAAGACTTGCTTCAATATAAATACTGCCACTTTTGAAGAAATCCATGTTGTTCATTCCAGTCACTAGTAAAAACTGAATACTCCATATTATGTAGCCCCCAAGGGCCGGGTTGTCATGCTTGCAGCAACCTGGGACTTGTAATTGCCTTATACTCATAAAAACTTCAACCAATGTAGCCCCCAAGGGCCAGGTCATTATGCAATAATGTGCAGGGACTTTGTAAATATGATCATATAGATTTGAATAACAACAGCGTGTAGCCCCCAAGGGCCGGGTCATTATGCAATAATGAGCAGGGACTATGTAGATATGATCATGTAGACTTGAATTGTTGACAGGAGCAACTGGTAGCCCCCAAGGGCCGGCTCATTATGATATGATGAGTCGGGTCTTCAATAAGATGAGCAAAAAATGACTTTGCATTAGCCCCCAAGTGTCATGGTGCATGCTCACAGCGATATGAGACTTGCATATTTGATATAATCTCAACTTTGAATAATGTAGCCCCCAAGTGCCGGGTTGTAAGC
>NC_041382.1:78530276-78541960 GCF_002162155.2 Triticum dicoccoides
AACACCGGTTTACTCCATAATAAGATGGTAACATAAAATCAAACCGGGCAGATAGTCTCCGGATTAAGATTTGACCATCTTCCGCCAATTTGTAATTGACAGTTGAACCGGATTAACAATGTCGGTTTAAAAACGCAACAGAAGTAAAAGGAAATATTTATCAAAGCAAATTTCAAGCAAAGGGAATGATAAAACCATTTGCAAAAAGAGGCTATTGAGCCGATCAAATGGCGTTACCATGGTCGGACACGACCAAGCCCCCGATAGGCGTAGCTATGGTTCAAGTCAACCAGGTCCCCAAATGAAACAATGGCATTATGATGATCAAAAGGCGTGGCAATGGTTTGGGTTCGACCAAGCCCCCAAGTGATTCTGTGGCCTTAGGCCGATCAAGAGGCGTGACTATGGTTCAGACGTGACCACAAGTCCCCAAGTGATGTCGTGGCTTTCCGCCTACCAAATGGCGTTGCTATGGTTCGGACGCGACCAAGCCCCCAAGTGATATTGTGGCATTGCGCCGATCAAGAGGTGTGACTATGGTTCGGATACGACCAAAGCCCCCAAGTGATCAAGAATATGATAAGCCAATAAGGCATGATACCCCTGTTTGAACCGCGCATCATGGCAGCAGGTCCTCTTTGGCACCCTTTTAACTTTTTGCAAGAGATAAATCCTTCTTGAACCGGATGTTAAACCGGATATTGAGAGCTTCAAAGCTTCGTGGAAGACATCTTTCCCTTGGACCGGATTGTAAACCAGAATACTTTCTGATGACCCGGAAATTTTCTGACGGCCTCTTAAACTCGAACTTGCGAGAAGTTAATTCCTTTTTGAACCGGAAATTCTTAAACCGGATTTGAGAGCTTCAGAGCTTTGCGATTTAATTTGTCCTACATTGAAGAACTTGCAAGACAAAGTAATGGCTCCTCTTTTTGAAAAGAACGCAATATATAATACAAAAATATACCGGATGGATTTCACCTGATGCGTCAGGTCAGAGATTATCACCGCGGAGTTGATGATCACCAGGTGAAGCTGAAATTACTCACATATGAGTCGGCCGCGGGAGCTAAGCAGATGAGCCGGCCCGGTGTTGTAAACCGGCGCGGACGAGCAAATTGTCCTCCATGTTGTAGACCGGCGCGGACACGTGAACCGGCCGCGAGGGCGGACAAGTGAGTCATCTGTCGCGTTGTAATGCGGTGCGGACGGGCGAGTCGGCCGGCGCATTGATGTAAACTGCGCGGCACAGCCGAACGTGCCTCCACAATATAATACCACCCTTTTTTTAATAGTCGTCCTGCATAAAAATATTACATGCCAAAGTAATTGTTCACACAAAAATTAACATGTGCTATTAAAACAGACTGGACGGATATCACCTGATGCATTTAGACGACAGATGATTTTTGCATAATGTCCGTCGGAACGTCTGTGTTTTATGACCCAGGAACTGATGCCTTTGGCAGATGGGTGATTCTCCATTCATTATTTGTCCCAAAAGTGTACACGTTTGTGCTGAATCCCTTTGGTCCACCTACAGCTCTTCTTCTGCCCCATCTTTCTCAGGCGGGAGGGTCAGCTCAAGGCAGCGGCTGAGGCAGGTGAACCGGCGGGCGGGTCACGGCCCGATGCAGCGATCAAGGTCGGCCGACGGGGGCAGCTTGTAGGCGAGGTCATGGAGATGGCAGAGAGCCGTGGTTAGTGTTTGACCCGCCGTTGAAGATGTGGTTCGGTGATTTGTGCACTGCGGGTCCAAGTGATGCAGTAGCTTGAAGCGGCTCAGAGGTGGTTCGATGAGGTGAGCCATGGCGCAGAGGCGGGGGCCGGTTTAACCCGGTTCGGCAGGCAACCGGCGGGTGCTCGAAGTGTAAGCCAACCAGAGCAGGCGCGGGTATGGCCCGGCGAAGCAGCAACAGTAAACCGGCAACCTGTCGATGACAGCTTGATGGCGCTGTATAAGGAAACAGTGGGCGCAGCAAGACAGGGGCGTGGGCCGTTTGGATCCAGTGAATTTAACTAATCCTTAAAGTCCAAGAAATAGCTGTACTTGTCCACCGTCAAAGTGAAAACTGGAGATATTTGTAGCTTTTGCTTTCTATCACTTGTAGCATGGAACACTGGGACACCTTCAGATAGCTGGGGCACCGCAGCATGGCAGGCATCTTTACCAAAATTATCTCACTGCAACTGCTGACTTCAAATCACTCCAAGGCAAAGAACCAAGCAGCCGAAGGGCACCGGTGAGGCAGCTTGTAACCGGTTTAAGATACAAGGCAGCAACGAGACACGTCAGTGGGTGAATGGCAACGGTAATTATGGTTGAAGGCCATAGCAGAGAATAAACCATCAGGGCTTATGGTTATGGCAAAAACGGCTTGGGCAGCACAATCTGTTGTACCGGCGAGTTTGTCCGGCAAAAGCGGGTCAGGCCGTGGAACGGCGCGCCGGCCGTGGTTAAGTTGCCATAGCGGAAGCTTGGCGGGTTTGACTCCTCATCCGGTCGTTGTGGTCGAGAATCAACCCCATCCAACTATATTCTTATTGACGTACGGTGCTTCATACTATTGCCGGTTCAATGGGACATAACAGTAATAGGGCGATTTCCATTATACGCTACTGATGTTTGATTGCGGCGGAACCACTTCTGCTGATCTCAGCGATTTAAAGCAAAACTGGTGGGAAAGCCGCGGCTTTGATGGAGGTGAACAGCTATGGCCGTCCTGGTGACGGATTTGGGTCCGGATTAATAGTATGTAGAAATAGAGTACGGCCATGGTAACAACAAAGTCGCTTGGCGACTTGTAGACAGCCGCAGCAGACACAGCAAGCCGGTTTGGATGTGAAGGCAACAAACCACTGCATGGCCGTGACTCGAGGGCGGAGACGAGGCTCCAAGTCGGATCAAGCACGGCTATATCCTTGCAGCGGCAGCTCTGGCGGATCTTGTTCCGGGTCGTAATGTGACTTTGGTCGTTTGAACAACTAGAACTTGGCGGTTTACCGCAGCCTGGGCGATTTACGTCTGTCTGTAAAAATATCCCTTATACAGTACGTAGTAATACCACAGATGAGCCAGCCCGTGCAGCTCTCCCTATCTCGGACTTGTCGTTGCATAGACGATGGAAATCCCAACAGTGGCAACTTCTTTGCGGCGGCGGCAGAGCAGACCGTAACCCTAATTGCTCTTCTTTGACTTAAATCTCATAGATCGTAAAATCTGAACCGATGAACCCGAAGCTGATGTAGATCCTTTCAGTCCGGCTCCTTTTCATCTAGACCATTGTCAACTCCTTGATCCTTGAGAGAGATCCCTCCAAGAACTCAACACCACCGTGCGCCTGGCCCCACGGTGGGCGCCAACTGTCGTGGAATTGTCATGGCAGATGTCCTTAGTGTCAGGACTTAGTCGCGAGGCCAATGCATCTATGTGGTAGCTTGAGAGGGGTTGAGCGGGATGAGAGACGCGATGTTTTACCCAGGTTCGGCCCCTCATAGTGGAGGTAAAAGCCTACATCCTGCTTCATTGATATTGATGATGATGATCACGGTTACAAGAGTGCTCTATCTCGAGAGCTATTGTCTAAACCTAACTTGTCCAACTTGTAGAACTTGTGAATCTTGTCCCTTTTGGGGAGCCCTGCCCCTCCTTATATTTGTTGGAGGGGCGGGTTACACGTAGAGTCCTATTAGGATTAGGACTAGTCTATCTCTAATACAAACCGGATACAAGTCCTAGTCGTAACTCCTTGTAAGGTAAATATTCCTCATGCCTTTCCTCTTAAACCGGCCCACCATAGTATGAACCGGCCTTCTGAGCCTTGGGCCTTGTCATCCGTCTGACCCGCCCGCCGGGTTACCAGTGAGTCATAATGACCAGGAGGGTTGCTTGTAAACCGCTAGGTCAGGGCGGGTCACCAGTAACTCGCCAAGTGTCAGCGGGGTCTTCAGATAAACCGCCAAGTCCGGTCGGGTTAACTTCCGGCCGGTTTATGCCGCGGGGTATATCCCCGACAGCTCCCCTCCACTTATTCTAGCTACCACACACTCCTTCTTCCTCCCAAAAAAATCACCAACCAGCTCAAACCCGAGTTCTTGCCTATCTTGCTGCCATTTTCGATCTCGTTGCTCAAAGCTCCATTCACAAAAGTGCTTTGGGGGATTGTTCTTTGGTATGTGACTCCTCCAATGGTCCAATTAGTTTTTGTTCTAATGCTTTATTCATTGCAAATTTTTTCTGCTTAGGTGACCCTGTTCTTGAGCTTGCATGTCAAATTTATATGGTCAAAAGTAGTTTTAATGCATGATATTGCCTCTAGGTACTTGTAGGAGTAGTTGCTATCAATTTTGTTGAGTTTGGTTCACTTTTATTTTGAGTTACTAAAAATTTCGGAAATTTTTCAAAGGAATAAATATGTTCAGAAATTTCTTCAACAAAGTAAGGACCCAGACCCGCAATACGCGATGCGGACGAGGAACCACCAAGAGAAGCTCAAGTGCGGCCTTGTGAATGGCCGTTAGAGGATTTCATGGTCCAAGTAGGAATCAAGGAGGAATTTGAAGCATATGTGCGCAATGTCGATCTTGAGAGCTTCGAGGCAGATAAGTGCCGTCAATACCTCTATTTAAGTGATTCATTTGTGAGAAGGTTTAAATTTTCATCATCACACAATTCTCAAACTGTCCTGTTTGATCTTTATGATAAATCTTATACCATGGACTTAGAAGATTTTAACACTGCTTGTAAACTCCCACATTGGGGTAATGTTAGTGAACCTCGCAAATCTGAATTTAGAGATTTTCTTGGTAGTATTACATTGGGAGAATCTAAAGATGTAACACAAGCCACCTTAGGGAGCATTCATTTTCCTGCTATACATTATTTTGCTCTCTTCATAGGAAGATGCATAAACGGTAAATATGAAGCATGTCACATGTGTGTACCTGATCTTAGCGTTCTCAGGAGCACTGTTTTAGGAGATAAACAATACAACTTGGGGGCTATTGTTGCACGTAGGTTGCATAATAATCGTATTCATGGAGATTTCTTTGGTGGAATTTATGCAACTCGTATAGCTAACTTTCTTGAGATACCCATACGTGGAGATGATATTGAGTTGCCTCCTTATCTAGATTATGATGCTATGGTTCGTCATCAGTTTGTTGAGAGGAACGATCAGTTCCTCCAGTACCGACTAATCTTTGACAGACGATGAACCTATCACGTCACTCTCCCTGCTCCTACGTTCTTTGACTTTCAGGTAAAAGGGAGATATGTTATAACCAGGGAGGAGGCGACCGAGTATGAGAGGAGGGCAGAGACAGCTCGCCTCCAAGCTGCAGCTCATCAGGCAATTGCCGCTGCATCTCAGTACGACCCCAGCTACAACTTTGGATATCCGCCAGGCCAGCCATGGCCATAGACCAACTTAGGCCAAAAGCCTAAGCTTGGGGGAGTACGTATCTCTCACCGACATTACATTCCTGTTCACACACTCATGCTAGTTGTCGGTGCTCATACTTTTTCATTGTAATATCCATGCTAGTTTATTTCCCTTTTTATGTTTTCTTCTTGTGTGTTTGATAAACCTTAAGAAAAACAAAAAAAATAGTTGTAGCTTTTAGTTAGTTTACTTTCCATGCCTGTAGTAGTAACTAAAAAGAAAACCCAAAAAGATTTCTCGTTCTTCTTTTGCTTGTTGGGAGCTTTCCCGTGTAAATAGTTCTGTTTCTTTTCTTTCCTTTGGGGTGGAGAGGAGAAGACCATAATGACAATGTTGAGTGGCTCTTATATGCATTATTGTTGATCTAACAAAGAGCCCATATTACCTTGTCTTCTCTCTTGAATTGAATGCTTGCAGATTCTAGCTTAGTCCAATGCACGTGCACTATTATTATTATCCACACTATCCGGTCGTGCAAGTGAAAGGCAATAATGATGATTATATGATGAACTTATTGAGATGAGAAAAGCTGGTATGAAATCGACCTCTCTTGTTTTTGTAAATATGATTAGTCCATCGTTCTTGATTCAGCCTATTATGAAAGAAACATATTTGCAATGACAATTAGAGATTGTAGTTGCTTATGCCATGCTTAATTAGCTAGGAGCTTATAATGGTTTACCTTGCGTGCCAACATGCTATTAAAATGGTTGTGATGTGGTATGATAGGGTGGTATCCTCTATTGAATGATTCGAGTGGCTTGACTTGGCACATGTTCACGCATGTAGTTGAAACAAAATCAACATAGCCTCTACGATATTTATGTTCATGGTGCATTATATCCTACTCATGCTTGTATTCGGTGTTGATTAATTTTAATGCATGTTCATGACTGTTGTCGCTCTCTAGCTGGTCACTTCCTAGTCTTTTTCTAGCCTTCACTTGTACTAAGCGGGAATACTGCTTGTGCATCCAATTCCATAAACCCCAAAGTTATTCCATATGCGTCCACCATACCTACCTATATACGGTATCTACCTGCCGTTCCAAGTAAATTTGTATGTGCCAAACTCTAAACCTTCAAATAAACATTCTGTTTTGTATGCTCGAATAGCTCATGTATCAACTAGGGATGTCTGTATCTTCCATGCTAGGAGGGTTATTCTCAAGAGGAGTGGACTCCGCTCCTCACTCACAAGAAAATGGCTGTTCCCCGGGATGCCCAGTCCCATGCTTTATGCAAATCAAATCAAAATAACTGCAAACAAAACTACCCCGGGACTCTTGTTAGTTATAGGCACTCGTTGTTTCGAGCAAGCCATGGATTGATGCTTGTTGGTGGAGGGGGAGTATAAACTTTACCATTCTGTTTGGGAACCGCCTATAATGTGTGTAGCATGGAAGATATCGAGATCTCTCGGTTGTTATGTTAACAATGAAAGTATACTGCTCAAAATATTATTCATATCTATTTCAAAACCGAGCTCTGGCACCTCTACAAAGCCCTGCTTCCCTCTGCAAAGGGCCTATCCATTTACTTTTATGTTGAGTCATCATCCTCTTATTAAAAAGCACCAGTTGGAGAGCACCGCTATCATTTGCATCCATTACTTTTAGTTTACATTGAGTATGACTTGACTGGATCTCTTTTACCATGAATTACAATGTCTAGTCAGTCCTTGATCTTTAAAGGTGCTCTGCATTTATGTTTTGCGGTCTCAGAAAGGGTTAGCGAGATACCATCTTGTCATATCATATTATGATTGTTTTGAGAAAGTGTTGTCATCCGAGATTTTTTATTATTGCTCGCTAGTTGATTATGTCATTGATATGAGTAAACATGAGACCTAAGTGTTATTGAGAATATGGTTAGTTCACAATCTTTGCTGAAAACCTGAATGCTGGCTTTACATATTTACAACAACAAGAGCAAACAGAGTTTGTAAAAGTTTTTGAGGGAGTCCTGGATTAGGGGGTGTCCGGATGGCCGGACTATACCTTCAGCCGGACTCCTGGACTATGAAGATACAAGATTGAAGACTTCATCCCGTGTCCGGAAGGGACTTTCCTTGGCGTGGAAGGCAAGCTTGGCGATACGGATATGTAGATCTCCTACCATTGTAACCGACTTTGTGTAACCCTAACCCTCTCCGATGTCTATATAAACCGGAGGGTTTTAGTCCGTAGGACAACATACAGAACAACAATCATACCATAGGCTAGCTTCTAGGGTTTAGCCTCTCCGATCTCGTGGTAGATCTACTCTTGTACTACCCATATCATCAATATTAATCAAGCAGGACATAGGGTTTTACCTCCATCAAGAGGGCCCGAACCTGGGTAAAACTTTGTGTCCCTTGCCTCCTGTTACCATCCGGCCTAGACGCACAGTTCGGGACCCCCTACCCGAGATCCGCTGGTTTTGACACCGACAGTTTTTCTTTATCATTTTCAGTTTATCAACTGAATTGCTTGAGGACAAGCAAAGGTTTAAGCTTGGAGGAGTTGATACGTCTCCGTTGTATCTACTTTTCCAAACACTTTTGCCCTTGTTTTGGACTCTAACCTGCATGATTTGAATGGAACTAACCCGGACTGATGCTATTTTCAGCAGAATTGCCATGGTGTTATTTTTGTGCAGAAATAAAAGTTCTCGGAATGACCTAAAAATCAACGGAGAATTATAAAAAATACTGGAAGAAAGATCCACATCAGGGGGCCCACACCCTGTCCACGAGGGTGGGGGCATGCCCTACCCCCCCTGGGCACACCCCCTGCCTCGTGGGCCCCCTGATGCCCCACCGACCTCAACCCTGACTTCATATATTCACTTTTGGGGAGAAATAATCAGAGAGAAGGATTCATCACGGTTTACGATACGGAGCCACCGCCAAGCCCTAAACTCTCTCGGGAGGGCTGATCTGGAGTCCGTTCGGGGCTCCGGAGAGGGGAATCCGTCACCATCATCATCAACAACCTTCCTCCATCACCAATTTCATGATGCTCACTGCCGTGCGTGAGTAATTCCATCGTAGGCTTGTTGGACGGTGATGGGTTGGATGAGATTTATCGTGTAATCGAGTTAGTTTTGTTAGGGTTTGATCCCTAGTATCCACTATGTTCTGAGATTGATGTTGCTATGACTTTGCTATGCTTGATGCTTGTCACTAGGGCCCGAGTGCCATGATTTCAGATCTGAACCTATTATGTTTTCATCAATATATGAGAGTTCTTGATCCTATCTTGCAAGTCTATAGTTACCTATTATGTGTTATGATCCGTTAACCCCGAAGTGACAATAATCGGGATACTTACCAGTGATGACCGTAGTTTGAGGAGTTCATGTATTCACTATGTGTTAATGCTTTGATCTGGTACTCTATTAAAAGGAGGCATTAATATCCCTTAGTTTCCATTAGGACCCCGCTGCCACGGGAGGGTAGGACAAAACATGTCATGCAACTTCTTTTCCATAAGCATGTATGACTATATTTGGAACACATGCCTACATTACATTGATGAACTGGAGCTAGTTCTGTGTCATCCTAGGTTATGACTGTTACATGATCGATCGCATCCGGCATAATTCTCCATCACCGATCCAATGCCTACGAGCTTTTCATGTATTATTCATCACTTATTTACTTTTCCGCCGCTACTGTTACAATCACTACAAAACCCAAAAATATTACTTTTGCTACCGTTACTTTTGCTATCGTTACCACTACTATCATATTACTTTGCTACTAAATACCTTGCTGCAGATATTAAGTTTCCAGGTGTGGTAGAATTGACAACTCAACTGCTAATACTTGAGAATATTCTTTGGCTCCCCTTGGGTCGAATCAATAAATTTGGGTTGAATACTCTACCCTCAAAAACTATTGCGATGCCCTATACTTGTGGGTTATTATGCCATTGCATGATGTGGCTCTCTCTCCCTCCCGGTGAAATAGTTTCGTAGAGCCGAAAGGCTGTCTGGGTTTCGGCAGGAACTAGTTCTGGACGGCAAAGCCCTGCCGGATAGATGACACTGATACGTCTCCAACGTATCTACTTTTCCAAACACTTTTGCCCTTGTTTTGGACTCTAACTTGCATGATTTGAATGGAACTAACCCGGACTGACACTGTTTTCAGCAGAATTACCATGGTGTTATTTATGTGCAGGAGCAAACGTTCTCGGAATGACCTGAAACTTCACGGAGCGACTTTTCAGAAAATAAGAAAAATACCTGCAAAAGATGGAGGCCAGGGGGCCCCCCACCTTGCCACGAGGGTGGGGGGCACGCCCCCTGCCTCATGGGCCCCCTGTTGGATCTCCGACTCCAACTCCAGCTCCATATATTGAGTTTCGCTGAGAAAAAAATCAAGGAGAAGAAATCATTGCGTTTTACGATACGGAGCCACCGCCAAGCCCTAAAACCTCTCGGGAGGGCTGATCTGGAGTCCGTTCGGGCTCCAGAGAGGGGAATCTGTCGCCATCGTCATCATCAACCATCCTCCATCACCAATTTCATGATGCTCACCGTCGTGCGTGAGTAATTCCATCGTAGGCTTGCTGGACAGTGATGGGTTGGATGGGATCTATCATGTAATCGAGTTAGTTTTGTTAGGGTTTGATCCCTAGTGTCCACTATGTTCTGAGATTGATGTTGCTATGACTTTGCTATGCCTAATGCTTGTCTCTAGGGCCCGAGTGCCATGATTTCAGATCTGAACCTATTATGTTTTCATAAATATATGAGTGTTCTTGATCCTATCTTGCAAGTCTATAGTCACCTATTATGTGTTATGATCCGTTAACCCCGAAGTGACAATAATCAGGATACTTACCGGTGATGACTGTAGTTTGAGGAGTTCATGTATTCACTATGTGTTAATGCTTTGTTTCGGTTCTCTATTAAAAGGAGGCCTTAATATCCCTTAGTTTCCGTAAGGACCCCGCTGCCACGGGAGGGTAGGACAAAAGATGTCATGCAAGTTCTTTTCCATAAGCATGTATGACTATATTCGGAATACATGCCTACATTATATCAACGAACTGGAGCTAGTTCTATGTCACCCTAGGTTATGACTGTTACATGATGAACCGCATCCAGAATAATTCTCCATCACTGATCCATTACCTACAAACTTTCCATATATTGTTCTTCACTTATTTACTTTTCCGTTGCTATTGCTATCATCACTACAAAATACCAAAAACATTACTTTTACTACTGTTACCTTTTGCTACCGTTATCACTACTATCATATTATTTTGCTACTAAACACTTTGCTATAGATATTAAGTTTCCAGGTGTGGTTGAATTGACAACTCAGCTGCTAATACTTGAGAATATTGTTTGGCTCCCCATGTGTCGAATCAATAAATTTGGGTTGAATACTCTACCCTCGAAAACTATTGCGATCCCCTATACTTGTGGGTTATCAAGACTATTTTCTGGCGCCATTGCCGGGGAGCATAGTTCTATTCTTTGAGTCACTTGGGATATATATCTGCTTATCATTATGAAGAACTTGAGTGATCCAGAAACCAAGATCTATCCCTCAACTACGAGGGGAGGTAAGGAACTTCCATCTAGCTCTGCACTTGATTCACCTTCTGTTATGAGTAAGTTTGCGACACCTACACCTGCTTCTGCTATTCGTTCTGATATGTCGCATGTTATTGATGATGCCACTTCTGCTATGCATGATACTTATGATGAAACTACCTCTATGCCTGATACTACTGTGCCACTTAGTGATTTCCTTGATGAACAAATTGCTAGGGCTAGAGATATTGAAAATATTGAATCTGATGATACTGATGAAAGTGACGATGAAGAACCACTTGTTATTCCTAAGGGTTATGTTTTTGATCAAGAAGCTTCTTTCGCTATCTTAGCTTGCGAAAATAGAAATGAACTAAAAATGTTATTAGCTAAATGGAGTAATCAATCTCTAAGTGCTATAATGAAACCTGACCCTGCTTTTGCTACTTCACCTATCTTTGTTACTGATAAGGATTATGAATTCTCTGTTGATCCTGATATAATTACTTTGGTTGAATCTGATCCTTTTCATGGTTATGAATCTGAAACTGTTGTGGCACATCTTACTAAATTAAATGATATAGCCACCCTATTCACTAAAGATGAGAGAACTCGCTACTTTTATATCCTTAAAATATTTCCGTTCTCATTAAAGGGTGATGCTAAGATATGGTTTAATTCTCTTGATCCTGGTTGTGTG
>NC_041382.1:78561387-78565625 GCF_002162155.2 Triticum dicoccoides
CGATCTTGAGAGCTTCGAGGCAGATAAGTGCCGTCAATACCTCTATTTAAGTGATTCATTTGTGAGAAGGTTTAAATTTTCATCATCACACAATTCTCAAACTGTCCTGTTTGATCTTTATGATAAATCTTATACCATGGACTTAGAAGATTTTAACACTGCTTGTAAACTCCCACATTGGGGTAATGTTAGTGAACCTCGCAAATCTGAATTTAGAGATTTTCTTGGTAGTATTACATTGGGAGAATCTAAAGATGTAACACAAGCCACCTTAGGGAGCATTCATTTTCCTGCTATACATTATTTTGCTCTCTTCATAGGAAGATGCATAAACGGTAAATATGAAGCATGTCACATGTGTGTACCTGATCTTAGCGTTCTCAGGAGCACTGTTTTAGGAGATAAACAATACAACTTGGGGGCTATTGTTGCACGTAGGTTGCATAATAATCGTATTCATGGAGATTTCTTTGGTGGAATTTATGCAACTCGTATAGCTAACTTTCTTGAGATACCCATACGTGGAGATGATATTGAGTTGCCTCCTTATCTAGATTATGATGCTATGGTTCGTCATCAGTTTGTTGAGAGGAACGATCAGTTCCTCCAGTACCGACTAATCTTTGACAGACGATGAACCTATCACGTCACTCTCCCTGCTCCTACGTTCTTTGACTTTCAGGTAAAAGGGAGATATGTTATAACCAGGGAGGAGGCGACCGAGTATGAGAGGAGGGCAGAGACAGCTCGCCTCCAAGCTGCAGCTCATCAGGCAATTGCCGCTGCATCTCAGTACGACCCCAGCTACAACTTTGGATATCCGCCAGGCCAGCCATGGCCATAGACCAACTTAGGCCAAAAGCCTAAGCTTGGGGGAGTACGTATCTCTCACCGACATTACATTCCTGTTCACACACTCATGCTAGTTGTCGGTGCTCATACTTTTTCATTGTAATATCCATGCTAGTTTATTTCCCTTTTTATGTTTTCTTCTTGTGTGTTTGATAAACCTTAAGAAAAACAAAAAAAATAGTTGTAGCTTTTAGTTAGTTTACTTTCCATGCCTGTAGTAGTAACTAAAAAGAAAACCCAAAAAGATTTCTCGTTCTTCTTTTGCTTGTTGGGAGCTTTCCCGTGTAAATAGTTCTGTTTCTTTTCTTTCCTTTGGGGTGGAGAGGAGAAGACCATAATGACAATGTTGAGTGGCTCTTATATGCATTATTGTTGATCTAACAAAGAGCCCATATTACCTTGTCTTCTCTCTTGAATTGAATGCTTGCAGATTCTAGCTTAGTCCAATGCACGTGCACTATTATTATTATCCACACTATCCGGTCGTGCAAGTGAAAGGCAATAATGATGATTATATGATGAACTTATTGAGATGAGAAAAGCTGGTATGAAATCGACCTCTCTTGTTTTTGTAAATATGATTAGTCCATCGTTCTTGATTCAGCCTATTATGAAAGAAACATATTTGCAATGACAATTAGAGATTGTAGTTGCTTATGCCATGCTTAATTAGCTAGGAGCTTATAATGGTTTACCTTGCGTGCCAACATGCTATTAAAATGGTTGTGATGTGGTATGATAGGGTGGTATCCTCTATTGAATGATTCGAGTGGCTTGACTTGGCACATGTTCACGCATGTAGTTGAAACAAAATCAACATAGCCTCTACGATATTTATGTTCATGGTGCATTATATCCTACTCATGCTTGTATTCGGTGTTGATTAATTTTAATGCATGTTCATGACTGTTGTCGCTCTCTAGCTGGTCACTTCCTAGTCTTTTTCTAGCCTTCACTTGTACTAAGCGGGAATACTGCTTGTGCATCCAATTCCATAAACCCCAAAGTTATTCCATATGAGTCCACCATACCTACCTATATACGGTATCTACCTGCCGTTCCAAGTAAATTTGTATGTGCCAAACTCTAAACCTTCAAATAAACATTCTGTTTTGTATGCTCGAATAGCTCATGTATCAACTAGGGATGTCTGTATCTTCCATGCTAGGAGGGTTATTCTCAAGAGGAGTGGACTCCGCTCCTCACTCACAAGAAAATGGTTGTTCCCCGGGATGCCCAGTCCCATGCTTTATGCAAATCAAATCAAAATAACTGCAAACAAAACTACCCCGGGACTCTTGTTAGTTATAGGCACTCGTTGTTTCGAGCAAGCCATGGATTGATGCTTGTTGGTGGAGGGGGAGTATAAACTTTACCATTCTGTTTGGGAACCGCCTATAATGTGTGTAGCATGGAAGATATCGAGATCTCTCGGTTGTTATGTTAACAATGAAAGTATACTGCTCAAAATATTATTCATATCTATTTCAAAACCGAGCTCTGGCACCTCTACAAAGCCCTGCTTCCCTCTGCAAAGGGCCTATCCATTTACTTTTATGTTGAGTCATCATCCTCTTATTAAAAAGCACCAGTTGAAGAGCACCGCTATCATTTGCATCCATTACTTTTAGTTTACATTGAGTATGACTTGACTGGATCTCTTTTACCATGAATTACAATGTCTAGTCAGTCCTTGATCTTTAAAGGTGCTCTGCATTTATGTTTTGCGGTCTCAGAAAGGGTTAGCGAGATACCATCTTGTCATATCATATTATGATTGTTTTGAGAAAGTGTTGTCATCCGAGATTTTTTATTATTGCTCGCTAGTTGATTATGTCATTGATATGAGTAAACATGAGACCTAAGTGTTATTGAGAATATGGTTAGTTCACAATCTTTGCTGAAAACCTGAATGCTGGCTTTACATATTTACAACAACAAGAGCAAACAGAGTTTGTAAAAGTTTTTGAGGGAGTCCTGGATTAGGGGGTGTCCGGATGGCCGGACTATACCTTCAGCCGGACTCCTGGACTATGAAGATACAAGATTGAAGACTTCATCCCGTGTCCGGAAGGGACTTTCCTTGGCGTGGAAGGCAAGCTTGGCGATACGGATATGTAGATCTCCTACCATTGTAACCGACTTTGTGTAACCCTAACCCTCTCCGATGTCTATATAAACCGGAGGGTTTTAGTCCGTAGGACAACATACAGAACAACAATCATACCATAGGCTAGCTTCTAGGGTTTAGCCTCTCCGATCTCGTGGTAGATCTACTCTTGTACTACCCATATCATCAATATTAATCAAGCAGGACATAGGGTTTTACCTCCATCAAGAGGGCCCGAACCTGGGTAAAACTTTGTGTCCCTTGCCTCCTGTTACCATCCGGCCTAGACGCATAGTTCGGGACCCCCTACCCGAGATCCGCTGGTTTTGACACCGACAGTTTTTCTTTATCATTTTCAGTTTATCAACTGAATTGCTTGAGGACAAGCAAAGGTTTAAGCTTGGAGGAGTTGATACGTCTCCGTTGTATCTACTTTTCCAAACACTTTTGCCCTTGTTTTGGACTCTAACCTGCATGATTTGAATGGAACTAACCCGGACTGATGCTATTTTCAGCAGAATTGCCATGGTGTTATTTTTGTGCAGAAATAAAAGTTCTCGGAATGACCTAAAAATCAACGGAGAATTATAAAAAATACTGGAAGAAAGATCCACATCAGGGGGCCCACACCCTGTCCACGAGGGTGGGGGCATGCCCTACCCCCCCTGGGCACACCCCCTGCCTCGTGGGCCCCCTGATGCCCCACCGACCTCAACCCTGACTTCATATATTCACTTTTGGGGAGAAATAATCAGAGAGAAGGATTCATCACGGTTTACGATACGGAGCCACCGCCAAGCCCTAAACTCTCTCGGGAGGGCTGATCTGGAGTCCGTTCGGGGCTCCGGAGAGGGGAATCCGTCACCATCATCATCAACAACCTTCCTCCATCACCAATTTCATGATGCTCACTGCCGTGCGTGAGTAATTCCATCGTAGGCTTGTTGGACGGTGATGGGTTGGATGAGATTTATCGTGTAATCGAGTTAGTTTTGTTAGGGTTTGATCCCTAGTATCCACTATGTTCTGAGATTGATGTTGCTATGACTTTGCTATGCTTGATGCTTGTCACTAGGGCCCGAGTGCCATGATTTCAGATCTGAACCTATTATGTTTTCATCAATATATGAGAGTTCTTGATCCTATCTTGCAAGTCTATAGTTACCTATTATGTGTTATGATCCGTTAACCCCGAAGTGACAATAATCGGGATACTTACCAGTGATGACCGTAGTTTGAGGAGTTCATGTATTCACTATGTGTTAATGCTTTGATC
>NC_041382.1:78571650-78583844 GCF_002162155.2 Triticum dicoccoides
ATCTCCTTGCTCAAAGCACCTCTCACAAAACTGCTTGGGGAGATTGTTCCTTGGTATGTGACTCCTCCATTGGTCCAATTAGTTTTTGTTCTAGTGCTTTATTCATTGCAATTTTTTGCTGCTTAGGTGACCTTGTTCTTGAGCTTGCATGTCAAATTTATATGGTCAAAAGTAGTTTTGATGCATGATATAGGCCCTAGGCACTTGTAGGAGTAGTTGCTATCAATATTATTGAGTTTGGTTTACTTTTATTTTGAAGCTACTAAAAAATTTCAGAATTTTTCAGAGGAAGAAAAATGCTTAGGAAAATGTTCCAAGGTGGTTCCTCAAGGAAGCAAGGACCCAGGCTTGCAATGCGTGATGCTGACAAAGAGCCACCAAGAAACGCTCCAGTGCGTCCTTGTGAATGGCCTTTTGAGAGCTTTATGGATTGAGCGGGAATTAAAGAAGAATTTAACGCGTATTTGTGTAACGCTGATCTTGTGAACTTCGAGGAAGAGAAGTGCAGCCAGTATCACAATCTCACTAATTCCTTTGTGAGGAGGTTTGAATTTTCAACTTCACGTAATTCTCCAACTGTCCTGTTTGATCTTTATGATAAATCTTACACTATGGACTTAGAGGATTTTACCACTGCATGCAAACTTCCACAATGGGGTAGTATAAGGGATCCTCACAAATGTGAATTTACAGATTTTCTTGCTAGTATAACTGTGGGAGAATCTAGAGATATTACACAAGCCACCATAGGGAGCATTCACTTTCCTGCTATACATTATTTTGCTCTCTTCATAGGTAGATGCATCAATGGTAAATATGAGGCATGCCACATGTGTGTCCCTGATCTCAGTATTCTTAGGAGTGCTGTGTTAGGAGACCAATCATATAATTTGGGAGCCATTGTTGCACGTAGGTTGCACCTTAATAGATATGGAGATTTCTTTGGAGGAATTAATGCAACCCGCATAGCTAATTTTCTTGGTATGTATATACGCGAAAATGATATTGAATTACCACCTGCTTATCTAGATTTTAATGCTATGGTTCACCACCAGTTTGTCGAGAGGAACGAATCACCTCTCCAGTATCGACTAATCTTTGACAGACGTTGTTTTGTCTGTATTACTCTCCCTGCTCCTGCCTTCTTTGATTATCAGGCAAGAGGAAGATATACTATTACCAGAGAGGAGGCAGATGAGTACGAGAGGAGAGAGGAGGCCGCTCGTCGCCACGCTGCAGCTCAGCAGGCGATAGTCGCTGCATCGCAGTACGACCCCAACTACTATTATGGATATTCGCCAGGCCAGCCGTGGTCATAGACCAACTTAGGCCAAAAGCCTAAGCTTGGGGGAGTATGTATTTCCCACCAACATTACATTTATGTTCACAAACTCATTTCTAGATGTGGGTGCTCATACTTTTTCATTGTATCATCCATGCTAGTTTATTTTCCTTTTTATGCTTGCTTCTTGCGTGTTTAATAAACCTTAAGAAAAACCAAAAAAATTAGTTGTAGCTTTTAATCAGTTTAATTTCTGTGCTTGTAGTAGTAATTAAAAAGAAAACCCAAAAAGATTCCATGTTATTCTTTTGCTTGTTGGGAGCTTTCCCGTGTAAATAGTTTTATTTCTTTTTCTTTTCTTTGGGGGTCGATAGGAGAAGACCATAATTAAATTGTCGAAGTGGCTCTTATATGCATTATTGTTTATCTGACAAAAGAGCCCATATTGCCTTGTCTTCTCCTGTTTATTGAATGCTTGCAGATTCTAGCTTAGTCCAATGCACGTGCACTATTATTATTATTCACACTATTCGGTCGTGCAAGTGAAAGACAATTATGATGATATATGATGGACTGGCTGAGACGAGAAAAGCTGGTATGAACTCGATCTCTTTTGTTTTTGTAAATATGATTAGTTCATTGTTCCTGATTCAGCCTATTATGAATAAACATGTTTGCAATGATGACTAGATATCATAGTTTCTTGTGCCATGCTTGATTAGCTATGAGTTATAATGGTTTACCTTGCGTGCCAACATGCTATTGAGATAGTTATGATGTGGTATGATAAGGTGGTATCCTCCTCTGAATGATTTAAGTGACTTGACTTGGCACATGTTCATGCATGTAGTTGAAACAAAATCAACATAGCCTTCATGATATTTATGTTCAAGGTGGATTATATCCTACTCATGCTTGCATTCGGTGTTGATTAATTTTAATGCATGTTCATGACTGTTGTCGCTCTCTAGCTGGTCGCTTCCCAGTCTTTTGCTAGCCTTCACTTGTACTAAGCGGGAATACTGCTTGTGCATCCAATCCCTTAAACCCCAAAGTTATTCCATATGAGTCCACTATACCTACCTATATACGGTATCTACCTGCCGTTCCAAGTAAATTTGTATGTGCCAACCTCTAAACCTTCAAATAAATATGCTGTTTTGTATGCTCGAATAGCTCATGTATCAACTAGGGTTGTCTGTATCTTCCATGTTAGTCGGGTTATTCTCAAGAGGAGTGGACTCCGCTCCTCACTCACGAGATAAATGGCTAGTCACCGGGATGCCCAGTCCCATGCTTTATGCAAACTAAATCAAAATAATTGCAAAGAAAACTCCCACTGGGACTCTTGTTAGTTAGAGGCGCTCATTGTTTCGAGCAAGCCATGGATTGATGCTTATTGGTGGAAGGGGGAGTATAAACTTTACCATTCTATTTGGGAACCGCCTATAATGTGTGTAGCATGGAAGATATCGCCATCTCTTGGTTATTATGTTGACAATGAAAGTATACCTCTCAAAATATTATTCACCTCTGTTTCAAAACCGAGCTCTGGCACCTCTACAAATATCTGCTTCCCTCTGCGAAGGGCCTATCTATTTACTTTTATGCTGAGTCATCATCCTCTTATTAAAATGCACCAGTTGGAGAGCACCACTATCATTTGCATTCATTATTGTTAATTTACATTGAGTATGACTTGACTGGATCTCTTTTACCATGAATTACAATGTCTAGTCACTCCTTGGTCTTTAAAGGTGCTCTGCATTTATGTTTTGCGGTCTCAGAAAGGGCTAGCGAGATACCATCCTGTTATATCATATTATGATTGTTTTGAGAAGGTGTTGTCATCCAAGATTTATTATTATGGCTCGCTAGTTGATTATGCTATTGATACGATTAAACTTGAGACCTATACGTTATTGCAAATGTGGTTAGTTATAATCTTTGCAGAAAACTTGAATGCTGGCTTTACATATTTACAACAATAAGAGACAGAGTTCGTAAAAGTTTTTCTTTATCACTTTCAGTTTGTCAACTGAATTGCTTGAGGACAAGCAAAGGTTTAAGCTTGGGGGCGTTGATACGTCTCCAATGTATCTACTTTTCCAAACACTTTTGCCTTTGTTTTGGACTCTAACTTGCATGATTTGAATGGAACTAACCCGGACTGACGCTGTATCAGCAGAGTTACCATGGTGTTATTTATGTGCAGGAGCAAACGTTCTTGGAATGACCTGAAACTTCACGGAGCGACTTTTCAGAAAATAAGAAAAATACCTGCAAAAGATGGAGGCCAGGGGGCCCACCACCTTTCCACGAGGGTGGGGGCGCGCCTGCCCCCCTAGGGCGCGCCCCCTACCTCGTGAGCCCCCTGTTGCGTCTCTGACTCCAACTCCACCTCCATATATTGAGTTTCGATGAGAAAAAAACAAGGAGAAGAAATCATCGTGTTTTATGATACGGAGCCGCCGCCAAGCCCTAAAACCTCCCGGGAGGGCTAATCTGGAGTCCGTTCGGGGTTCCGGGGAGGGGAATCCGTCGCCATCGTCATCATCAACCATCCTCCATCACCAATTTCAAGATGCTCACCGCTGTGCGTGAGTAATTCCATCGTAGGCTTGCTGGACAGTGATGGGTTGGATGGGATCTATCATGTAATCGAGTTAGTTTTGTTAGGGTTTGATCCCTAGTGTCCACTATGTTCTGAGATTGATGTTGCTATGACTTTGCTATGCTTAATGCTTGTCACTAGGGCCCGAGTGCCATGATTTCAGATCTGAACCTTTTATGTTTTCATCAATATATGAGTGTTCTTGATCCTATCTTGCAAGTCTATAGTCACCTATTATGTGTTATGATCCGTTAACCCCGAAGTGACAATAATCGGGATACTTACCGGTGATGACCATAGTTTGAGGAGTTCATGTATTCACTATGTGTTAATGCTTTGTTCCGGTTCTCTATTAAAAGGAGGCCTTAATATCCCTTAGTTTCTGTAAGGACCCCGCTGCCGCGGGAGGGTAGGATAAAAGATGTCATGCAAGTTCTTTTCCATAAGCATGTATGACTATATTCGGAATACATGCCTACATTATATCAATGAACTGGAGCTAGTTCTGTGTCACCCTAGGTTATGACTGTTACATGATGAACCGCATCTGGCATAATTCTCCATCAATGATCCATTGCATATGAGCTTTCCATATATTGTTCTTCGCTTATTTACTTTTCTGTTGCTATTGCTATCATCACTACAAAATACCAAAAACATTACTTTTACTACTGTTACCTTTTGCTACCGTTATCACTACTATCATATTACTTTGCTACTAAACACTTTGCTGCAGATATTAAGTTTCCAGGTGTGGTTGAATTGACAACTCAGCTGCTAATACTTGAGAATATTATTTGGCTCCCCTTGTGTCGAATCAATAAATTTGGGTTGAATACTCTACCCTCGAAAACTGTTGCGATCCCCTATACTTGTGGGTTATCTGACACTGTATGTGTGCAACTCTGTAGAGAGATCGTAGTTTCAGTCTTAGTTTGGGAGTGCCTCTCGGAGGTCTGTCTGTGTGACCTTCCGAGTTTCAAAGGTCCTCCCGAAGGGCTGTCCGAGTGACCGTCCGAGTTTTGAAGGTCCTTCTGAAGGGTTGTCTGCGACACCGTCCGGGGGACTATCCGACCACCTCCCGGAGGGCTGTCTGAGGGGCAGATGAGGGTATACATCCTCGCGGTTGGGAGGTTGTAAATCCTAGCTGCAGGGATCTGCACCGCCGATCATCATCGACTCTACTTCCCACTGCGGTACGAGTCGGTAACGGAAAAGATCAAACCTTGTATGCAGTCTCCATAGTGGTCCTGGGCTGGTGCGTAAGTCAGAATTTTTTTTGCTGCGCTACCCTATAGTGCATCATAAGATGTGCTATGCGTAGATGCAAGTTGTGATCTAGAATACATAGAGATGTATGGGTGTTGCACAATATAATTAGGTAATAGATGAGTTCTATTACTAAAAATTATTTGTGCGGGTAGCAGATGAAATTTGTTACCCGATGCTCTTGTTGCTTCCCTTGAATTTGCATAACCCTGATCTTGATGGCATGGTGGAATCTCACAAAGTTCTGGCAATCCCTGATCCTTTCATGCTGCTCTTGAGTATGCTGATTGATAGATTAATGAAGTGCTAACAGTTCTTTGGGTTCCACCATAGTTAAAGAAAGATGGATGTTTCGCAGACGAAAGGGCAATGCAGATATGATCTGCATGGGGGTTCATGCATATGACAAAGTTTAGTGTGGGGTTCAAGATTTTATTATCTCGTGCTTCATACACCCCGAAAAGTTAATCTAGCGACTTGAATTATCATACTTGATGATGGACGTTGGTAGCTTCGGTTTGTTTGGAAACCTTAGAAGCTACGAATAACAAGTTTTTGCATGAACCGATTAGAGGCCTCTAACTTGGTTTTGCAGGAGGGTTTGCATGTGCATGTGATGTGGTATAGAAGTGCTCATAATAATTTGATTATGTATGAAATGACTATATGATGTAAATTGATTAACATGACCTGCATGTCATGATTCAGCATGATGGCTGGAGCCATATGATCGTCACTTTAATGACCTGCGTGTCAACCTTAAGTAATGCACTTATTTTATTAGCTATAGAGATAGCAATATTATCTGGTGCATCGACAGGGTGGTGGCAATCTTCGCGAAGGTGAACACCGATGCAAATGCCGAAGAAGAAGAAATGAAATACTTCTCCGTCAGAAAGGGCTATACCATATCATGCTATTATGAATTACCTGAGATGTTTATCCCTTATGATGCACCCTTCTTGATTGCATGGTAGTCGTTTTTTATTAGGGTGGTCTCTCACAAAAATTTCAAAGTAGTTAGTGTTCACCCAAGTGTAGCACCGTCTGAAATTCGTATCTTTTGGGGTGTGCCATGAACACATGAGCTCAAACGAATTGAGAGGAATGAGGTGGGTGAGGTCAGACCTCACAGCAAGATCACTTGGTTTTCTTTGACATTCAGGCAGGAGAGTCCTAAGCCCGGAACACACCCATCGAAAGATGAACAAGAACCACATAGAGATGTGATCGGCAAGTTGGCCTACCAATTGAAATTCGCGTCATCAGTGATGAACCCATCAATGCCATCAAATTGAAATGTGGATCTTGAATCACTCCTAATCAATTGTGAGAGATATTGATTTGAGTGCAATCGCACTATTGAATTAACATGTTTAATTCTAAGTGCAATTAATTATGAACATTGTCTAAGTGTTTCTTGCAAAATAGTTGTAGAATAATGGCTCGCGTTTCCACCTTCCCTGTTAAAACTAAATAGTTGTTAAATATCTAGTTAAAACTTTATGATTGGTAACGTAATGTGAGGATTGTCCTCAAGAGTGCCGAGAAGGACTTTGTCCTATCGCATGCTTTCCGTATACTCCTGCTAAATGCTATGGATGATGAGACTCCCATCCTTTGATCCAAAAGCTAGAATTCCGTTACCGTCAAGTGCAATATGTTTGCTTCCATGAAACCCGAACTTCGAAAGTTTTGGGATAGTTATATGATATTCATGGAACTAAAAAATAATTTTAAGATGCAAACAAAAGCTAAAAGATATGAAATATCCAAAGCGATGTTTGTTTTCAAATTATTAGTAAAGTGTTTACTATGCATTAGACTGATAAGAGAGGGATCCAAAAGAAGGCCTGCCATATGATGAAAGCTGAATAAAACAACAACTTAAAGAGAAAGGAAGTGTCCAAAGGGTGTTAGTATGACTTACACACCTAGGAAGTCCGGGGCTAACGCCACTCTTAAGTTGGGTGCTTCTTTTGCGAGTAGGAGAAATACTAAAAGTTAAACGGTTAGAAGTATAAAGGAAAAAGGAGTAAAGACTAGAATATCCAGCTCATATGTATGAATGTCATACGAGTTATTGATGTATAGAAGGCTGGTCAGAAGAAATAGTTCTTTGGAATTATGATTAAACTTGTTAATCACTAATTCTTTGGTATTGTGAGTTGATCACAAAGATACCCGCTCGATTGCATTATGTTGCGAACCCATGCAGGAACTACTACCGCCTGAAAGACTAGCCAGGAATGAGGTTTTCATACGCGATGGGATCATAGTAAAAGTTACTATACCTTCCATTGGTGTATTCCCTATGTATTTGTTTTCATAATTCATTATAGAGTTTTACACACTCTAGCCCTTTGTGTAAGGTATCTTGCAAAAAGGTTGTTCATAAGAGAACTTTTGATGTTCAATATTATGAATAAACATAAGGGCCATACTTTCATTATGAATGAGATGTATGTTATGAATAATGATATTAATATATTACCTCTGTGTTTACTGTCATAATTCATTTTAGAGTTTCATACACTCTAGCCCATTGCACAATGTTTATTGCAAAAGGGTTGTTCATAAAAGAACAATTGTTGTTCAATATTATGAATAACATTAAGGGCCATGCTTCCATCCAAGATGGGATGTATGTTATGAATATTGATGGTAAAATGATACATCCATAACACTAACGCTAAATGTCGCAAGATTATGAGAACACCACACATGTGTGGCACTGCATTTGGTCATATCGAAGAAACCCACACAAAAAAATTCCATTATGATGGATTTTGAAGTCGTTTGATTTTGAATCATCTGACACTTGCAACTCTCCTCCGAAAAGTGAAGTGACTGAAATACCATTCATGGGCCATAAGGAACGAGCAACAAAATTATTGGTGCATTTTGATGTGTGTAGTTCAATAAATGTTGTTGCAAGTAGTGGATTTATCTATCTTCAGAAATGAATCAAGTAGATATATGATATTTGCTTGATGAGACGTAAGTCTGGATCTTTTGAAATCATTCGAAAGGTTTTTCAAAAATGAAGTAGAAGTTATTGTAACAAGAAAATTATGTTTCTGCAATTTGATTGCAGAAAGGAATATTTGAGTTACAAGTTTAGCGAATGTCTAATGAATTGTGAAAAGAGTTTCATAACTTACAACTCTCGGAACACCACTTGAGTGGGATGTCTGTGAAGATGTAATCACACCATTTATGACATGGTAAGATCAAAGATGACATAAATAAATTTGCCATTATCACTTTTAAAGAGTAATGCTTTAGAGACTGTAGCTTTTACACTGAAAGGGGCTCCATCAGGTCTGCTGAAATGACGGCATGGTATGGTATGCCCAACCATGTATATCTTTTCTTAACATTTGGAATATGGGGCCTATGTAACAGGTTACAAACCTATTCCAAATCAGACAAGTGTTACTTTGTAAAGTTATCCCAAGTCATTGGGTATTCCCCCACCACTATACCGAGGCAAAGGATTTTGCCACAAAACGGTATGCTTTTAAAGAGAATAGTTCTTGCAAAAGGGTAAGTGGGAGGAAAGTGCAACTTGACGAGATAACAAGTATCTTCGTCATCAGGTCAAAGGAAAGGAACCTTGAAAGTGACTCCAGAGTTTCCTACTGTAACTGATATGGAAGCCTCTACATGAGATGTATGGACTTCGGTCGAACTTGCAGCTGAACAACATAGGCAAAGCTCGTGCAAACCTCTCAGGTGTGCAAACGAGATATTGTTGTTAGACAACATTATACCTATGATACACAAGGAAGCGTTGATGGGCCCTGACTCCGGAATTGGCTAAATGGCAATATAATCCAAGATAGTTTCCATAAATGATTCGAGATTTAAATCTTGATAAACCATTCGAAAGACTTGGAGTCTAACGAATTGTAATGGGACTAAAAACTGATACAGATAAAAATGTTTTATCCATTAAGCTCGACTTGTTGCAATAACAAGTTCAAAGAGTTGACTACAATGAGATTGTCTCACCGTAGCAATGCTTAAAGTCGTTTCAGGTTAAAGTAGCAATTAATACATATTTCAAAACATGAGATATGAAACATGGATGACAAAAGAATTTCCATGAAATGGAAATACAACCTAGGACTTGTATGTGATTCAATCCAAAGTATTTTTCAGTCCAGAGTATGCTAGTAAGTATGCAAACTTCAGAGTTCCAGCAATGGACAGAAGAGAGCAAAATGGAGTTGGAATGTTCATTTTTGATGGAATGGTCAAAGGGGTTTGACTTCATCAATGGGTAACGAATATGCTTGTGGTTTCAAGAAAGTAAGTGGGAGCATAATAATATTTCTGAAAACCTTGTGTGCTTGACACATTGTTAATTGGAAATAAATTTCTTGACATGAATTAGGACTTCATTTGAAAATATTTTTTCGATGAAGTGCTTGGGCTAAATAGCCTTGATATTAGGCATAATGATCTATGGACATAGATTTACCTAATAGGGCTGAGCAAAAATACATATTAATAAGATGCTAAAACCGTTTAGCACTAAGAACGACAAGGAGTGATTCTTGCCGAAGTCAGATGGAAAGAGTTTTTGCAAGAATCGGTGTCCCAAAACACTGATGAGAAAAATACATGATGGAGATTCCACACACTCCTATGTTTGGATTAATCATGTATTCCATGGTATGTAAACCAACTAGATATGTCCAATACTCCCAAGTTGTTGCGAGTATAGATACCAAAGTGATCAAAAGTACTGATCATGGGACACCAGTGAAAAAAGATCATTGAGTACTAAAGTAGCACTGATGACCTGTTTTCTCGCAAGTGGAGTTCATGAAGACTTCGTTGTAAAAGGTTACATCGATACAGTCTTCATCATTTCTCCATGCGATTTTCGATTTAAATTGAGGGTTTTGTGTAACACGGAATATGGTGGTGCAGTTAGTTGGAAATTGTTCCAAACAAGTTACTGTGGCGAATTCTATAACAAAGGCAAAGTATGTTGGCACTTTAGAAGCGACAAAGACAAAGATGTTGAATCATATAGTTCATTCATGAACTTAGTATGGTTCCAAGAAGGCTTTGGCCAATGGGACACTATTGCAGATAGTTGCTCCATAACTCAATCTGAGGAATCAAGTTTCGACCAATGATTCACATATATACAAAGCCAAGTCCGCACAAAATATGAATTTTATGAAAGCGTGAAAACGCGAGGATATGCACAGATACACACAGAGCTGAAGTTGTCAGATCCGATGGACATCAGGCTATACCACATGCGAAGCATTTTTTACACCGGTATGCCATAGGTGTAAAATGCATTAGCATTAACTAGATTATTGACTCTAGTGCAAGTGGGAGTTTGTAGGAGATATGCCCTAGAGGCAATAATAAATGATATTATTTATCTCCAAGTTCATAATTATGTTTATGTTCCATGCTATAACTGCAATGATTCTCGAGTCTGCAATATCCACGAGGCTCCGAGGGAAACTCATGTGCACGCGTGGTATACTAAACGGTAAAATGTATTCCTAGTCTTGCCTCTAAGAATAGCTCATGTATTTCATGATGATCCTTTTTTCCTGATCATGGGCATGTCTATGCTGGCAATTTTGAGGGCCCAATGTTGGTAGAACACTTGTGTTGAATCGACCCAAATTGATGTTATGCTATGAGATTCTTTTCGTCACAAGTTTATGGTTAATATCATAGAGATAGTTAATGTTGCACAATTCCTTAGACCATGAGAGTATCGAGTTCCTTCGTGCTTGCTTCGTGAACTTTGGGGTTTGTTAAACATCAACCGTAACTGGGTGGCTATTACGGTGGCTTACAGGTTCACGGAAAAGTATGGCAGGTAACAAGATAGCTCAAGATTGGGATTTGCTCCTCATATGATGGAGAGATATTCTCGGGCCCTCTCGGTGTTCCGGTATCCATAATCGTCTGGCCAGACACCTTGTGATTTGATCACTGGGATGTCGGAATACGGAAACGAGAAAAGAGAACAAAACTTGTAACGAGGTAACTTGCAAGGTGGACAAATTGTTCATCCACGGGGATGCAATAAATATCACCTCGGGTGTTTGTGACATATCGCGAAGCAACAGGAATAGCTCACTACAACTGGAGGTTCACGCGAATATTTATTCGTGTGGGTATAGGGGTCAATATGGGTGTCCACGACTCCGATGTTGATCATTGATCGGAAGGGGTTCTGGGTCATGTCTATACTTCACCAAACCTATAGGGTCACATGCTTAAGGGTCATCTATCTGCTGAATACTAGACAGAGAGTCTGAGAGAGAAACACCGAAAAAGTTTCGGACACCGGAAAAGTTTCGGACAGCGGAAAAGTTCCGCAGAGAGAGGTCATCGGGTGAGTTTCGGTGAAACCGAAAAGTTGTTTCAGGGTATACTATTAAGTCAAATTGGTTTCGGCACATGCCTGATAATTCTTGGAGGGTGCTAGAGTCATTCTGGAAACTTTCTGGAATTTTCCGGGATAAAAGCTGGAAATGCTCCGGAGCTGCCGGAACCACTTCAAATGCTTTTCGCAGATAAAAATCACTAAGCCGGAATTGTTTCGGAACGCGTTGAAAATTATTTTAGTGGGTACTGCAAATGTTCTAAGCCCACATAAATATTTTCAGTTTGAACGGACGCTGAAAAATGTCGTCGTGAATAGTGAAAGTGTTTTTTGGGATATTTATGGAAAGCCACCTTTTGGGGCTTTTCCCAAAAGGCCTCTAGAAGGACTTGGGGATCAAGGAACCCCCTTTGAGGGCCCCCATGAAGGTGGGACGTTGGAGGGTGCAACTCCTCCATGGGGCTCCACTTGTCATCCCTTTATGCCCTTTATGTGTGACATAAAGTGCGGGCATTTTTGGTTTTTCATGTGCCTCCTACCCCTTGGGTTTTCCTATAAATAGAGGTGGAGAGGCACTCTCCACACACACTCTTTCTCACATACAAGTGTCATTGCATGATTTGGATCTCTCTCTCTCTCTCTCTCTCTCT
>NC_041382.1:78584102-78630593 GCF_002162155.2 Triticum dicoccoides
CCCTCCCAGCGAAATAGTTTCGTAGAGCCGAAAGGTTGTCTGGGTTCCGGTAGAACTAGTTCTGGACGGTGAAGCCTTGCCGGATAGATGACACCGTATGTGTGCAACCCTGTAGAGAGATCGTAGTTTTGGTATTAGTTCAAGAGTGCCTCCCGAAGGGCTGTCGTGTGATCGTCCGAGTTTCAAAGGTCCTCCCAAAAGGTTGTCCGAGTGACCGTCCGAGTTTCAAAGGTCCTCCTGAAGGGTTGTCCGCGACACCGTCCGGGGGACTGTCTGACCACCTCCTGGAGGGCTGCTCGAGGGGCAGATGAGGGTATACAATCCTCGCGGTTGGGAGGTTGTAAATCCTAGCTGTGGGGATCTGCACCGCCGATCATCATCGACTCTACTTCCCGCTGCGCTACGAGTCGGTAACGAAAAAGATCAAACCTTGTATGCAGTCTCCATAGTGGTCCTGGGCTGGTGCCTAAGTCGGAAATTTTTTGTTTTCTACTGCGTTACCCTACAGTCCCCTCCTCGGGACTCCCCCCAGGTGCAACCATGGCCCAACATCTTCCTTTTAGTCCATAAAAAATCTCCGTAAAGTTTCCTGGCATTTGGACTTCGTTTGATATTGATTTTCTGCGATGTAAAAAACATGGAAAAACAACAACTGGCACTTGGCACTATGTCAATAGGTTAGTACTAAAAAATGATATAAAATGACTATAAAATGGTTATAAAACATCCAAGATTGATAATAAAACAGCATGGAACAATAAAAATTATAGATACGTTGGAGACGTATCAGGGCCCAACCAACCAGGGCGCGCCTGGGCCTCCTGGCGCGCCCTGGTGGGTTGTGCTCTCCTTGGAGCACCCCCCAGGCGCAGCCAGTGCCCATTAGGTGTCCTCTGGTCCATAAAAAATCTCCGTAAAGTTTCGTGGAATTTGGACTCCGTTTGGTATTGATTTTCTGCGATGTAAAAAACATGGAAAAAACAACAACTGGCACTTGGCACTGTGTCAATAGGTTAGTACCAAAAATGATATAAAATGACTATAAAATGGTTATAAAAACATCCAAGATTGATAATAAAACAGCATGGAACAATAAAAAGTATAGATACGTTGGAGACGTATCAGGGCCCAACCAACCAGGGCGCGCCTGGGCCTCCTGGCGCGCCCTGGTGGTTGTGCTCTCCTTGGAGCACCCCCCCCCAGGCGCAGCCAGTGCCCATTAGGTGTCCTCTGGTCCATAAAAAATCTCCGTAAAGTTTCATGGAATTTGGACTCCGTTTGGTATTGATTTTCTGCGATGTAAAAAACATGGAAAAAACAACAACTGGCACTTGGCACTGTGTCAATAGGTTAGTACCAAAAAATGATATAAAATGACTATAAAATGATTATAAAACATCCAAGAGTGATAATATAATAGCATGGAACAATAAAATATTGTAGATACGTTGGATACGTATCAGCATCCCCAAGCTTAACTCCTACTCGTCCTCGAGTAGGTAAGTGATAAAAACAGAATTTTTGATGTGGAATGCTGCCTATCATGTCATATCATATTTCTTTTCTGTATAGCATGGACATTTGGAATTTTATATTGTTCAAAGCAATAGTCTAGTTTTGACATGATAATTTAAATACTCAAGCATATCAACAAGCAACCATGTCTTTCAAAATATCAACGCTAAAATAAGTTATCCCTAGCACATTATGCTCAATCATTGATCCATTCATGAAACACACTCGCATATTAGCTACTCCCAATACTCAAGTACGGTCATATTGCCTCCTAGTTGGTGCTTTTATAAGAGAAGATGGAGACTCAAATTCAAAATAAAAATTGCAGTAAGTAAAAGAAAGGCCCTTCGCAGAGGGAAGTAGGGATTTGTAGAGGTGCCAGAGCTCAAAGCGAAAAACTTAGAGATAAAAACATTTTGGGAGGTGTATCCATCCCACCAACAAAAACGACTTAGAATTCCCAACACTTTCCATGCTTAGATATATCATAGGCGGTTCCCAAACAAAAAATAAAGTTTATTCCTTTTTCAACCATACTTTCATTTTCCATGGCTAACAGTATCCACGGGTGCCTTCCATACCAACACTTTCCAAGGAACTTATTATTTGACAACATAAAGTAAATTCATTTTTCATTTCGGGACTGGGCATCCCTAATACCTTTGCCTTACTCTCGTGCAATGACAAGTGAATAAACAATCATCTTGAGAATAACACATCTAGCATGGAAAATATTAGCCACCCCTCACCGCTCTGCGAGCGAAACGAACACACAAAAGAGAAGTTTATTTTGAAAATTATAGATGGCACATACAAATTTGCTTAGAACGGCAAAATAATACTGCATATAGGTAGATATAGTGGACTCATGTGGCAAAACTGGGTTAAAGGTTTTTGGATGCACAAGTAGAGATCATACTTAGTGCAAAATGAAGGCTAGCAAAAGATTGAGAAGCGACCAACCAAAAAACGGATAATCTAATAAGCGAGCATTGAGCATAATTAACACCGAATAATGCACCACAAGTAGGATATAATTTCATTGCATAATTATTGACTTTCGTGCTTGCATAGGGAATCACAAACCTTAACACCAATATTCTTACTAAAGCATAATTACTCATCAACATAACTCACATATCACATCATCATATCTCAAAACTATTACAAAGAATCAAGTTTATTTTGTCCAATGATATTCATGAATTTTTTTATTATATACTTCTTGGATATCTATCACTTTGGGACTAATTTTCATATGTTGCTTTTGACAAGCTCAAACAAATATAAGTGAAGATCATGAGCATAATTTTTTTCTTTCTCTCAAATTAATTTAAGTGAAGCAAGAGAGACTTTCTTGAAAATTTTACTAACTCTCAAATAAATCTAAGTGAAGCAAGAGAGCATTTCTTCAAAAATACTAAAGCACACCATGCTCAAAAACATATAAGTGAAGCACTAGAGCAAGTCCATAGATCATAAAAATTTTAAGTGAAGCATAGAGAGCAATTCTAACAAGTCGTGACATAATTTTGGCTCTCTCAAATAGGTGTGTCCAGCAAGGAATCAAGACTTAAAACACAAAAAAAACAAGCAAAGACTCATACCATACAAGACGCTCCAAGCAAAACACATAGTATGTGACGAATAAAAATATAGCTTTGAGTAAAATACCGATGGTCGTTAGAAGAAAGAGGGGATGCCACTCGGGGGTATCCCCAAGCTTAGGGCTCCTTTGATTCAAAGGAATTGCATAGGATTTTTGGAGGATTTAAACCCTTAGGAATTTTTCCTATGATGCTCGTTTGATTCGTAGGATTGGAATCCTTAGGAATGTTTCCATATGATCCATTTGTACTACATTTTGGAGGAAAATTTCCATCCACTCAAACCTCTTTGTAGAATTCCTTTTTTTCCTATGCTATCAAACATTCTTTCAAATCCTGTAGGATACTATGGGACATGTCACCGTATTCCTGCATTTTTCCTATTCCTTCATTTTGACAATCCTGTGAATCAAAGAGGCCCTTAGTTGCTTGCTCTCTTTTGAATAATAGCGGGGGATGCTGGGGCATCCCCAATCTTAGGCTCTTACTCCTTATTCCTTCAACCATCGTAAGATAACCCAAAACTTGAAAATTTCAATCACACAACACTCAACAAAACCTTCGTGAGATTCGTTAGTATAAGAAAAATAAATCACTAATATAAGTGTTGTATCAAACCAATTCATATTTTGTTCTTGCATTATATCTACTGTATTCCAACTTTTCAATGGCAAAAAACTAATCAAAGAAAACTATAGAGCCATCAAAATAAGCACACAACGCAAAGAAAACAGAATCTGTCAAAACAGAACAGTCTGTAGCAATCTGACTATTTCGAATACTTCTGTAACTCCAAAAATTCTGAAAAATTAGGACGGTCTGAGAAATTTGCATATTGATCTACTGCAATAGGAATAGGTATTTTATCGCTTTCTGGTTAAAAATGAGAATTATTTTTGTGAGCGCAAAAGTTTCTGTTTTTCACCAAGATCAAACAACTATCACCCAAGAAGATCCTAAAGGCTTTACTTGGCACAAACACTAATTAAAACATAAAAAACTCAATCATAACAGTAGCATAATTGTTCTAACACTTAAGAACAGAAAGCAAAAAGCAAAAATAAATTTTATTCGTTGGGTTGCCTCCCAACAAGCGCTATAGTTTTACGCCCTTAGCTAGGCATAAAGCAAGGATCTAAGTTTTGTCATCCTTGTCCTTTTGAAAGCAAAGGGAAAATTTTCTATCAATGGCATTTAATTTTCTATTTTGTGAAAGCACATGGCCATTGATAGCAGAAGACAGATTAAACATGTTGCGAAAATTTGTATCTAAACTAGCCTTCATCTCTTTAATTGTTTCATTTTGATAAAATCACATAAGGGTAGTTGATTCAACATTTTCTCCCTTGAGGTGCCCAAATATGGCTTTCATCTTTTCATAAGTATCAACGCCATCCCCTTCAAGAAAACCGTTTTCAAATATAGAATCCAAAACTTGCTTGAAGGAAGAAGGTGGACCAACATAAAAACTTTGCAAGTATATCTCTATCTGATATTGGGGCACATAGCTAGCTCGAATTAATAGCCTATCCCAAGCATCTTTCAAAGACTCATCAAGCAAATAACAAAAAATTCCGGGATCATCTTCATCAAAATTATTAGAGTTTTCCTTAGCAACCCCGGTAAGTTTTTCCATAGCATCATTATCTATGAGCTTAGAGAGGACAGAGGGGTTATCCAAAGCATTGAAACTTAGGAGAAAACCCTGAGCTTCTCTACGGTCGGTCATGGTGGTAGAGACGAGAGTTTAAGAGAACGGAAAAAATAGCAAACGAAAAAAAGAGGGCGAATAAAACGGCAAAATTTTGTGAAGTGGGGAAGAGGAAAACGAGAGACAAATGACAAATAATGTAAATTGCGAGGAGAAGAGATTTGTGATTAGGAACCTGGTATATGTTGAAGATCCTCCCCGGCAACGGCGCCAAAAATTCCTTTCAATGTCGCTTGAAGCTACGTCGGTATTTCCCCAAAGAGGAAGGGATGATGCAGCACAGCGATGGTAGGTATTTCCCTCAGAGATGAAACCAAGGTTATCGAACCAGTAGGAGAACCAAGCAACACAACGTAAACAGCCCCCGCACACAAATAACAACCACTCGCAACCCGACATGTTAAAGGGGTTGTCAATCCCTTTCGGGTAACGGCGCCAGAAATTGGTGCACTGACGGGACAAAGTTGTAATAGATTGAATAAATAGATCGCACATAAAATAAAGTGCAGCAAAGTATTTTTGTATTTTTTGGGATTAATAGATCTGAAAATAAAAGCAAATAAAAATAGGTCGCAAAGGCAAATAATATGAGAAAGAGACCCGGGGGCCGTAGGTTTCACTAGTGGCTTCTCTCGAGAAAAATAGCAAACGGTGGGTGAACAAATAACTGTTGGGCAATTGACAAAACTTCAAATAATCATAACAATATCCACGCAATGATCATTACATAGGCATCACGTCCAAGATTAGTAGACCGACTCTTGCCTGCATCTACTACTATTACTCCACACATCGACCACTATCCAGCATGCATCTAGTGTATTAAGTTCATGGAGAAACAGAGTAAGCAATAAGAACGATAACATGATGTCGACAAGATCTATCTATGTAGAGATAGACCCCATCATTTTATCCTTAGTAGCAATGATACATATGTGTCAGTTCCCCTTCTGTCACTGGGATCAAGCACCGTAAGACCGAACCCACTACAAAGCACCTCTTCCCATTGCAACATAAATAGATCAAGTTGGCCAAACAAAACCCAAATATCGGAGAAGAAATACAAGGCTATAAGAGATCATGCATAAAAGAGATCAAAGAAACTCAAATACTTTCATGGATATAAAAAGATAGATCTGATCATAAACTCAAAGTTCATCGATCCCAAAACACACACCGCAAAAGAGTTACATCATATGGATCTCCAAGAGACCATTGTATTGAGAATTCAGAGAGAGAGAGAGAGAGGAAGCCATCTAGCTACTAACTACGGACCCGAAGGTCTACGAAGTACTACTCACGCATCATTGGAGAGGCACCAATGGAGGTGGTGAACCCCATCCGAGATGGTGTCTAGATTGGATCTGGTGGTTCTGGACTCTGCGGTGGTTGGATGAATATTTCGTCGACTCCCCTAGGGTTTTGGGAATATTGGGTATTTATAGAGCAAAGAGGCGGTCCGAGGGGCACCCGAGGTGGGCACAGCCCACCAGGGCGCGCCTGGGCCCCCTCGCGCGCCTTGGTGGGTTGTTCTCTCCTCGGAGCACCCCCCAGGCGTAGCCAGGGCCCATTAGGTGTCTTCTGGTCCATAAAAAATCTCCATAAAGTTTTGTGGAATTTGGACTCCGTTTGGTACTGATTTTCTGCGATGTAAAAAACATGGAAAAAACAGCAACTGACACTTGGCACTATGTCAATAGGTTAGTACCAAAAAATGATATAAAATGATTATAAAACATCCAAGATTGATAATATAACAGCATGGAACAATCAAAAATTATAGATACGTTGGAGACGTATCAGTTAACTGAAGAAAACATCGACAAGAAGGTTGCGATTGCGGTTGATAAGAAATCAACCGAGACGGTCACAACAGCGGTAGCTACCGCAAAACAGGAGACTGCAGCTTCTTATGGTGTGTTGCTTCCGGCTATCGTCAATTGGAGGAGGCAAAATCCAAATAATGATGCAGCGGACTTTCCCCTTGCCAACTTCTTCGGTAGTGATACGTCTCCAACGTATCTATAATTTTTGATTGCTCCATGCTATATTATCTTCTGTTTTGGACATTATTGGGCTTGATTATCCACTTTCATATTATTTTTGGTACTAACCTATTGACCCAGAGCCTAGTGCCAGTTCCTGTTTTTCCCTTGTTTCAGTGTTTCGAAGAAAAGGAATATCAAATGGAGTCAAAACGGAATGAAACTTTCTGGAGAAGTTATTTTTGGAAGGAAGGCTACCCGATAGACTTGGAGTGCACATCAGGAAAGAAATGAGGGAGCCACGAGGCAGGGGGTGCGCCCACCCCCCTAGGGCGCGCCCACCCCCGTAGGGCGCGCCCTCCACCCTCATGGGCCCCTCGTGGCTCCCCTGATGTATTTCTTCCGCCTATATATATCCATATACCCTAAAACTATCGGGGAGCACAATAGATCTGGAGTTCCGCCGTCATAAGCTTCTGTAGCCACCGAAAACCAATCTAGACCCGTTCTGGCACCCTGCCGGAGGGGGAATCCTTCTCCGGTGGCCATCTTCATCATCTCGGTGCTCTCCATGACGAGGAGGGAGTAGTTCTCCTTCGGGGCTGAGGGTATGTACCAGTAGCTATGTGTTTGATCTCTCTCTCGTGTTTTGAGGTGGTATGATCTTGATGTATCGCGAGCTTTGCTATTATAGTTGGATCTTATGGTGTTTTCTCCCCCCTCTACTCTCTTGTAATGGATTGAGTTTCCCCTTTGAAGTTATCTTATCGGATTAGGTCTTTAAAGATTTGAGAACACTTGATGTATGTCTTGCCGTGCGTATCTGTGGTGACAATGGGATATCACGTGATTCACTTGATGTATGTTTTGGTGATCAACTTGCGGGTTCCGCCCATGAACCTATGCATAGGGGTTGGCACACGTTTTCGTCGTGATTCTCCGGTAGGAACTTTAGGGCACTCTTTGAGGTTCTATGTGTTGGTTGAATAGATGAATATGAGATTGTGTGATGCATATCGTATAATCATACCCACGGATACTTGAGGTGACATTGGAGTATCTAGGTGACATTAGGGTTTTGGTTGATTTGTGTCTTAAGGTGTTATTCTAGTACGAACTCTAGGGCTGTTTGCGACACTTATAGGAATAGCCCAACGGATTGATTGGAAAGAATAACTTTGAGGTGGTTTCGTACCCTACCATAATCTCTTTGTTTGTTCTCTGCTATTAGTGACTTTGGAGTGACTCTTTGTTGCATGTTGAGGGATAGTTATGTGATCCAATTATGTTATTATTGTTGAAAGAACTTGCACTAGTGAAAGTATGAACCCTAGGCCTTGTTTCAACGCATTGCAATACCGTTTACGATCACTTTTATCATTAGTTACCTTGCTGTTTTTATATTTTCAGATTACAAAAACCTTTATCTACCGTCCATATACCACTTGTATCACCATCTCTTCGCCGAACTAGTGCACCTATACAATTTACCATTGTATTGGGTGTGTTGGGGACACAAGAGACTCTTTGTTATTTGGTTGCAGGGTTTCTTGAGAGAGACCATCTTCATCCTACGCCTCCTATGGATTAATAAACCTTAGGTCATCCACTTGAGGGAAATTTGCTAATGTCCTACAAACCTCTGCACTTGGAGGCCCAACAACTTCTACAAGAAGAAGGTTGTGTAGTAGACATCAATCTCTTTTCTGGCGCCGTTGCCGGGGAGGTGAGTGCTTGAATGTATATCTTCAGATCTTGCAATCGAATCTTTTTGTTTCTTGTTTTAGCACTAGTTTAGTTTATAAAAGAAACTATAAAAAATGGAATTAAGTTTGCCTCATACGCTTCATCTTTTTAATATCTTTCGTGAGTATGATGCAAAGGAAAATTGTGCCAAAGTGTTAGAATAAGAATGCATTAAAATGTTTGGCACTAAATCTTTGAATGATGAGCATGATTGCAATGTTGTTAGTATGAACTCTTTGAATATCCATAGTACTAATGATGATTGCACTAGTTATGATGAAAATGTCTCCTATAAACATGTCAATTTTTGTGGAGTGCATTGGGTTTGCAAGTACACACCAAATAGGGAAGATAGATATTGCAAGAGGCATAAGCACTTAGAAACTAAATTGTTGCAAGAAAGGCTAGATGTTTGTGCTGAAGATTTAAATTTTGTTGGCCGTACTTGTGGACTTTGCAATGAACAGGGTCATTTAGCTACCCGATGCAAATTGTTTCATGATCTAATCATGTCCAAAATTTGTGATGACTTTATTTCCCTTGCACATTATAATGAAATTAGTTTGCTTATGGGTTACGAAGAAATAAACCTATAACTAAGCATCTTCCAGAATTTGCCCGTTATAAACTTCTTGGTTTTGATCTAGAGGAAATTTATATGTATTGTGCGGTGAATTGCATTGAAAATCCTTATATTGCCAATTACATAAAGAAAAGAAAACAAATAGAAGATGAATATAATACTAATGAAATGGAAGAGACTTCCCAATACCCTCCTAATATTTCTTATGATGAATCAGGTAACGAGGAGGAGCCTTCTATTCAACCAATCTCATTAATAAGGAGCTCCAAAAGGAGGATTGAACCCACACATGATGTGGTGAAGAAGAAGAAAAGAAAAAGGAAGAGAGGTAAAAATATATCTATCCCAAATAATGCTGCTCCTATTACTATTGTGCCTCATGAAAATATAATTGTGGAAGATAATGATACTTCTTATGATCTTGAAAATCTTTTTGGCACTTGCTTGGAAGAATATGATAATTGCTATACTATTGGTGCTATCCATACTATTAATTATGAGAGTGATTATGCTTATGATATGAAAAGGCCCAAGCTTGGGGATGCTATGCTTGATGAAGATGATGTTTTTGAGAATATATTTGTTGCCATTAATGTTTATCCCAAGCTTGGGGATGCTACGTTTAATGAAGATGATATTTTTAGTCTCCCAAGTTTTGATATGCAAATTTATAATGATGATAGCATGCCTCCTACTTATTATGATTATATTTATGAAAGTGGATTTGGAGAGGTCATGACTTTATTTAGTAATGATTCCAGTATCTTGGAAGAGGTTTCAATTGATTATGATGAGAACAAAGTTGCTACTTATGATGATTATTGTGATGAAACATATGCTATAAAAAGTAGTGATTATATTTATAAAACTTGTCATGATTATGAGTACCCCTTCTATGAACATTACTCTTTTAATGTGTAAACAATTTATAGTATTCAAGTCTCTTATGGTACTCCCATTATCCCAAATGAGAAATTTTTTGCTTGTGTGGAGAGTAGTAAATTTTCTACGCTTGTAGATCATGAAAAGAATGCTTTAGGTGCTGGTTATATTGTTTAATTCATTCATGATGCTACTGAAAATTATTATAAGGGAGGAACATATGCTTGTAGGAATTGCAATAATATCAAGTTTTCTCTCTATGTGCTTAAAGTTATAAAGTTATGCTTGTTTTACCTTCTTATGCAAGTTGATTCTTGTTCCCATAAGTTGTTTGCTCACAAAATCCCTATGCATAGGAAGTGGGTTAGGCTTAAATGTGCTAGTCATATTCTTAATGATGCTCTCTTTATGTTTCAATTCTTATCTTTTATGTGAGCTTCATTGAAATCATCATGCCTAGCTAGGGGCGTTAAACGATAGCGCTTGTTGGGAGGCAACCCAACTTTATTTTTGTTCCTTGATTTTTGTTCCTGTTTAGTAATAAATAATTAATCTAGACTATTTTATGGCTGTGTTTTTTGTGTTTAATTAGTTTTTGTGCCAACTAGAACCGTTGGGAAGACTTGGGGAAAGTCTTGTTGATCTTGCTGTAAAAAAACAGAAACTTTAGCGCTCACGAGAATTGCTGCCATTTTTTATTGGAGAGTGATATTTAGTTAATTATTTTTGCAGATGATTAATAGATAAATTCCACACGTCCACAAATTTATTTTAGAATTTTTGGGGTTCCATAAGTTTGCATTAGTTACAGATTACTACAGACTGTTCTGTTTTTGACAGATTCTGTTTTTCATGTGTTGTTTACTTATTTTGATGAATCTATGGCTAGTAAAAGAGTTTATAAACCATAGAGAAGTTGGAATAAAGTAGGTTTAACACCAATATAAATAAAGAATGAGTTCATTACAGTACCTTGAAGTGGTGTTTTGTTTTCTTTCACTAACGGAGCTTACGAGTTTTCTGTTAAGTTTTGTGTTGTGAAGTTTTCAAGTTTTGGGTAAAGATTCGATGGACTATGGAATAAGGAGTGGAAAGAGCCTAAGCTTGGGGATGCCCAAGGCACCCCAAGGTAATATTCAAGGACAACCAAAAGCCTAAGCTTGGGGATGCCCCGGAAGGCATCCCCTCTTTCGTCTTCGTTCATCGGTAACTTTACTTGGAGCTTTATTTGTATTCACCACATGATATGTGTTTTGCTTGGAGCGTCAATTTATTTTGTTAGGTTTTGCTTGATGTTTGAATAAAATACCGAGATCTGAAATTCTTAAATGTTAGAGAGTCTTCACATAGTTGCATAATTATTCAACTACTCATTGATCTTCACTTATATCTTTCGAAGTAGTTTGTCATTTGCTCTAGTGATTCACTTATATCTTTTTAGAGCACGGTGGTGGTTTTACTTTGAAGAAATAGATGAATTATCATGCTTCACTTATATTATTTTTAGAGTCTTAAATAGCATGGTAATTTTCTTAAATAATCCTAATACGCTAGGCATCCAAGAATAGTAAAAACTTTCTTATGAGTGTGCTGAATACTAAGAGAAGTTTGATGATTGATGATTGTTTTGAGATATGGAGGTAGTGATATTAAAGTCGTGCTAGTTGAGTAGTTGTGAATTTGAGAAATACTTGTGTTGAAGTTTGCAAGTCCCGTAGCATGCACGTATGGTAAACATTATGTAACAAATTTGAAACATGAGGTGTTCTTTGATTGTCCTCCTTATGAGTGGCGGTCGGGGACGAGCGATGGTCTTTTCCTACCAATCTATCCCCCTAGGAGCATGCGCGTAGTGCTTGGTTTTTGATGACTTATAGATTTTTGCAATAAGTATGTGAGTTCTTTATGACTAATGTTGAGTCCATGGATTATACGCACTCTCACCCTTCCATCATTGCTAGCCTCTTCGGTACCATGCATTGCCCTTTCTCACATTGAGAGTTGGTGCAAACTTCGCCGGTGCATCCAAACCCCGTGATATGATACGCTCTTTCACACATAAACCTCCTTATATCTTCCTCAAAACAGCCACCATACCTACCTATTATGGCATTTCCATAGCCATTCCGAGATATATTACCATGCAACTTTCCACCATTCCGTTTATCATGACACATTCATCATTGTCATATTGCTTAGCACGATCATGTAGTTGACATAGTATTTGTGGCAAAGCCACCATTCATAATTCTTTCATACATGTCACTCTTGGTTCATTGCATATCCCGGTACATCGCCGGAGGCATTCATATAGGGTCATCTTTTGTTGTAGCATCGAGTTGTAATAATTGAGTTGTAAATAAATAGAAATGTGATGATCATCATTTTCTAGAGCATTGTCCCGAGTGAGGAATTAAAAAAAAGGGGGAGAGAAAGGCCATAAAAAAGGAAGAGAAGGCCCAAAAAAATAGAGAAAAAGAGAGAAGGGACAATGCTACTCTCCTTTGCCACACGTGTGCTTCAAAGTAGCACCATAATCTTCATGATAGAGAGTCTTTTGTTTTGTCACTTTAATATACTAGTGGGAATTTTTCATTATAGAACTTGGCTTGTATATTCCAACAATGGGCCTCCTCAACTATATGATTTTGTAGGGATGAACTTTCTTTGGCCATGTTATTTTGAGAGGACATAATTCCTTAGTTAGTATGCTTGAAGTATTATTACTTTTATGTCAATATGAACTTTTATCTTGAATCTTCCGGATCTGAATATTCATACCACAATTAAGAAGAATTACATTGAAATTATGCCAAGTAGCACTCTGCATCAAAAATTCTGTTTTTATCATTTACCTACTCGAGGACGAGCAGGAATTAAGCTTGGGGATGCTGATACGTCTCCAATGTATCTATAATTTTTGATTGCTCCATGCTATATTATCTTCTGTTTTGGACATTATTGCGCTTGATTATCCACTTTTATATTATTTTTGGGACTAACCTACTGACCTAGAGCCCAGTGCCAGTTCCTGTTTTTTCTCTTGTTTTAGTGTTTCGAAGAAAAGGAATATCAAACGGAGTCAAAACGGAATGAAACCTTCTGGAGAAGTTATTTTTGGAAGGAAACCTATTCGATAGACTTGGAGTGCACGTCACGAAAGAAACGAGGGAGCCATGAGGCAGGGGGGCGCGCCCACCCCCCTAGGGCGTGCCCTCCACCCTCCTGGGCCCCTCGTGGCTCCCCTGATGTATTTCTTCCGCCTATATATATATCCATATACCCTAAAACTACCAGGGAGCACAATAGATCGGGAGGTCCGCCGTCAGAAGCCTTCGCAGCCACCGAAAACCAATCTAGACCCATTCCGGCACCCTGTCGGAGGGGGAATCCTTATCCGGTGGCCATCTTCATCATCCCGGTGCTCTCCATGATGAGGAGGGAGTAGTTCTCCCTCGGGGCTGAGGGTATGAACCAGTAGCTATGTGTTTGATCTCTCTCTCTCTCTCTCTCGTGTTCTTGAGGTGGTACGATCTTGATGTATCGTCAACTTTGCTATTATAGTTGGATCTTATGATGTTTTCTCCCCTTCTACTCTCTTGTAATGGATTGAGTTTCCCCTTTGAAGTTATCTTATCAGATTGAGTCTTTAAATATTTGAGAACACTTGATGTATGTCTTGCCGTGCGTATCTGTGGTGACAATGGGATATCACGTGATTCACTTGATGTATGTTTTGGTGATCAACTTGCGGGTTACGCCCATGAACCTATCCATAGGGGTAGGCACACGTTTTCATCATGATTCTCCGGTAGGAACTTTGGGGCACTCTTTGAGGTTCTATGTGTTGGTTGAATAGATGAATCGGAGATTGTGTGATGCATATCGTATAATCATACCCACGGATACTTGAGGTGACATTGGAGTATCTAGGTGACATTAGGGTTTTGGTTGATTTGTGTCTTAAGGTGTTATTCTAGTACGAACTCTAGGGATGTTTGTGACACTTATAGGAATAGCCCAATGGATTGATTGGAAAGAATAACTTTGAGGTGGTTTGGTACCCTACCATAATCTTTTCGTTTGTTCTCTCCTATTAGTGACTCTGGAGTGACTCTTTGTTGCATGTTGAGGGATAGTTATGTGATCCAATTATGTTATTATTGTTGAGAGAACTTGCACTAGTGAAAGTATGAACCCTAGGCCTTGTTTCAACGCATTGCAATACCGTTTACGCTCAGTTTTATCATTAGTTACCTTGCTGTTTTTATATTTTCAGATTATAAAAACCTTTATCTACCATCCATATACCACTTGTATCACCATCTCTTCGCCGAACTAGTGCACCTATACAATTTACCATTGTATTGGGTGTGTTGGAGACACAAGAGACTCTTTGTTATTTGGTTGCAGGGTTGCTTGAGAGAGACCATCTTCATCCTACGCCTCCTACGGATTGATAAACCTTAGGTCATCCACCTGAGGGAAATTTGCTACTGTCCTACAAACCTCTGCACTTGGTGGCCCAACAACGTCTACAAGAAGAAGGTTGTCTGGTAGACATCAGGTAGCAGCTCGACTAGCGTTGCACCAGCACCTGCTCCCGCACCTGCACCAACACCTGCTCCCGCACCTGCTCATAGTAGCCCGTCCTCCATCTCAGACATGCTCGACGGTGCTTCGCCTTTGGCTGAGCTCGACGCCCTCACGGTACCTGTCACACCGACCCTCTTCAATAGATGTATAATCTCATGTTTTCGTTGCCTTTCGGATGTCTCACGTCACAGACATGTCTTTGCAGGCCGATGTAACCCTGTGCACCATATTGTACACCATAAGCGGCCAGAAGGTGGACGTGGGGAAGGCGACGATAATGAAGCCGGAGGAACAATTGTTCCACAGCCGGCCGATCCCCCCTGACGTCTTCAAGGTTTCTGTGGCCAGTGTCAAAACGGGCCACAAGAATTTGGCTCCTCCAGTACTACTAGGGGGAGATGACGATGAGACCCCACGGTGACTTGGTGATTGCAAGAGGTGGGTCCTGTTGTGGCCAAAGAGTCTGCTTCATCTGGAGGTGGCCGGGAGCACACCCACGACCACACAGCCTCAGCAAGGTATGAACATCAACACCCCACCTACCCACTTAGCATCGCCTGTCATGCCGGGTGATATCAGATGGGGTGAGGAAGAGGCTCCATTAATCATTGATGATGTCACCGCTATCGAAGAAGCAATGCATGATATTGATGCCATAGATGAGGATGAGGATGAGGATGAGGATGAGGATGAGGATGAGGATGAGGATGACACTCTACAGTATGTCAATACTGGCACCTATGATGACAGAGGATTGATGGCTGAGCAGTATGATACTCAGGGTTTGAGCGTCATGAGTTGGTGCCTGAATTGCCGCCTCAGGAGGCTGAACGTATTATAGACGACCTTCAAGTACCAAAGAAGCATAGGAAGAGAGCGAGGAAAGGCAACAATGAAGCTGCTGCTATGATCCAGCCGCCTTCGCAGCCTCGGGTTCAAGACCGTATACCTGTCCCCGGTGCGGTGAAATACCATATCCCCGGTGAACCAATCCTACCTAAGGCAACGGTAGAGGCCATACATGGCGGCAATCCAAGGAGACTTCATGACGATGTGCTGTAGAGAGAGAAAAACCCAATCGCCTCAGAAAATCCAGGGTACCCACTCTACGTGGTTAACGTGCCGTGACAAAGGTTGTACGTCGACACATTCCCCGCGAAGAAGTTCTTCCTTCGATTCGATTACATCTTCGACATGTTTCACTTGAAAAAGCTGGATTTTACATTTGTCCGCCCTTTTGCCTTGTAAATGAACTACATCATCGGGATTGAGCAGATACCTTATATCTGTGTCACTGACCCATACTTCATGCACGAGGGCTTCTTGGCAGTCTGTGCAGAGCACCGTGAATACGCGAGGGACTACATCGTCGATTTCATGGTCGCCAATAAGGACAAGGAGATGATTCTCGTGCCTTATCATTCCATGCAAGTCATCTGACGGATATCCTTCCTTCAATTTCAATCATTCATTTGCACGGTGGAGGCTAATTAATTTGAGGTGTACTTATTTTCCGCAGCCACGAACGCACCGTCCTCATCATCCTTTACCCCGATTCTCCCACGCTCTTTACTTGGACTCGTCGAAGAACATTAACAAAAAGGATTACACCCACATCAAGTCTGTTCTCGACAATGCTATCTTTTTCTACGGCATACGGGGTGGAGAGATCAAGACCAATAAGGCAAGGAATGGCAGGCCCGCCTTCGGCCATAAGACCGACTTCTGCTGCATCCAACAACCGAGTGATACTCTTAGTGATGGATTTTATGTCCTACACCACATGATGGAGTATAGACGGGATCGGCAGAACCTTCACATGCCACCTACATCTGGTGATGCCCATATTCTGCAATGAGCGAAGAACACAGGAGATATCCAGGATCATTGACTTCGAGCTGAGTTCTATCACATCCAGCGTGAACTTGCCCAAATGATCATGAAGAGGTCCTCGAAAAAACAGGGATGTTCTACGACAAAGGGCAAATGTCGCGGGAGATGTCCGAACACGCGTAGCCGCTCAGCGTCTTGACCTGAAGCCCTTCACTAAGCTCGGGGACTATCTCCCTGACTTGGATGGATGGCACTACATGTTGGAGTGATTGTCGATATATGACAATGTGTCTGTTTAGTCCATACTTCCTGAATGATGAAACTTTGAGTTATGCACGACGAAACTTTATTTGAAATGTAATTAAACCGTCCTCCTCAACTAGCAAAGATCACTCTAGTTAGGGCATTTTGGGTATGATGAACTTTGTTATTTATGCTTATGATATGTTGCTTCTATTTTTGCCAAGTCTGTCTCTTTTTGTTGCTCAACTATATATGTTGCATATCATCGACTCATGTGATGATGCAGGTGCATAGATCATCGATGATGAAGAAGTGCTATGCCAGGAGTATACGATAAGTGGCCCGAGTGTTAGGCCCAAGTGTACCGGTTTCCGGTTTCGGAGCAACGACCAGTAGTTAGTTTAGGTTCACGCTAGTGCGAGAGAGGGATACGAACCGACGCCTCAAGAAGTACAACATTATGTATGATGAGACATGTCACATGCAACTTCTATAGCTATATCGTGATTATGATGTGACGACATGATTTTTGTTGGATGATATGATGAGACTATTATGTGTATGATATGGTGAGAATTTTGCATGTTTATGATATGATTAGAATACTGTATATGTAAGTGCATCTAGTGCCACCCCTAGTTGGTTTTGGAGTATTGACGACAAACATGGTTGAGGGACTAATGTGTTTGTGAGAATTGTAGGATAACACAGGTAGTAGTCCCTCACTGATTCAGTTTACCTACCAGAGATGACCCCTAAAAATGTGTGAAGATATGGAAGACAATGGTGGTCTGTGAAGATATTCACAACGAAGATTATGACTTGAGAAGACATTCACGTGAAGACTATGTAGTACGAAGACATAGTTGTTTTGTAGTTTCCTTTTCTTCTTTGTTATGTCATAGGAACGACCGTACTGTTAAGTGGGGTCCAAGTGAACAAAGTCAGAGTGACAGATGTGATGTTAAACAAAATCCTATGTCTTCGAGCGAAGACAATGAGAGCAAATCTTATCCAGAGCTGGATGAGTCAGCTTTACTTGTAGCCTAAGTCAAGCTGCCGCGTGTGTTTCAAATCTGACTGTTGGACACGTGTCAGATCCTTAGTGACCCAGGGTCATTTTGGACAAATCAGGACAGGTTGCCTCCTAGCTATAAATAGCCCACCCCCTACACCATAAATTGGTCGCTGCTCAGAGTTAGTGCACGGCTTTTGTCGTTTTGAGAGCAACCCACCTCCAAAGCATTTGAGAGAGAAATCCATGCGAGGACAAAGCCCTAACACCCAGAGCCAAAGAGTGTTAGGCATCACTGAAGTCTTTCTTTCTGCATGATCTGAAGACTTGTTACACTTGAGGACTGTGAATCCTCCAGCTGATTAGGCATCACATTCTGAGCATCTAAGAGTCATTGTGGATTGCCGGTGAACGAAGTCTGTGAAGGTTTGGAAGTCTACCTTGAAGACTTACCAGAGTGATTGGGCGAGGACTGTGTCCTTAACTGAAGGGGAATAAGGTGAAGACGCGGTATTCTAAGTTGAATCTCAGCCTCCCTAACCAGACGTACAGTTGTCATAGCAACTGGAACTGGTCCAACAAATCCTTGTCCTCACCAAGCAACTGGTTCTATCCTTTACCTCTCTTTACTTACAGTTTGTCTTCGTGAAGTCAGTGCCTGCTTGCATGATTTGATTGACTTCAATGTGTGAAGACTATTGTTGTTTGGCTTCATACTATCTTCCATCCTGATCCATACTACCTAGCTGCTGATAGTCTTCGTGCTTTCACTTCATTGCTTACTTGACTATGGCTTGTCTAGTGTAGTCTACCTTCCGCTGCATATCAATATGTTCATTTGTGTTGTTTGTCTTCAAAGCCCTTATGTTTTGAAGACTTCCATAAAAATCACCTATTCACCCCCCCTCTAGTCGATAACTAGCACTTTCAATTGGTATCAGAGCAAGGTGCTCCCTTGTTCTGTGTGATTCAGTTTAACCACCTGGAGTTTTAGCTATGTCGACTGCAGGGATAATCAAAGTCTCCGCTGCGTGCCCTATCTTCGATGGCACTGATTACCCCTACTGGAAGAATAAGATGCGCATGCATCTTGAAGCAATTGACATCGACCTCTGGTATGTCGTCCAGAACGGCGTTCCCAAGGTCGGTGAAGGTGTCACTACTGCTGATGTTAAGAGGTTCATTCAACTGGACTCGACTGCCAAGAATATCATCTATGGTCATCTGACCAAAGGACAGTATGGCCATGTGAGTGCTCTGGAAACTGCGAAGCTAGTCTAGGACTGGCTCTCCAAGTTCAACGAAGGCATCTCAACCTAGAGAGACTCAAGGATTAGTGTTCTCCGCAACCTCTTCTACTGCTTCAAGAGAAATGACAATGAGAATGTCCAGCTCACATTCGATCGCCACACTGATATCACAAATGAGCTCATGCACTCGACGCCACTGAAATCACCAAGCATGAAATCGTCAAAACACTTCTGAGATCGCTTGACAGCTCATTCGACACCCTGGCCCTGATGATTCAAGAACGACCTGACTTCAAGACTCTCAATCCGTCTGACATACTTGAGAGGCTCAACACACATGAGTTTCAGCAATCTAAGAAAAGAGATATCTATGGTCCCAACTATGGCTGAACTCGCGCTTTGAAGGCAAAGGTTGTTTCCTCATCTGAAGAAGAATCTAACTGTAGTTCTAAGGATCCTGAAGACATTGGAAAGGAACTTTCCATGCTAGTGAAGAAGTTCCAGAGGTTCACCAAGAAGAAAGGCTTCAGACAGTCTTCAAGACCCAGCTCAAGAAATGATGAAGCTTCCTCCCGTGACTACAAGAAGAGAACGTGCCACAAGTGCAAGAAACCTGGTCACTACATCTTTGAATGTCCTCAATGGGACAATGAGAACAACAAGAAGAAGAAGAGCAAGGAATATGATTCTGATGACAAGAAGAAGAAGAAACCCTCAAAGCCTTCTTCCAAGTCTTGATCGAAGTCTTCATCACACAAGAAGAGATCATCCAACAAGGCTCGTGCATTTGTTGGCAAGGAGATGGATTCAGAGGAGGAGTCTGCATCTGAGGAGGCGGAGGTGGAGTCTGAAGAGGAATCTGATTCAGGCGTGGCAAGCCTGGCTCTAGCTTCAGCATACGTCACCAAGTCCATCTTCAACACTGAAGACAATGGCCTCGACACCAACGCTGATGCTCATGATGAGGATGACTCTGCTCCCACCTACTGCTTCATGGCATGTGGTGCCAAGGTAAACTCATGCGATGCTTACTTTCAAACATCAAGTGAAGATGACTCTGAATGTGAATCTAAACCTAGCTACAAAACACTTGCTAAAATTGCAACTGAGCAACATAATGCTATGGAATATATTCAAAAATTTCTAGACAAAAGCGATGACCTGTTGGACGCGGAAATGACCCGATCTCAGTCCTGAATTGATGACATTAAATTTCTTCATGTTAAGTACGAAGAACTTGAAAGTCGTCATGAAACGCTATCAACTACTCATGAAAAGCTCTCCTATGATTACCTTCAAAGGAAGCAAGAGCTTGAGAACTTGAGATCGGCTCATGAAGATCTTCAAAAGGAGAATGAGTCACTCCGCGCTCAACAGATCAATCCCGCTCAGGAAGGATTTGAACCACCATGTCTAAAATGTCTTGAGCGTGATAATGTTGTCTCTATTGTTGGATGTTCTACTATTGCTACTATTGCAATATCTTCAACTACTGATGTGGTAACTAACCCCTCTGCTGAGGATACCACTACTATTGCTGATGAGAATGCCAGGTTGAAGACATTGCTTGAGACAGGAATGTACAAAAGTCTCAAAGGGCATCAGACACTATGTGATGTCCTCAAGAAACAGATTCTGAACCAAAATCCTAGGAAAGAAGGTGTAGGGTTTGAGAGGAAAATGAATGTTGATGGTTCCTAATGGAAGCCTGAGAAGTACCCCAAAACCACATGGGTTGCTGCAAAGGGACCTTCAGTGGATCCATCTACCTTATCTAGCTTCACTTGTGCTAACCCTATTATCATTGATGACTCCTTTGATGCAAACTATAAACTGTTTAAGAATCAGAACAGTGAAGTGTTTGCCAGGTATATTGGTACTAACTGCAGGAATGGACCCCTTTGAAGAAGATCTGGGTGCCCAAGAGTTGTCTTGAAAATCTTCAGGTGAATGTCATCATGACACCACCTGGGAAGAAGACAAACCCCAGACCAAAGGCTTCATACAGACAGAGGACTCACCAGAGTCACCCTAACACCAATGTTTTGCAGGGAAACCATACTCAGGCCTATGAATATGAGCGCATTTCATCAAACCGCCATGTTCATAAGACCAAGAACTACTCTGCTTACTCTTATGAGTATTATTCACCTCCAGCAAGGATATTTGCTAGGGCTCCAAAGCCAAATTTCTTAGATACTGCACTTAGACTTATTGCTTCGAAGCCACCCCTGAGGATGTGGGTGGCTAAGAAAAATTAACTCTCTTTTGCAGGGAAAGGTCTCCAGCCTGAAATCAAAGGCGTATGATGCTTATGCTGGGGACCTTAAACATCTTGTGGGGCGCAAGATAAAATGCCCAAATGGTCTTATTATGTATTTTGTCCCAGGATTCCTTGCCATACATCCTACTTTTCCTAACCGTGATCTGAACTTTGATATTATGCTTGTTCGACAAATGTTTATGCTTCACACTTCCCTTGGTGAAGCCTATCCCCCAAACTGCACTGTAGGATACGACACCAAAGGCTTTTGAATGGATTATGGACAGTGGATGCACTAACCACATGACTGGTGATCGGAGTCTTCTCATGGACTCAACCCTACGACCATCTGACAAGAGTCACATTACATTTGTTGACACTGGTAAAAGCAAGGTATTGGGTCTAGGTAGAGTTGCGATCTCAAAGGATCAGCACATGGATAAAGTGATGCTTATTGAATCCCTTGGTTTCAACTTAATGTCTGTCTCAATGCTTTCTGACTTGAACATGATTGTGATATTTGGAAAATATCGTTGCATTGTGCTTATGGAATCTGACAAATCTCTAGTCTTTGAAGAATACTAGAAAGACTATTTGTACATGGTAGATTTCTCAGCAGGACCACAATTGGTCGTATGTCTTCTAGCAAAAGCTTCAGAGTGCTGGATCTGGCATCGGAGGCTAGGGCATGCTGGCATGAGGAACTTGTACACTCTCGCGAAGAAGAAGCATGTCGTAGGCATCGAGGGCGTCAAGTTCAAGAAGGATCATCTGTGTGGTGCCTGCGAAGCTGGAAAGATAACGAGGACCAAGCATCCCTCGAAGACAATCATGACGACATCACGTCCCTTCGAGCTGCTTCACATGGACTAAAAGCACAAGTGCTCCCTGGGTGGTTTTGGTAATTAATGTCAACATATCTCTTGTTGGACTAACACTTTTACCTAGTATGTTTCAGATAAGTTCAACAATGGAGTGGCATGGACTAGAGGATGTGGAACCCCTTCAAGATGCTAAGGACAAATGATTGGCTCAAGCTTCAAGATCAAGACTCTACATTTTCTATTTTAGTGATCCAAGATCACATTGAGTCTATAGGAAAAGCCAATACTATCAAGAGGGGATGAGGTGTTGCTTAATGGCTTGCTTGCTCAAAGTACTTAGTGATATGCTCCAAAACCCTCAACTACCTTCCCACATCCACATATGACCTAAACCAAAAGTCAAACTCGGCCCCACCGATTCTTTCTATCCGGCGCCACCGAGTTTAAGATGTCATAGCCACTGCCACAAACCCTAGCAAATCGGTTTCACCGATAGGGATCTCGGTCTCACTGAGATGGGATTGTAATCTCTTTGTGTATTCCAGTACCAAAATCGGTCTCACCGAGTTTGAGCAATCGGTACTACCGAGATTACAATGCAAACCCTCTGGTTAGCTTATTACCAAAATCGATCCCACCGAGTTTGTGTAATCGGTCTCACCGAGTTTGCCTGACCAACTCTCTGGTTAGCTGATTACCAAAATCGGTCCCACCGAGTTTGTGTAATCGGTCACACCGAGATTACGTTATGCCCTAATCCTAACCATATCGGTCCTACCGAGTTGCGTCTCAGTCCCACCAAAAATCCTAATGGTCACTAGGTTTGCTGAATCGGTCCGACCGAGTTTAACCATTCGGTCCCACCGAGTTTGGCAAATTGTGTGTAACGGTTAGATTCTGTGTGGAGGCTATATATACCCCTCCACCCACTCTTCATTCAAGGAGAGAGCCATCAGAACATACCTACACTTCCAATACACATTTTCTGAGAGAGAACCACCTACACTTGTGTTGAGGTCAAGATATTCCACTCCAACCATATGAATCTTGATCTCTAGCCTTCCCCAAGTTGCTTTCCACCCAAATCTTCTTTCCACCAAATCCAAATCCCGTGAGAGAGAGTTGAGTGTTGGGGAGACTATCATTTGAAGCACAAGAGCAAGGAGTTCATCATCAACACACCATTTGTTACTTCTTGGAGAGTGGTGTCTCCTAGATTGGCTAGGTGTCACTTGGGAGCCTCCGACAAAGATTGTGGAGCTGAACCAAGGAGTTTGTAAGGGCAAGGAGATCGCCTACTTCGTGAAGATCTACCGCTAGTGAGGCAAGTCCTTCGTGGGCGACGGCCGTGATGGAATAGACAAGGTTGCTTCTTCATGGACACTTCATGGGTGGAGCCCTCCGTGGACTCGCGCAACTGTTACCCTCCGTGGGTTGAAGTCTCCATCAACGTGGATGTATGATAGCACCACCTATCAGAACCACGACAAAAACATTCGTGTCTCCAATTGCGTTTGAATACTCCCAACCCTTCTCTTTACATTCTTGCAAGTTGCATGCTTTACTTTCCGCTGCTCATATACTCATTGCATGCTTGCTTGATATGTATTGTGTTTGTTAAACGTGTGATTAAGCTCCACTTAAACTTAAGAATATTAAAAACTGCAACTTTTGGCACTCAGTGTCTAATCACCCCCCCCCCTCTAGACACCTCTTCTCAATCCTTTAATTGGTATCAGAGCTTTGGTCTCCATTGCCTTGGTTTAAACACCATTGGAGGAAGATGGATGTGCCTACTTTGGGGAGTCTTAGACATAGAGTGCTGTCAGTGTACTAGAATAGGGGTACCCTAGTACCCCGAACTTGTGCACGGGCAGTTGCAGCACCCCGCGGCAAGGCTTGCCGGACGAACGCCAAGATCCTCCAAGGTTCCCTTGGAGCCATCCAAGAACAAAGTATTTAAGCTAAGGAGACAAGGCCCCGGCAAGAGGAGCTTGCCGGGAAGGCCAACCAAGGCACTCCAAGGAACTTGCCGCGACGCGCCACGCGCTCCGGCAAGGCAACAAGGCCCCGGCAAGAGGAGCTTGCCGGGAAGACTAAACAAGGTACCCCGAAGCCCGGTGAGCGACGAGCTTCTGGATCTGACAAGATAACAATAGCGGCAAGGCGCTTGCCGCGGCAGGCGGCCACTCTGTGCCCACGCTCCAGCGCATCCACCAACGTGTCGCTCTGGGGACCTCTCCAGGCGCACGTGGCGGGAGGCTGTGCAGCCAGCGGTGCGCAGTGGCATGCGAAGCTGACAAGATCACCATCGTGGTGAACGGTGGCGCCCCTAACGGTCCTTTTCTGCACTGTTTGAGCGACTCAGACGGGCATTTAATGCCCTTGTCCCCTGCCGTCAGGGTTAGGTAGGGTGCACTGTATAAGTAACTGTATCAACTACCTCGCTTTTTACGTTTTTACCCTCCTCTGCGTTGCCACCTGTCGGTGACCCCTTTAGCGTATAAAAGGAGGCCCATGTGCAATGTAGAGGGGGTTCGGACAGGGAAAAAGGCTCGACTCACTCCGAAGCCAGAGAAACCTTAGCTCTCACGAGCAAGAACACAAGATAATACAACCAGACAAGCAGCAGTAGGAGTGTTATCTCTCCAGAGAGCTCCGAAGCTGGGTAAACTGCTCGTGTGCTTCGCCTCGATCCGCTCTTCGTGCTATCTCCGCCCCCCATCGAACCGAAAGGGGCCCGGTCCGCCGGCCCCATAGGTGTTCGTGGATCAGTTTCCCCCGACATCTTTGGCGCGCCAGGTAGGGGGCGTCGAGATTGTGTGAACCTGATCCGACGTTCACACGAGCTAGATCTTCATTCCCTTCATCAACATGCCACCGAAGAAGAAGACTTCGGCGGCAGCCGCTCCGTCCGTGTCACTTCCGCCACCGTTGGAGCAAACGGGAGGTGGAGTGGACGCCGGCAGAAGAATGGACGTCGACGAGGAAGCTCATGATGCCGCCAGGTCCAAGAACAATGCTGCACAAACCTCGGCGACTGTACGTGTTCCACGCCACTCTCAAGAGGTGCAAGACCAACAGCGTCATGGCACTAGCAGTGCCATACGCATGATAGCCCAAGACCAAGCTGGTGGATCTCGGGGCGCTCAAGACCAGCATGTGCGCCAGCATATCAGCACGAGTGGGGCACGGTCGCCTGGACGGGATACTGCTCCTTCTAACGTAGTTAGAAGTTCGAGCACGTCCCGCTCCTCGCGCCGTCCGCCACTGCCACCCACCACTCCAGCAGAAGCTTTGGCACGAGCTCAACTTCTCCTAGATTACCCTCCGACGTCAGACAAGAACGACGAATGGAGGGCCACCATTCAGAGTCTCATCGGCTACGCCAACGGCGACACTCCACGGCGGCCGAGCGCGTCGCCGTCGCGGCAGGGTTGCCGGACGCGAGCCGGTGGCGACGAAACGGGCCGAGGTGCAACTACCATGCAATCACCGCCCCGAAGGCCAAGATCGCCGACTCGCCGGATCCACCTCGACAGCGACTCCACTGCATCATCGGATCCACGAGCTCGTCGCGATCAGCGCCAAGTTCTTCATGATCGACAACAAGAAGACGCTCGAACCCGCATCGAGCGCCAAAGAGAAGCGCGACGTCAATCCGACAAGCGCGCTGGGCCCTCTGTTGACATGCATGCGCTAGGGGAACGAGGAGATCTGCCGTACGCGGTAGGTTGTCCTGCGTTCACTCGTGAGCTGCGGCAAGTCCAGTGGCCCAGCACAAAGAACTTCAAGCCAGACGTACCGGAGAAGTATGACGGCAAGACGCATCCGTCGGAGTTCCTCAGCATCTACACCATTGCGGTACAGGCTGCCGGGGGACGAGATGACAAGATCCTTGCCAACTACTTCCCGCTGGTGCTCAAGCCCAACGTCAGATCCTGGCTCATGCACTTGCCGGACAACTCCATATCCTCTTGGGCTGATCTCTGCCATCAGTTTGTCGGCGCCTTCACAGGCGGACACAAGCCTCATGGCCAGGAGAGTGATCTTCATCTACTCGCCCAAAAGGAAGGAGAGCCCCTGCGCAAGTACATTCAGAGATTCAGTAGTGTGCAGCACAACATCCCAGACGACCACCCTGCCGCGGTGATCAGCGCATTCCATCAAAATGTGCGAAACCGCAGGATGCGAGAGGAAATGGCGATGTGCAAGATCAGGGATGTCAGTGAGTTATATGCACTGGCCGACAAGTGTGCACGTGCTGAGGAAGGGAGGAGACTCCTCGGAGAAAATATAGGAGCGGGAGGATCTGACAGTGAAGATGCTGCCCCGACAAGGAAAAACCGTCGGCAGAATAATAGAAGGAGGAAAGGCAAAGAAGTGCTAGTTGTTGAGCAGTCCGGCAACGGTGGCGGCGCCAAGGAAGCCAAAGCTGGTGACTCCGGCAAGGAGATTGCCACGGAGGTGGCGGTCGCCGACAAGCAGGACAACACCAACAAGCAGTATTGCAAGATTCACCGCACCAAGGGCCATGATCTCCAGAACTGTAAGAAAGTCGAACAGCTTGTTGAGCAACAGAAAGCTGAATACAAGCGGCGCGACAAGGAGAAGGCCCAGGAAGGAACTGGTGGATCCGGCAAGAAACGTCCCGGCCGAGGAGGACGCCGCGGCAAGGCCAAGCAGCGGCAAGGAGACAGACCTCCTCGTGGCCGCGACAAGGATGAAGATGATAATGACGAGGAAGACATGGATGATGAGGAGACTGATGAGCAGGAGTTCCAGAAAGCCACAGAGGTCCTGTGCGTTGACGGTGGTGCTTCTCTGCATACCTCGCACCGTCAGCTCAAGCAGTGGGTGCGGGAAGTTAATGCAGCAGAACCACCTGTCGAGTCACGTAAGCCTCTGAAATGGTCTGGCATGCCTATCATCTTTGATATTGAGGACCACCCGGATCGCATAAGTGCGGTCGGGTGCTTGCTAATGTTGGTTTCACCAACAATCCGCAACCTCAAGGTCACTAAGATGCTAGTTGACGGCGGGGCCGGCTTGAACTTGATCTCCTCCGCGGTGCTCCAGAAACTCCAGATTCATGACAGCGAGCTCAAAGAGACCGACACATTTCAAGGAATCAACCCGGGAAGGAGCAAGCCAAAGGGAAAGATCACGTTGCCGGTAACATTTGGCAGCGAGCTGAACTTCAGTACTGAGAGGGTCACGTTTGACTTTGCCGATTTTCCATTACCTTACAATGGAATCCTTGGCCGTCCGGCACTCGCCAAGTTCATGGCAGCCTCTCACTATGTGTACAACGTACTGAAAATGCCAGGCCCGATAAGTGTCATCTCTGTCCCGGGCGACAAGAAGGATGCTCTTATCTGTGCCGACAAGATCTACCGGGAAGTAGCAGCTGCAGTAGAACGCAGGACACTTGCCGCTGAAGCTCCCAGGGGGAAGAAGAAGACCAAGTCCGGCAAGAGCTCTGATGCCCACTCCGGCAAGCGCACCTCTTCGGAGTGCTGCGCTACCGTCGAGGACGCACCATCGAGCTCCACCGGCAAGCGTAAGAAGGCAATGGCAGCTCCACCTGAGACCAAGAAGGTGTCCGCCAAGGAGGGTGGCTCTGGTGGTACCTTCACCATCAGCGCCACTCTTGACCCCAAATAGGAAAGCGCGCTCGTTGCTTTCCTGCGGGCGAATGTCGACGTGTTTGCGTGGCAACCGTCTGATATCCCCGGTGTTCCCAGGAAAGTAATTGAGCACCACCTTGCCGTCTGTCCTCATGCGCGGCCCGTCAAGCAGAAAGTCAGGAAGCAGGCAGTAGAGCGCCAAGAATTCATCGCAGAAGAAATCAAGAAGTTGGAAGCAGCAGGCCTTGTCAGAGGAGTGCTCCATCCCACGTGGTTGGCCAATCCTGTTGTTGTGCGCAAGGCTAACGGGAAATGGAGACTTTGTATTGACTTCACTGATGTTAATAAAGCTTGTCCCAAAGACCCATTTCCCTTGCCGCGTATTGACCAGATTGTTGACTCCACAGCCGGATGTGATTTGCTTTCATTTCTTGATGCATACTCAGGATACCATTAGATCTTCATGGCAGAAGAAGATGAAGAGAAAACCGCATTCATCACCCCGTGTGGCACGTACTGCTTCGTACGGATGCCTTTCGGTTTGAAGAATGTTGGTTCAACATTCGCAAGGGTAGTCCATCATGCTTTTGAGCCGCAAATGCACAGAAATGTGGAAGCTTACATGGATGACATAGTGGTCAAGAGCAAGAACAAGGCGACCCTGATTCAAGATTTAGACGAGACATTTGCAAATCTGCACAACATCAACCTCAAGCTTAATCCCGAGAAGTGCGTGTTTGGAGTCCCTTCCGGCAAGCTTCTCGGGTTCTTTGTGTCTCAGCGGGGAATTGAAGCCAATCCCGACAAGATCAAAGCCATTGAGCAAATCGAAGCACCAAAGCGCGTCAAGGATGTACGAAGGCTTACCGGTTGCATGGCTGCTCTCAGCAGGTTTATCTCTAGATCTGCTGAGCGCGCCCTGCCATTTTTCAAAATTTTGAAAAAGGCAGGACCAATAAAATGGACTCCGGAAGCGGAGGCTGCGCTGCAGGACTTGAAGAGATACCTGTCCTCCACTCCAATGCTTGTCGCACCTAAACCACAAGAGAAGTTGCTGCTGTATATAGCGGCAACCAATCAAGTGGTTAGTGCTACGTTAGTGGCGGAGAGGGAGGCGGATGATGAGCCAGCAACCACGGCAGATCCATCCAGCGACAAGCAGGGGGTTTCGCCGACAAGCTCTGGTCCCGACAAAGATGGATCTACGCAGGAGTACGATAAGATGCCGAAGAGAATGGTGCAGCGCCCAGTTTACTTTGTCAGTTCTCTTCTGCAGAGGGCTAGATCAAGGTACTCTGGTGTGCAGAAGTTGCTTTTCGGCCTCCTCATGGCCTCGAGAAAGCTGCGCCATTACTTCCAAGCACATGAGATCACAATCGTCACTCGCTTTCCGCTGAAGAGGATATTGCAAAATCCAGAAGCAACGGGCAGGATTGTCGAGTGGGCGCTGGAACTGTCAAGCTTTGGCCTCAAGTTTGAGAGCACTTCAACTATCCAAAGCAGAGCATTGGCAGAGTTCATATCAGAGTGGACGCCAACCCCAGATGAAGAAATTCTAGAAACGAGCATCCCCGTCAAAGAGGCAAGCAAAGAGTGGCTGATGTACTTTGATGATGCCTTCTCGCTGCAAGGCGCTGGTGCAGGCGTGCTGCTTGTCGCACCCACCGGAGAGCACCTCAAGTACGTAGTCCAGATGCACTTTCCCAAGGAGCAAGCAACCAACAATACCGCAGAGTATGAAGGATTGCTTGCCGGACTCAGAATCGCAGCAGACCTTGGGATCAAGAAGCTCATTGTCAGGGGTGACTCACAGCTTGTCATCCGCCAAGTGAACAAGAACTACCAGAGTCCATTGATGGAAGCATATGTTGATGTAGTGAGGAAGCTAGAAGAGCACTTCGATGGCCTACAAATGGAGCATATCCCAAGAGCTTAGAATGACATTGCTGATGACCTGTCAAAGTGTGCCGCACTAAAGTTACCTGTGGAACCAGGGATCTTTGTGCTTAAGTTGACTCAACCATCTGTAACACCATCAACTGGACAAAGCAAGAAAAGGAAGTTGGTTTCTGGTGACTACTTTCCGGCAGAGCTCCCCAAAGCCGCCGCCAAGAAAGTCCCCAAGATCAACACTAAGGAGGCTGAGGGGCAGTCTACTCCGGCAAGCCTTATGGTTTGTTCCGTTGAAGCAGACGCTCCCGACAAGTTTTGCTCTGGCAAGCTTGCCGGGGAACGTCAAGCTCCGGCTGAGCCGCAGTTTCTCGCCGTAGAAGCGGATGTTCCCACAGCAGCAGATGTGCCTTTAGTCCTTGTTGTCGAGCCACAAGCTCCAGCATGGGCACAGCAGATTGTCCACTTCCTTCAGACAGGAGAACTTCCCGAAGAACAAGAAGAAGTGGAAAGAGTAGCCCGGCAGTCAAGTATGTACCAGTTTGTCGATAGCATACTGTACAGAAGAAGACTCAACGGTGTGAAATTGAAGTGTATTCGCCGGGAAGATGGACAAAAGTTGTTGGCAGAGATACATGGAGGCATATGTGGCCACCACATTGGGGCAAGAGCACTTGCCGGCAAAGCTTTCCGGCAAGGTTTCTTTTGGCCGACAGCCCTCCAGGATGCAACTGCACAAGTAACCAAGTGTGAAGTGTGCCAGTTCCTCTCCAAACAGATACACCAGCCAGCTCAAGCTCTCCAGACAATCCCTTTATCCTGGCCGTTTTCGGTCTGGGGGCTCGATATCCTCGGCCCTTTCCCCCGAGCTGTCGGGGGCTTTGAGTACTTGTACGTCGCAATCGACAAGTTCACAAAGTGGCCGGAAGTGCAGCCAGTGAGGAAGGTGACAGCACAGTCAGCAGTCAAGTTCTTCAGGTCAATTGTTTGCCATTTCGGGATCCCTAACAGGATCATCACCAACAACGGCACGCAATTCACGAGCTGCACCTTCATGCAGTACGTCCAAGACCTTGGTGCCAAGGTCTGCTTCGCTTCTGTTGCTCATCCGAGAAGCAACGGTCAAGCAGAGAGGGCAAATGCTGAAGTGCTGCGCGGGCTCAAGACCAAAACTTTCGACAGGCTGCGCAAGTGCGGAAGAAACTGGATTGAGGAGCTGCCGGTGGTTCTTTAGTCGATCAGAATGACGCCAAATCGAGCCACTGGCCAGACACCTTTCACTCTAGTCTATGGAGCAGAGGCAGTTCTCCCCACGGAACTCGTATACGGATCGCCTCGAGTGCTCGCTTATGATGAGCTTGAGCAAGAACAGCTGCGGCAAGACGACGCGCTGCTCCTTGAGGAAGATCATCTTCAGGCTGCTGTACGAGCTGCTCGATACCAGCAAGCATTGCGCAGCTACCATAGCCGCAAAGTTAAGGCCAGAAGCTTCGAGGAAGGCGACCTTGTTCTTCGGCGCGTTCAGTCCGCCAAGAATTCCAACAAGTTGACGCTGAAGTGGGAAGGCCCTTATCGGGTGAGACAAGTCACAAGGCCTGGTGTTGTCCGCCTTGAGACCGAAGATGTCATTCCGGTGAGCAACTCCTGGAACATAGAACATCTTCGTAAGTTTTTCCCATAGGGCGCGGTTGCCGGAACCCCGTTCCGGCAACCACCTTTTGTACAAGTCTTGCCGCTGTTGCATGTAATACTTTGTACGAAGTCGGGCGCAGATCCCGTGCATAAAAAGAACCCCATATGCTCAGCACAACTTGTCCATTTCATGCATTAGTTCCTCTCTTGCATGCGATTATCTGACACTTTGTGCAACACCTACATCCGGTAAGCAGTAACGAGCCGAAGAGATCCATATTATTATTTTCTCTTCTTTTCTCCTTTTTTAAAGGAAAAGAAGGTTCCCTCGCACACAAGTTTGCCGGGGGGGAAGGAGAAGATTGTGGTATGGACCAGGCATCGTTCAAGCAAAGACTTGCCTTACCGGGAAGCAAACGACAGAAAAGCTAAGTTGCCAAAGTTTGAGCAATCAGTTTTTAAATTTTTTAGTTATCTTCCTCGAACGACCCTGCTTTGTATGGAAAACCTGTGCGCGGAGGAACCGACTCGTGGCTAGTTGCGCCCTTACTTTGTTTCCAGTCCGCTCAACAGCTTAAGTGTGCTGCGTCTAGTCGCGACAAGGTTTCTTGTCGGAAGCAGCACCGCCAGCAGGCTGCTGAAGTTCCGCACTCAGCGCTCGCGGCTCGGGTGCCTGCGCCGACAAGTTCCCTAGAAGCGTAGGATAAAAACATACAAAAGGAAGGAATCTAGTAGAGGAAATAACATAGCAATTGATAGCAGAAACAAAGTTATATTACAAGATAACTTGTCGCAGCTCTAACAGAATGTTTTCAATAACATGATTAGCAGCGGCAAGGGAAAAGAAGAAATAGACGGCCTAGTCTACGCGTCCACCCTCGACCCTCTTGATCTCACTCACCTTGTCCATAATGGGTGCGACAAGGGCCTTGAGCGCATCCAGATCGGCGTCAGGCGGCAAGGACCTGAGGACGTTGGTGAAGCTGAGGCCTGGGTTGCGGAAGGCCACCTTCATCAACACCTTCTGGAGAACCCCGGCACAGATTTTGCGCGACTCGTCGGCCAGCTGCTTCGGGATCCTCTCCCGGAGCCGCTGGAGTGCCATCGCCACGCCCTTGAAGAACAGGCTGAGCTTGGCGCTGGGTTGAAGACTCTCGTCGGAAGGATACCTAAAGTCCTCCATCCCCAGCTGCGCCAGCTCCTCATTGATGATTGCGGCAGTGTTCACCAGACCCTCGGTCCAGTGCTCCACAGTGTCTCTGAACGTGTTCTGGGTAACTGCAATGCTCTCCAGCAGCGCCACGTCAGCCTTGACTTTTTCCGACAAGGTCTTCTCCCGTTCCTTGGCGGCCTCCAACGTCTGCGTCAGCGTGGCCAGCTTCAGCTCCAGGTCTGCTTTGGAATCCTTGGCGGTGCTGAGCTCCTTGCCCCTCTCAGCGAGAAGACCTTGCAGCTCACCGTGGGCGGCAGCATCCTTCTCACGCTCGCGCTTGAGCGCGGCAAGCTCCTCACCGCTCTTCCCAATGTTGACCTCCAGCTGCGCCACCTTCTCCTCCAGCTCTTTCTTGGCGGCCTCTGCAATTGCCGCAGCATCCTTGGCCTCCTTGAGCGCCCCGCCAAGTGCTTGCTCACGCTCGGCGAACTCTTCCTCGTAGCTGTCGAGGTTGGCCTTCCGCTGCACTAGTTCACCTTCCCGCGCGGACTGCTTCTCGGCGGCCAGCCTTTGCTCCTCTTCAGCTTCGGCCTTCTCGAGAAGGAAGGCCGTGCGCTCCTCGTTGAGTCGCTCCCGCTCCTGCGCCAGGGACCGGAGAGCTTCTTGATTGTGGCCCCGGAGCTCCTCCGTGCGCTTCCCCATGTCAACTCCCGCCTTCGCGACAAGCGCTTCCAGGGAAGCCAGTTTGGCTTGCCGGGCGTGGTAGAGTGACAGCAGTTTCCGCAGCAGCTGCTCCTCCTCAGGCTCACCGCTGCTGCTGCTGGGCGCGTCAACTAACGACAGTCCAGCAGAGGTGAGCACCTCCCCGTCGAAAGTTTCCCCCTCGACCGGCGCTCTGGAGCTCGACGCCCAGGGTAGCTTGATGAAGATACCGTCGCCGGCCTTCAAGTAAGCGCCGGGCTGGGGCTCCTTGGAGCCCGGCTCCGCAGAAGCAGCAGAGGGATCGGCGGTCGATGCAGCGCCTGGCGCTCCTGCGGCCTCGGGGTCGTCAGTGCGATTGCCCGACCCCTCGCCGGCTTCTGCGGTGGCAGCCCTGGCGGCCTCCTCGCCGGTGGCCTCGTCAGCACTGGCCCCTTCCTCGCCGGCGCCCTCTGTCTCCATTGGCTCAGCTGCAAATGGGTCTGAAGAACAGAGAAGGGAGGAAAATCAATCAAAAATCCAAGAGAGGAAAAACGGAAGAAGCAGAACCCAAGGGAAAGTTTCTAGGCAAGTGGATTACCTGCGCCAAGATCTACAGTTGCGGCCTCGGTCGCCGCAGGATCAGCAGTGCCATCCCTTGCCGGAGAGTTCCCCCTTGCCGGAGAGCGCTCCCTTGCCGGGGACTCCTCCCTTGGCGGCGCAGTCGAAGCAGGTGGCACTTCGGGACCAGCTTCCGGGCGCTCCTGATGAGACTGCTCTGCTCCTGCACAAGTCAACAAGCAAGATATCAACAAAGGGAAAAGCACTCAAGTGCGCCCGGCAGCAGAAGGCTAAACTATGAACTTACGCTGGGGGCTGCTTTGAGGAGTGATTGCTGGGTCCGTCAAGGTGGTCTCGGACTCACCTCCTGCTGACACGATGGGGTCATCCTCGATGATGATCACCGCGGCCTTGGCCCTCTTCGCCGCTCTCTGGGCCAGCGTCCTGAAAAGAAAGGAGTCCAGATTGGAGCAAGTTAGATACAAGATATAAACAGCAAGATTGAAGAACTACAAGAGCACCAAAGAAACTTACTCTTCTTCCTCCTCGTCGGAGCTGAGCGCGGAAAGATCGAGGTCCGGCCCTCCTCCGGTGCGGCGAGGTGGAGGAGTAGGATCCCTTGCCCACTTGGCGGGGGCGGTGGCGGTGGCCCGGGAAGATCCCGCTCCAGTTGCCGCTGTTGCGTGAGGCGCTCCCGCGGCAACATTGCTTGCCGCGGTAGAGCGCGTCGCACGGCTCGGCGGCTGTTGACCCGGCTGCCGCCCCGCTGCGTCCCCGGCCCTGCGAAGGCGCCTTCTTGGCGGGGCCGGGGGCTCCGCCCGCGGAAAGTTTTCTGAAGGCTCGGGCTCCTCCTCGCCGACCTCACTCAGCTCGTCTTCGAAACCGGTAGGCTCCTCCTCGCCCATGAATTCCGCGTGCTCGGCAAGGTTTGTCGCCTCCGCAGCCTCCGCCTCCTCCACAGTGAACCCAAACGCGCGCGCGACAGCTGCGGCCGCAACCTCTTCCGCCCTAGTGGCGATGCGCTGCAGCTCCTCGTCGGTGGTGTCACGGGTGAGGCTCTTCTGCTCGTCAGCATGGACCGGCACCTCCTCCAAGTTGTCGAAGAACGCTTGCACAACGTCATCCGTAGGCTCTTGCCAAGTTGGAACGATTCCATGTGAATCGCACAACGGCATCATGGCGCGGATCCGGTCAAGCGAAGAATTGTTGCACAATGGAACAACGCCCCTCGGCAGCGTGAATGGATGCTGGGGGTCACGTTTGAATAACTCCAAGAGCATTGCGTCCAGCTCCAAGACGGTGAAGTTGTAGTTGAGGCCCGGCCGCAGCCTCATGATGTCCGCCGAATTCTTGAATTCCCAAGCGGGCCTCCCCCTCTCCTGCAGGGGGGCAATGCGGCGGCGGAGGAAATCTGCCCCGACAGCACCTACGGTGAGCCCGGCAAGCCTGAGGCGAAGAATCCTAGTGATGGCGATCTTCAGCCTCTCGTCTTCCGGGGCCACGTTGCTCCAGTCACTGCCGCGCACTATTGGAGTTTGGCGCACGGCGGTGAAGGGCTGCAGATTCTCCTCGACAATCCAGCACCACTCCCCTCTCCACTCATCCCACTTGCTGCAGAGCTCAACCTCCAAGTACGCCTCCTTCTTGCTGACTCTCGAGATCCAAGCAATCCCTCCGGCAAGCGGCTCTCCTCTCTCTACCCGAGGTATGAAGTAGTGGCGGAAAAGGGCAACACTAGGGTGGACTCCGACAAAGTTTTCGCACAAATGTGCGAAAACTGCCATGGTCAGGACAGCGTTGGGGGTGAAGTCAAGGAGGCGGAAGCCATATGTGTTCATGATATCACAGAAGAACTCCGAGAAGGGCGGGCAGAGCCTGCAATAGAAGAATAGCGCGAAGAATGGGTACCCGTTTGGAGCCGACTCTGAAGCAGCGGCCGGGAGTACCCTCGTGCGCGGATGCGCACGCGTCTCCGTCGCCCAAAAAAGGTAGAAGTACTCCCTCAGCTCCTGCATGCTGAGCTGAGGGGAGAAGACCGCCCGCTCCTTCCGCAGCGCCGCGAGCCGCTGCGCCTCGGCCGACTTCACGCCCTTTCCTTTGTCGGCTTTCGGAGCCATGGCGGAGGTGGTGAGGGAGATCGACGGCGTGGTGATGCTGGTGGCAATGGGGGGCGGAGCGCTGCTCTCTCGGCTTCGAGAAGAAGGGGGGAGAGGCGGAGGTTCGTGAAGAAGAAGTAGCAGCAACCAGCGAGGGGGAACGAACTGCCCCTGTTTCCTTTGCTTATAAAGAGGGATGGGGCGGACGTTTCGGCCTTCCGAATACACAACCACCCACGATCTCTCCCACGATGCCGCATTCAACGCGTGCCGTTATGGGAGAGCGCGGTGGATACGGAGCGAGATTCGGCGTGGCCCAGCCCGCGTGTGCCTGGCCCAACAGCGCTCGGCACCGTGTCTGGCCCAGGCCCGGGGGCTCCTGTCGGTGTACTAGAATAGGGGTACCCTAGTACCCCGAACTTGTGCACGGGCAGTTGCAGCACCCCGCGGCAAGGCTTGCCGGGCGAACGCCAAGATCCTCCAAGGTTCCCTTGGAGCCATCCAAGAACAAAGTATTTAAGCTAAGAAGACAAGGCCCCGGCAAGAGGAGCTTGCCGGGAAGGCCAACCAAGGCACTCCAAGGAACTTGCCGCGACGCGCCACGCGCTCCGGCAAGGCAACAAGGCCCCGGCAAGAGGAGCTTGCCGGGAAGACTAAACAAGGTACCCCGAAGCCCGGTGAGCGACGAGCTTCTGGATCCGACAAGATAACAACAGTAGCAAGGCGCTTGCCGTGGCAGGCGGCCACTCTGTGCCCACGCTCCAGCGCATCCACCAATGTGTCGCTCTGGGGACCTCTCCAGGCGCACGTGGCGGGAGGCTGTGCAGCCAGCGGTGCGCAGTGGCATGCGAAGCTGACAAGATCACCATCGTGGCGAATGGTGGCGCCCCTAACGGTCCTTTTCTGCACTGTTTGGGCGACTCAGACGGGCATTTAATGCCCTTGTCCCCTGCCGTCAGGGTTAGGTAGGGTGCACTGTATAAGTAACTGTATCAACTACCTCGCTTTTTACGTTTTTACCCTCCTCTGCCTTGCCACCTGTCGGTGACCCCTTTAGCGTATAAAAGGAGGCCCATGCGCAACGTAGAGGGGGTTCGGACAGGGAAAAAGGCTCGACTCACTCCGAAGCCAGAGAAACCCTAGCTCTCACGAGAAAGAACACAAGATAATACAACCAGACAAGCAGCAGTAGGAGTGTTATCTCTCCGGAGAGCTCCGAAGCTGGGTAAACTGCTCGTGTGCTTCGCCTCGATCCGCTCTTCGTGCTATCTCCGCCCCCCACCGAACCGAAAGGGGCCCGGTCCGCCGGCCCCATAGGTGTTCGTGGATCAGTTTCCCCCGACAAGTGCCTATTCTTGATGGAGAGTATTTTCATGAGTGGAAAAATGAAATGCTTGAGATTTTCAATGAATATCATTTGAACAAGTACATTACTAGCCCTTGTGCACCTCATGTTGATCCTTTGCACCCTACCCTAGATGAAGATATTGACATGATTCGCAATCTTAGAACTGTTGATCTCATCATTAGAGGCTTGCCTAGAAACTTGATTAGATGTTTGCCTACTCTCCAGTGTGCCTACACCATATGGAAATTTCTTGAGGAACTCTTTCCTAATTACTCCTTGAAAGATCTAGATGAAATCCTCCATAAGTCTATTGCTTTGATTAAGATGAGTTCCAATTATCCCAAATTTGGTGACTGCTTATTTGAGCTTACTAATCTTACGAGTGCCAAAGGAGATGTTGGAATCATTAGCAATATCATTTCCAGAGCTATTAGAATTCATAAAGATAACTATAGAAATGATCATTTATCTAATGAATTGCCCTCTCCAGGAATTGATCAATCACAAGATGATGTTGAACATGAATACTCGGATGAGGATGATGATGATGATGATGATGATAGTGACTATGATCTCGATGATGCGATGAGACACTTTGGTCTTATGGCAAATCTTTGTGGCTACATGGCTGGAGGAAAGGAATGGGTCCTTAATAGTGGATGTACTGATCATATGACCGGAGATAAAGATATGTTCCGTGAGCTTGCTGAAAACGACGGCCCTCGAAAATATGTCACTTTTGGTGATAATTCAAAGGGTAAGGTGGTTGGCCTTGGTAAGGTGGCCATCTCTCATGATAGCTCCATACAAAATGTCATGCTCGTTGAATCCCTTGGATACAATTTACTTTCAGTTTCTAGACTTGTGGATTTCGGTTTCAATGTCTTATTCACTGAAGTAGATTGCCAAGTGTTTCGTAGAGACAATCAGAAAATGGTCTTTATCGGTATACGTAGAGGAGATCTTTACATTGTTGATTTCACTAAAAAGGCTCAACCTAGAACTTGCTTAATTACCAAATGTTCTAAAGGCTGGTTGTGGCATAGAAGACTAGGTCATGTTGGTATGCGAAATCTTGATAAGCTTATTAAAGGTGATCATATCCTTGGAATAAAAGATGTCATATTTGACAAGGATAGACTTTGTAGTGCTTGTCAAGCAGGGAAACAAGTTGGAGGAAGTCACCACACGAAGAACATCATGACCACAAGAAGACCACTCGAGCTACTTCACATGGATCTCTTTGGTCCAAATGCCTACAAGAGTCTCGGTGGTAACTCATTTGGTATAGTCATAGTTGATGATTTTTCAAGATTTACGTGGGTGTTATTTCTTGATGACAAATCGCAGGTCCAAAAGATCTTCAAAAACTTCGCTAGGAAGGCCCAAAATCAGTTTGACGTGAAGATCAAGAAGGTTCGGAGCGACAACGGAACAGAGTTCAAGAACGCAAATGTGGACACCTTTGTTGACGAAGAAGGGATTTCACATGAGTTCTCGGCTACGTACACACCTCAACAAAATGGAGTTGTTGAAAGGAAGAACCGGACTCTTATCGAGATGGCAAGAACGATGCTTGATGAGTACAAAACACCAAAGCACTTTTGGGCGGAAGCGGTTGAGATAGCTTGTCATGCAACAAATCGCTTGTATCTTCACAAGCTACTCGGCAAGACGGCATACGAGCTCCTCACCGGTAACAAACCCCAAGTTGGATACTTTCGAGTATTCGGCTCAAAGTTCTACATTCTTGATAAGCATCGTCGTTCTAAATTTGCTCCTAAATCTCATGAAGGTTTCCTACTTGGTTATGGCTCAAACTCTCACACTTATCGTGTCTACAACAAGTTCACCCGAAAGGTTGAAGAGACGGTAGATGTGAAGTTTGATGAATCTAACGGCTCGCAAGTAGAGCAATTGCCAAATGATGTAGGAGACAAAGACCCTTCGGAAGCAATTCAAGACTTGTCCATTGGCAAGATTCGTCCAACGGAAGTGAAGGAGAGTACCTCGTCCGTCCAAGTGGAAGCTTCTACCTCACGACAAGGTGAACCAAGAGTTGATATGGAAGCATCCACAAGTGGGACACGCCAAGATGAACAAAACGAGGAAGCACACCAAGATGAACATCAACAACCTCCTTCTCCACCACGACAAGAGAACGACAACGTCAACAATGAAGAAGGCCAAGAAGAAGCACAAGATGAAGAGGATGTTCCACCCCGACCCAAGAAAAAGCTTTCATGAGTTCGAGCAAGAATTGCTAAGGATCATCCCGTTGAGCAAATCTACAATGATATTCAAACCGGGAGAATCACTCGCTCTAAAACTCGTTTAGCTAACTTTTGTGAACATTACTCATTCATCTCTAGCATTGAACCTATGAAGGTTGAAGAAGCATTAGAGGATCCGGGCTGGATAAATGCTATGCATGAAGAGCTACACAACTTTGAGAGAAATCAAGTGTGGACATTGGTCGAGAAGCCCGGCAACAACCACAACATCATTGGTACCAAATGGGCGTTTCGCAACAAGCAAGATGAAGATGGATAAGTAGTTCGCAACAAAGCACGTCTCGTCGCCCAAGGCTACACACAAGTTGAAGGTATGGACTATGGTGAGACATATGCTCCCGTTGCTAGACTTGAGTCCATTCGCATCTTACTTGCTTATGCTAATCACCATTATATCACCTTGTACCAAATGGACATTAAAAGTGCTTTTCTAAATGGCAAAATCGAGGAGGAAGTTTATGTTAAGCAACCTCCCGGCTTCATCAATCCTAAGAAACCTAATCATGTTTACAAACTTCACAAAGCCCTTTATGGTCTTAAACAAGCTCCTAGAGCATGGTATAAATGCTTGACCAAGTTCCTTATTGAAAAAGGCTTTGAAATTGGTAAAATTGATTCTACTCTTTTTACTAAAAGGGTTAATGGAGAACTATTTGTGTGCCACATTTATGTCGATGATATCATATTTGGTTCAACTAACCCTCATTTTAGTGAGAAGTTTGGAAAGCTAATGTCGGAGAAGTTTGAGATGTCTATGATGAGTGAACTCAAATTCTTTCTCGGTTTGCAAATCAAGCAAACTAAGGAAGGTACCTTTGTCTCTAAAACGAAGTACACTAATGACTTATTCAAGAAGTTCAATATGCAAGAATGCAAAGGGATGACTACACCCATGCCTACTAGTGGACATCTTGATTTGACCAAAGATGGTGAACCGGTTGATCAAAAGGTTTATCGCTCTATGATTGGTTCATTGTTATATCTATGTGCCTCTCGTCCCGATATTATGCTAAGTGTGTGCATGTGTGCACGATATCAAGCTGCTCCTAAAGAGTGTCATCTTAAGGCTGTGAAAAGGATAGTGAGATACCTAATCCATACACCAAATTTTGGCATTTGGTATCCTAAGAGGTCCTCTTTTGATCTTGTTGGCTACTCCGATTCGGACTATGCCGGAGACAAAGTTGATAGAAAATCCACTTCGGGTACTTGTCAATTCCTTGGTAGATCTCTTGTATCTTGGTCTTCCAAGAAACAAAACTGGGTATCCTTATCCACCGCCGAAGCGGAATACATTGCCGCTGGTTCATGTTGCGCTCAATTACTTTGGATGACCCAAACTCTTAAAGATTATGGGATATATGTGAAACATGTTCCATTGCTATGTGACAATGAAAGTGCTATTAAGATTGCTCACAATCCCGTGCAACATTCTCGAACTAAGCTTATTGAAGTTCGTCATCATTTCATTCGAGATCATGTTGCAAAAGGGGACATTAACCTTAAGCATGTTTGCACCGATAAGCAATTAGCGGATATATTCACTAAACCACTTGATGAGAAAGTGTTTTGCAGGTTGAGAGGTGAATTGAACATCATTGATGCTTCAAACTTAGAGTAGGAACTCCATTTGATACATGCGGGGCATGAGCCTATGACTAATCCTTGACATTTCTCTTATGATGCTATTCATATGTCTTGGATATATTTGTACCTTGCATGTTATCTAACCCATGTAGGTACTTGGTTGAATCTAAATCTATGAGATCGCAACTCACTCACATCTTGAGCAATCTCTACATCACCAAGTCTCTACACAATGGTGGTTGAAGACAAGGAAGCACGAAACCATTCAAACATAGGCAAATTCTATGTTGAGTCTCATGATTGTCATTTTGGATACACAAGTGCTCTTCCTTGCAAAGCTAACCCATGTAGGTAGATGGACTCAAACTCCAAGTGGTGTTCCCAACTATTGATGAACTACATCAACCTTGAGCAACCCACAAAAGTTCAACTACATGATCAAGATCAACACCACCACCCAAGGTATGTTATTCCATCTTAGAGAAGCTTTACTCCAAGTCATGAGCCAAAGCAACTCGACAAGATGTGAATACATCAAGATGCTTAAACGAAAAATGGTAACCCCATTTTGAGCTTAAACGATGAGTATGACCTATGATCAAGTGCTCTCACTTGACCCCTAAGTCAATATACTCTAACATAGGTGACTTTGTCACCGACCATTTCTAGATGAAGTTCTCTAGTGTTTCTCCGTGCTTTTGCATTTGCATATTTGTTTCCCCTTTCAAAAAAACTTCATCTAGAACTTTTAGTTTCTTTTCTTTACTTTTTGTTCTGCATTTTCTGCATCCAATTCATTGCAAATCTTTCAGTTAATTCCTTGCATATCCTTGTGAGATCTTACTTGTCTAGTGAGCTGAGGTGACAAGTGGTTTCACTCTGATGAACTCGTTCACACCGGTTTGTTCTCTTCGGCCCAACCGAAATCTTTCGGTGCAACCGAAGCACACAACTCGGAGTCACCGATTCCATCACCGGAAAACCAACTTGCCACGTATTCCTGATTTCTGTTTGCTCTAGCTCCACTCAATGATTCTTGTCCTCTACCAGCATCATATTAGACATGCTGCTTTGCTCTGTGACTCAAGGACCAACCCATTTGTATCACATGTCCAGAAGAGCCCTTCTTGGAAATTGATGTCAAAGGGGGAGAGAGAGATCACATCAAAGCTTAATCCTTCCTTTAGGGGGAGAAAGAGAGAATACTCAGGGGGAGAGAGTTTCTCAACTAGGAGAAAGTAAAATCATCAAAGACCCCAGATGCTTGGTGTTCAAGAGGAGAGATGTCACATGTCTTTAAGAGGGGAAAGACATGTTTGGTTGCTTGCTTTAGCTCAAGCTCTGTTGTTTCCTTTTTTTGTTGCTCTGATTTTCTGTTCCCTATCTTCTCCCAATATCCCAAGCAGATTCAGGGGGAGCAAGACATCCAAGGGAATGAGATCTCTGATTTTATTGCATATCTTTACCTTTGGGGACATGTCTATATCCAATGTGGTACTTAGTACTCACTCTACATGTCATCCCAGTCTTGGTTCTCTTGTGGTTTCTCTTGCTTGCTCTGTTCAGTAGGTGTATCTGTGTTATTTAACCTTGTTTGTGCAGGTTCATCCCATTCTAAGCCAACTCAAGACCACAAGGTAAGTATATGCATCACAGTCATGTGAATGAGAAGTTCTTGCTGATGTACATACTGTTTGCAAGAAGGACTCATGAGCATGAAGGTACATTTCTCACATTCACATCATTTGCTCTGATGCATATAGCCAAGATACATGTAACACATTGCTTACACTGTCATGTTTACGCATTAACATGCTCATATATTCAATATTCACATGATTGCATACATGTAGGGGGAGCCTATGCATGTTACATGTCTTTCCAAAGCTTTACTTGCTATTCTCTATATCTTTATGTAAAGCTTTGATGTATGTTGTCATCAATTACCAAAAAGGGGGAGATTGAAAGCACAAGTGCTCCCTGGGTGGTTTTGGTAATTAATGTCAACATATCTCTTGTTGGACTAACACTTTTACCTAGTATGTTTTAGATAAGTTCAACAATGGAGTGGCATGGACTAGAGGATGTGGAACCCCTTCAAGATGCTAAGCACAAAGGATTGGCTCAAGCTTCAAGATCAAGACTCTACATTTTCTATTTTGGTGGAGTCTATAGGAAAAGCCAATACTATCAAGAGGGGATGGGGTGTTGCTTAATGGCTTGCTTGCTCAAAGTCCTTAGTGATATGCTCCAAAACCCTCAGCTACCTTCCCACATCCACATATGACCTAAACCAAAAGTCAAACTCGGCCCCACCGATTCCTTCTATCCGGCGCCACCGAGTTTAAGATGTCCTAGCCACTGCCACAAACCCTAGCAAATCGGTTTCACCGATAGGGATCTCGGTCTCACCGAGATGGGATTGTAATCTCTCTGTGTATGTCCATTATCAAAATCGGTCTCACCGAGTTTGAGCAATCGGTACTACCGAGATTACAATGCAAACCTTCTGGTTAGCTTATTACCAAAATTGGTCCCACCGAGTTTGTGTAATCGGTCTCACCGAGTTTGCCTGACCAACTCTCTGGTTAACTGATTACCAAAATCGGTCCCACCAAGTTTGTGTAATCGGTCACACCGAGATTACGTTATGCCCTAACCCTAACCATATCGGTCCTACCGAGTTGCATCTCAGTCCCACCGAAAATCCTAACGGTCACTAGGTTTGCTGAATCGGTCCGACCAAGTTTAACCATTCGGTCCCACCGAGTTTGGCAAATTGTGTGTAATAGTTAGATTCTGTGTGGAGGCTATATATACCCCTCCACCCACTCTTCATTCGAGGAGAGAGCCATCAGAACATACCTACACTTCCAATACACATTTTCTGAGAGAGAACCACCTACACTTGTGTTGAGGTCAAGATATTCCACTCCAACCATATGAATCTTGATCTCTAGCCTTCCCCAAGTTGCTTTCCACCCAAATCTTCTTTCCACAAAATCCAAATCATGTGAGAGAGAGTTGAGTGTTGGGGAGACTATAATTTGAAGCACAAGAGCAAGGAGTTCATCATCAACACACCATTTGTTACTTCTTGGAGAGTGGTGTCTCCTAGATTGGCTAGGTCTCCAGCCTGAAATCAAAGGCGTATGATGCTTATGCTGGGGACCTTAAACATCTAGTGGGGCGCAAGATAAAATGCCCAAATGGTCTTATTATGTATTTTGTCCCAGGATTCCTTGCCATACATCCTACTTTTCCTAACCGTGATCTGAACTTTGATATTATGCTTGTTCGACAAATGTTTATGCTCCACACTTCCCTTGGTGAAGCCTATCCCCCAAACTGCACTGTACGATACGACACCAAAGGCTTTTGAATGGATTATGGACAGTGGATGCACTAACCACATGACTAGTGATCGGAGTCTTCTCATGGACTCAACCCTACGACCATCTGACAAGAGTCACATTACATTTGTTGACACTGGTAAAAGCAAGGTATTGGGTCTAGGTAGAGTTGCAATCTCAAAGGATCAGCACATGGATAAAGTGATGCTTGTTGAATCCCTTGGTTTCAACTTAATGTCTGTCTCAATGCTTTGTGACTTGAACATGATTGTGATATTTGGAAAATATCGTTGCATTGCGCTTATGGAATCTGACAAATCTCTAGTCTTTGAAGAATACTGGAAAGACTATTTGTACATGGTAGATTTCTCAGCAGGACCACAATTGGTCGTATGTCTTCTAGCAAAAGCTTCAGAGTGCTGGATCTGGCATCGGAGGCTAGGGCATGCTGGCATGAGGAACTTGTACACTCTCGCGAAGAAGAAGCATGTCGTAGGCATCGAGGGCGTCAAGTTCAAGAAGGATCATCTGTGTGGTGCCTGCGAAGCTGGAAAGATGACGAGGACCAAGCATCCCTCGAAGACAATCATGACGACATCACGTCCCTTCGAGCTGCTTCACATGGACTGAAAGCACAAGTGCTCCCTGGGTGGTTTTGGTAATTAATGTCAACATATCTCTTGTTGGACTAACACTTTCACCTAGTATGTTTCAGATAAGTTCAAAAATGGAGTGGCATGGACTAGAGGATGTGGAACCCCTTCAAGATGCTAAGGACAAAGGATTGGCTCAAGCTTCAAGATCAAGACTCTACATTTGCTATTTTAGTGAACCAAGATCACATTGAGTCTATAGGAAAAGCCAATACTATCAAGAGGGGATGAGGTGTTGCTTAATGGCTTGCTTGCTCAAAGTGCTTAATGATATGCTCCAAAACCCTCAACTACCTTCCCACATCCACATATGACCTAAACCAAAAGTCAAACTCGGCCCCACCGATTCTTTCTATCCGGCGCCACCGAGTTTAAGATGTCATAGCCACTGCCACAAACCCTAGCAAATCGGTTTCACCGATAGGGATCTCGGTCTCACTGAGATGGGATTGTAATCTCTTTGTGTATTCCAGTACCAAAATCGGTCTCACCGAGTTTGAGCAATCGGTACTACCGAGATTACAATGCAAATCCTCTGGTTAGCTTATTACCAAAATCGGTCCCACCGAGTTTGTGTAATCGGTCTCACCGAGTTTGCCTGACCAGCTCTCTGGTTAGCTGATTACCAAAATCGGTCCCACCGAGTTTGTGTAATCGGTCACACCGAGATTACGTTATGCCCTAATCCTAACCATATCGGTCCTACCGAGTTGCATCTCAGTCCCACCAAAAATCCTAACGGTCACTAGGTTTGTTGAATCGGTCCGACCGAGTTTAACCATTCGGTCCCACCGAGTTTGGCAAATTGTGTGTAACGGTTAGATTCTGTGTGGAGGCTATATATACCCCTCCACCCACTCTTCATTCAAGGAGAGAGCCATCAGAACAAACCTACACTTCCAATACACATTTTCTGAGAGAGAACCACCTACACTTGTGTTGAGGTCAAGATATTCCCCTCCAACCATATGAATCTTGATCTCTAGCCTTCCCCAAGTTGCTTTCCACCCAAATCTTCTTTCCACCAAATCCAAATCCTGTGAGAGAGAGTTGAGTGTTGGGGATACTATCATTTGAAGCACAAGAGCAAGGAGTTCATCATCAACACACCATTTGTTACTTCTTGGAGAGTGGTGTCTCCTAGATTGGCTAGGTGTCACTTGGGAGCCTCTGACAAAGATTGTGGAGTTGAACCAAGGAGTTTGTAAGGGCAAGGAGATCGCCTACTTCGTGAAGATCTACCGCTAGTGAGGCAAGTCCTTCATGGGCAATGGCCGTGATGGAATAGACAAGGTTGCTTCTTCGTGGACCCTTCATGGGTGGAGCCCTCCGTGGACTCGCGAAACCGTTACCCTCCGTGGGTTGAAGTCTCCATCAACGTGGATGTACGATAGCACCACCTACCGGAACCACGACAAAAACATCCGTGTCTCCAATTGCGTTTGAATACTCCAAACCCTTCTCTTTACATTCTTGCAAGTTGCATGCTTTACTTTCCGCTTCTCATATACTCATTGCATGCTTGCTTGATATGTATTGTGTTTGTTAAACGTGTGCTTAAAC
>NC_041382.1:78630717-78771286 GCF_002162155.2 Triticum dicoccoides
CAACTCTTCTCGATCCTTTCATGGACCTATTCGGCCCTACTCATTACTCGATACTTGTAACACCCCGAGACCGATGTGCCAGGTGTCGTCCAGTTATTCGATGTTGTTGCCATGTCATTCACTTGCGTGTTGCATATTGTCATGTCATCATCCGCATTGCATCATCATGTTTTCAAAACATGCATCCGTCCGGGTTCCCCCAGTTCCGTCCGTTGTCCGTTCTGAGTCCAGACACACTTGCACGCGCCCGCGGCATGTCCAAAATATTATTTTATAAGTGGCAGGAAAATGTTCTCGGAATGGGATGAGAGTTGATGTGTGGTCTTATTATAGTGTAGATAGACCGCCTGTCAAGTTTCATTGCATTCAGAGATCGTTTGATGCCCCAACGGATAACTATAGCGGCATTATAGCCGGTCTAACGTCGGACGTTTTCGGTCTCCGAAAACAGATGCCGGGCCCTCTCTCTCTCTTCTCCCCCTCGCAGTCTCTCCACAGCCCACCTAGTCCATCCTCCTTCCCCTCTTCGCTTCCGGTGTTGTCCGATGCGACCTCACGATTCGAAACCCTCTCTGCACAGTGCATCGAACCCCTCACGTGAGCGTCCAAAAGTTGTCCCGGACCCGACCCGAGGTGTCGTCACCGTTGTGTCCGGATCATCCCCTAACGTCTACAAAACGTCACCGTTTTCTTATTTGGACTTCCTAGCTATTTTTATTCGCGATCGTCCGATTGTGATTGTAGGGTCGAGATAGCCCCTAACCTAATCCGTGATGTATATTTATAGTCCACCCCTAGTCTAATTTCAGACCAAATCCCTAAAATCTAGGACTTGTCCCTTCACCCGCCGCCACACTCTCCGACAAATCTCCCCTCGGGATCCATCCCTCCCCAACCATCGTTCGCCACCTACAGCCTCCAGATCCTGAGCCACGCCGCAGCCTCTTCTGTTCGCCGCCTCCTTCAGGTCGCTGCGCCCGCACGCCAAGTTCCTGCCGAAGTTCCGTCCGCCAACGTTGCCTGGAACCGAGGCCGGATGACTCGATACGCCCGTTCGGTCCTCCTCTGCTTCGAACCACACCGGCGACCCCGAGCTTCAGAGGACGTGCGCCGCCTCCTTCAGCGCCGCCCATGGCCTCGTCTTCGGCTAGTCTGAGCCGTCCCCGACCTCCACCTCGTCGCTCACGCAGTCGCCTTGCTCCGCCCTCGCCGTCATCCCGCCGGTGAGTAGCACCAGCAGGTCGTCCTCGCCGCACCTGCTCCCTTCCCTTTTCTCTTCTTTGTTGAAGCTTCCGTGCTCTCACACGACCCTCTTTCTCTCGCTGTCCTCTGTTACAGCTCCCGGATCCGCACCTTCTTTCGTTCCCTGCACCACCGCGTCGCCGGAGCGGGAGCTCCATCCGCCGCCGCGCCCTGCATCGACTGAAGTCGCCCCGCGTCTTGCCTCCTCTGTCTGCTTCCTCTGCATCGAGCGAGGCCAGGCAACCGCGCCCTCGTTGACTTCTCGTCATGAGGCTCCAGTCAGCCTCGTCCCGATCTCCAGGCCCACATCTGCCAGCCCGCGTCTAGCCTCCCCACCGAGCCGGCCCATGAGGCCTGGTGAGCTTCAGATCCAGCGCCCTCACTCTGTGCACTCTTGGGCCAGCTAGATTCGGCCCGATGTGGTTTTTTTTCGTCTGCGAATTTTTCTAATTTTCCAGAGATGACAGATTTGCAGAAAAACCCTCATGTTCATGCATTTATTATCTCACAAACCATGCATCAGATTAAAACAACTTATATATGCAAAATGCTTAGAATTCTATCTAGTTTCATAATATGCTGCTTTCATGCATGTTTAAAATGTTTAAATTGTTGTTTGTTTAATTTTGCTCAAATGCCATGTTAAAATGATTTATTTCATAACTAAATAACCATAGCTCCGTTTTTAACAAACTTTATAGGTAAATGGGGTAGAATTTTGCCTAGTTTAACATGGTGGCATCATCTTGCATGTTTCATAACTATAAAATATGGTTTAGGGCAGAACAGGACCAAACCTAATATATGCACATGGGGATTTACCGGAATTGTTGATCGTTGTTTCTGCCCTCATTTAAACTTGTCTAGATAGGTAGTTTTCTTTTGCTTCACCCTCTTGCCATGTTAACCAACATTTAATATTGTTGGGTAAATAAACGAGATCGAACTAAATAACTTGTTGTGGTGTTTTGTCAATATGAAACTCGTTGCATATTGAGCTCCACTTAATTTGTAGAATTGTTGGTGCACTTTGCCATGCCATGCCTCATTAAACCGGACATGCATCATACTTGGTTGTGCATCATGCCATGTTTATTTGGTGGTTGTTTACCATGTTGTTTGCTCAGTTTCCGGTGTTGCTTCTTCGGGTTGGTTCCGATAACGTCGCGTTTGTGAGAATTCGTTCGCCTACGTCCGTTTGCCTTCTTCTTGGACTCGTTCTTCTTCCTTGCGGGATTTCAGGCAAGATGACCATACCCTCGAAATCACTTCTATCTTTGCTTGCTAGTTGCTCACTCTTTTGCTATACCTATGCTGCGATACCTACCACTTGCTTATCATGCCTCCCATATTGTGAACCAAGCTTCTAACCCACCTTGTCCTAGCAAACCGTTGTTTCTCTATGTTGCCGCTTTGCTCAACCCCTCTTATAGCGTTGTTAGTTGCAGGTGAAGATTGAAGTTTGTTCCTTGTTGGAACATGGAGATGTTGTTCCTTGTCGGAACATGTTTACTTGTTGGGATATCACAATATATCTTATTTAATTAATGCATCTATATACTTGGTAAAGGGTGGAAGGCTCGGCCTTATGCCTGGTGTTTTGTTCCACTCTTGCCGCCCTAGTTTCCGTCATATCGGTGTTATGTTCCCGGATTTTGCGTTCCTTACGCGGTTGGGCTATAATGGGAACCCCTTGACAGTTCGCCTTGAGTAAAACTCCTCCAGCAGTGCCCAACATTGGTTTTACCATTCGCCACCTAGCCTCTTTTTCCCTTGGGTTTCGCGGACTCAAGGGTCATCATTATTTTAACCCCCCCCCCCCCGGGCCAGTGCTCCTCTGAGTGTTGGTCCAACCTGTCAGCTGCCGGTGGCCACCAGGGGCAACTCTGGGCTGGCTTACCCGTACTTAGGACAATCTGAGTGCAGCTCCTATCGGGATTTGTCAGCACATTCGGGCGGTGTTGCTGGTTTAGTTTTACCCTATCGAAATGTCTTGTAGAACCGGGATACCGAGTCTGATCGGGATGTCTCGGGAGGAGGTCTATTCCTTCGTTGACCGTGAGAGCTTGTGTTGGGCTAAGTTGGGACACCCCTGCAGGGATTTGAACTTTCGAAAGTCGTGCCCACGGTTATGGGCAGATGGGAATTTGTCAACATCCGGTTGTAGAAAACCTGAAGTTGACCTTAATTAAAATGCATCAATTGCGTGTCTAACCGTGATGGTCTCTTTCCGGCGGAGTCCGGGAAGTGAACACGGTGTTGGAGTTATGCTTGACGTAGGTTGCTATAGGATCACTTCTTGATCATACTTTTATCGATCGTGCTTTGCCTTCTCTTCTCGCTCTCATTTGCGTATGTTAGCCACCATATATGCTAGTCGCTCGCTGCAGCTCCACCTCATACCTTTTACCTTACCCATAAGCTTAAATAGTCTTGATCGCGAGGGTGCGAGATTGCTGAGTCCCTGTGGCTCACAGATACTTCCAAAACCAGTTTGCAGGTGCCGATGAGTCCGTGCAGATGACGCAACCAAGCTCAGGAGGAGCTCGATGCAGATCTTGTCCTTTGTGTTGTTTTGTTCTAGTTGATCAGTAGTGGAGCCAAGTTGGGGTCGATCAGGGACCGTGTCGCATTTGGGGTTCTTCTTTTATTTTGGTTCCGTAGTCGGACCTTGATTGTATTTGGATGATGTAATGCTTTATTCATGTAATTGTGTGAAGTGGTGATTGTAAGCCAACTATGTGTATTTTCCCCTATTGTATTACATGGGTTGTGTGAAGATTACCTCACTTGCGACATTGCTTTCAATGCGGTTATGCCTCTAAGTCGTGCTTCGACACGTGGGAGATATAGCCGCATCGAGGGTGTTACAAGTTGGTACCAGAGCCTTCCCCGACCTTAGGAGCCCCCACTGATTGATCGTTTTTAGCAGCCGAGTTGTGTCTAGAAAAATGTTTTGAGTCATTTAGGAATTATATATCGGAGAGTTTAGGAATTCTTTTTACTTCCCAATCTCCTCATCGCTCTGGTAAGGCATCCTGACGTAGAGTTTTGACTCTTCTCTTCTCAAATTGTACTAAATTTTTTTAGGATCACGCGGGTATCTTGGAATCGTTCCGATGGTTTTGTGACGAGAACATTGTCTTGGTGCCTCCTGTCAGGGGTTTTGTGGAAGTGTCCCGGGGAGTTGAGCTCCGAGGTGTTGTCGTCATAATTTTATCGTTGCAATTCTGGAATACCTGAGTTTAGTACGCCGACATCGAAAATCTCTTTTATGTAGTTGTTGGTGAGATAACCTCGACACCACCCAGTACTGGGGCGGGAGTTCGGGAGTATTGCCATAACTCGTATAACGGATGCTTTTCGAAGGTTGAGGTAGACGATTTCCAAAGGTTTCTTGGTTATGTGTTGAAGGATGTGTTGGGGAAGGTAGTAATTTCAAAAAAATTCCTATGCACACGCAAGATCATGGTGATGCATAGCAACGAGAGGGGAGAGTGTGATCTACGTACCCTTGTAGATCGACAACGGAAGCGTTTGGTTGATGTAGTCGTACGTCTCCATGGCACGACCGATCAAGCACCGAAACTACGGCACCTCCGAGTTCTAGCACACGTTCAGCTCAATGACGATCCCCGGACTCCGATCCAGCAACGTGTCGGGGAAGAGTTCCGTCAGCACGACAGCGTGGTGATGATCTTGATGTACTACTGTCACAGGGCTTCGCCTAAGCACCACTACAATATTATCGAGGACTATGGTGGCAGGGGGCGCCGCACACGGCTAACAATATGATCACGTGGATCAACTTGTGTTCCTCTGGGGTGCCCCTGCCTCCGTATATAAAGGCTCAAGGGGGGTGCGGCCGGCCTAGGAGAGGCACGCCAGGAGGAGTCCTACTCCCTCCGGGAGTAGGATTCCCCCCCCCCAATCCTAGTTGGAATAGGATTCGCGGAGGGGGGAAAAGAGGAAGGGGGGCCGGCCCCCTCTCCTTGTCCTATTCGGACCAAGGGAGGGGAGGGGCGCGCGGCCCATCTCTAGCTGCCTCTTCTCTTTTCCACTAAGGCCCACTAAGGCCCATATATCTCCCGGGGGGTTCCGGTAACCTCTCGGTACTCCGGTAAAATCCCGATTTCACCCGGAACACTTCCGATATCCAAACATAGGCTTCCAATATATCAATCTTTATGTCTCGACCATTTCGAGACTCCTCGTCATGTCTGTGATCACATCCGGGACTCCGAACAACCTTCGGTACATCAAAACGTATAAACTCATAATATAACTGTCATCGAAACCTTAAGCATGCGGACCCTACGGGTTCGAGAACAATGTAGACATGACCGAGACACGTCTCCGGTCAATAACCAATAGCGGGAACTGGATGCCCATATTGGATCCTACATATTCTACGAAGATCTTTATCAGTCAGACTGCATAACAACATACATTGTTCCCTTTGTCATCGGTATGTTACTTGCCCGAGATTCGATCGTCGGTATCCAATACCTAGTTCAATCTCGTTACCGGCAAGTCTCTTTACTCGTTCCGTAATACATCATCCCGCAACTAACTCATTAGTTGCAATGCTTGCAAGGCTTAAGTGATGTGCATTACCGAGAGGGCCCAGAGATACCTCTCCGATGATCGGAGTGACAAATCCTAATCCCGAAATACGTCAACCCAACATGTACCTTTGGAGACACCTGTAGAGCACCTTTATAATCATCCAGTTACGTTGTGACGTTTGGTAGCACACAAAGCGTTCCTCCGGCACACGGGAGTTACATAATCTCATAGTCATAGGAACATGTATAAGTCATGAAGAAAGCAATAGCAACATACTAAATGATCGGGTGCTAAGCTAATGGAATGGGTCATGTCAATCAGATCATTCAACTAATGATGTGATCCCGTTAATCAAATGACAACTCTTTGTCCATGGTTAGGAAACATAACCATCTTTGATTAACGAGCTAGTCAAGTAGAGGCATACTAGTGACACTCTATTTGTCTATGCATTCACACATCTATTATGTTTCCGGTTAATACAATTCTAGCATGAATAATAAACCTTTATCATGATATAAGGAAATAAATAATAACTTTATTATTGCCTCTAGGGCATATTTCCTTCAGTCTCCCACTTGCACTAGAGTCAATAATCTAGATTACACAGTAATGATTCTAACACCCATGGAGCTTTGGTGCTGATCTTGTTTTGCTCGTGGAAGAGGCTTAGTCAACGGGTCTGCACATTCAGCTCCGTATGTATCTTGCAAATCTCTATGTCTCCCACCTGGACTAGATCCCGGATGGAATTGAAGCGTCTCTTGATGTGTTTGGTTCTCTTGTGAAATCTGGATTCCTTTTGCCAAGGCAATTGCACCAGTATTGTCACAAAAGATTTTCATTGGACCCGATGCACTAGGTATGACACCTAGATCGGATATGAACTCCTTCATCCAGACTCCTTCGTTTGCTGCTTCCGAAGCAGCTATGTACTCCGCTTCACATGTAGATCCCGCCACGACGCTTTGTTTAGAACTGCACCAACTGACAGCTCCACCGTTTAATGTAAACACGTATCCGGTTTGCGATTTAGAATCGTCCGGATCAGTGTCAAAGCTTGCATCAACGTAACCATTTACGATGAGCTCTTTGTCACCTCCATATACGAGAAACATATCCTTAGTCCTTTTCAGGTATTTTAGGATGTTCTTGACCGTTGTCCAGTGATCCACTCCTGGATTACTTTGGTACCTCCCTGCTAGACTTATAGCAAGGCACACATCAGGTCTGGTACACAGCATTGCATACATGATAGAGCCTATGGCTGAAGCATAGGGAACATCTTTCATTTTCTCTTTATCTTCTGCAGTGGCCGGGCATTGAGTCTGACTCAACGTCACACCTTGTAACACAGGCAAGAACCCTTTCTTTGCTTGATCCATTTTGAACTTCTTCAAAATCTTGTCAAGGTATGTGCTTTGTGAAAGTCCAATTAAGCGTCTTGATCTATCTCTATAGATCTTTATTCCTAATATGTAAGCAGCTTCACCGAGGTCTTTCATTGAAAAACTCTTATTCAAGTATCCCTTTATGCTATCCAGAAATTCTATATCATTTCCAATCAGTAATATGTCATCCGGAATATAATATCAAAAATGCTACAGAGCTCCCACTCACTTTCTTGTAAATACAGGCTTCTCCGAAAGTCTGTATAAAACAAATGCTTTGATCACACTATCAAAGCATTTATTCCAACTCCGAGAGGCTTGCACCAGTCCATAAATGGATCGCTGGAGCTTGCACACTTTGTTAGCTCCCTTTGGATCGACAAAACCTTCCGGTTGCATCATATACAACTCCTCTTCCGGAAATCCATTCAGGAATGCAGTTTTGACATCCATTTGCCAAATTTCATAATCATAAAATGAGGCAATTGCTAACATGATTCGGACAGACTTAAGCATCGCTACGGGTGAGAAGGTCTCATCGTAGTCAACCCCTTGAACTTGTCGAAAACCTTTTGCGACAAGTCGAGCTTTGTAGACAGTAATATTACCGTCAGTGTCAGTCTTCTTCTTGAAGATCCATTTATTCTCAATTGCTTGCCGATCATCGGGCAAGTCAACCAAAGTCCATACTTTATTCTCATACATGGATCCGATCTCAGATTTCATGGCTTCAAGCCATTTTGCGGAATCTGGGCTCACCATCGCTTCTTCATAGTTCGTAGGTTCATCATGATCTAGTAGCATGATTTCCAGAACAGGATTACCGTACCACTCTGGCGCGGATCTTACTCTGGTTGATCTACGAGGTTCAGTAGTATCTTGTTCTGAAGTTCCATGATCATTATCATTAGCTTCCTCACTAATTGGTGTAGGTGTCGCAGAAACAATTTTCTGTGATGTACTACTTTCCAATAAGGGAGCAGGTACAGTTACCTCGTCAAGTTCTACTTTCCTCCCACTCACTTCTTTCGAGAGAAACTCCTTCTCTAGAAAGGATCCATTCTTAGCAACGAATGCCTTGCCTTCGGATCTGTGATAGAAGGTGTACCCAACAGTCTCCTTTGGGTATCCTATGAAGACACATTTCTCCGATTTGGGTTCGAGCTTATCAGGTTGAAGCTTCTTCACATAAGCGTCGCAGCCCCAAACTTTAAGAAACGACAACTTTTGTTTCTTGCCAAACCATAGTTCATAAGGCGTCGTCTCAATGGATTTTGATGGTGCCCTATTTAACGTGAATGCGGCCGTCTCTAAAGCATAACCCCAAAACGATAGCGGTAAATCAGTAGGAGACATCATAGATCGCACCATATCTAGTAAAGTACGATTATGACGTTCGGACACATCATTACACTGTGGTGTTCCAGGTGGCGTGAGTTGCAAAACTATTTCGCATTGCTTCAAATGTACACCAAACTCGTAACTCAAATATTCTCCTCCACGATCAGATCGTAGAAACTTTATTTTCTTGTTACGATGATTTTCAACTTCACTCTGAAATTCTTTGAACTTTTCAAATGTTTTAGACTTATGTTTCATTAAGTAGATATACCCATATCTGCTTAAGTCATCTGTGAAGGTGAGAAAATAACGATATCCGCCATGAGCCTCAATATTCATCGGACCACATACATCTGTATGTATGATTTCCAACAAATCTGTTGCTCTCTCCATAGTACCGGAGAATGGTGCTTTAGTCATCTTGCCCATGAGGCACGGTTCGCAAGTACCAAGTGATTCATAATCAAGTGGTTCCAAAAGCCCATCAGTATGGAGTTTCTTCATGCGCTTTATACCAATATGACCTAAACGGCACTGCCACAAATAAGTTGCACTATCATTATCAACTCTGCATCTTTTGGCTTCAACATTATGAATATGTGTGTTACTACTATCGAGATTCATCAAAAATAGACCACTCTTCAAAGGTGCAAGACCATAAAAGATATTGCTCATATAAATAGAACAACCATTATTCTCTGATTTAAATGAATAACCGTCTCGCATTAAACAAGACCCAAATATAATGTTCATGCTCAACGCTGGCACCAAATAACAATTATTTATGTCTAATACTAATCCCGAAGGTAGATGTAGAGGTAGCGTGCCGACCGTGATCACATCGACTTTGGAACCATTTCCCACGCGCATCATCACCTCGCCCTTTGCCAGTGTTCGCTTAATTCGTAGTCCCTGTTTCGAGTTGCAAATATTAGCAACAGAACCAGTATCAAATACCCAGGTGCTACTGCGAGCTCTAGTAAGGTACACATCAATAACATGTATATCACATATACCTTTGTTCACCTTGCCATCTGTCGGTGTACTAGAGTAGGGGTACCCTAGTTTCCCGAACTTGTGCACGGGCAGTCGCATCATCCCGCGGCAAGGCTTGCCGGGTGACCGCCAAGGTCCTCCGTGGTTCCTTTGGAGACATTCAAGAACAAAGTATCCAAGCCAAGGAGACAAGACCCCGGCAAGAGGAGCTTGCCGGGAAGGCCAACAAAGGCATCTCAAGACCCCGACAAGAGGAGCTTGCCGGGAAGGCCAACCAAGGCATCTCAAGGAACTTGCCGCGACGCGCCACACGTCCCGGCAAGGACCGGTGAGCGACAAGCTCCCGGACGCGACAAGACAACGACTGCGGCAAGGTGCTTGCCGCGGCAAGCCATCACTCTGTGCCCGCACTCCAGCACATCCACCAACGTGTCGCTCTGGGACCCTTCCAGGCATACGTGGCGGGAGGCTATGTAGCCAGGGGTGCGCGGTGGCAAGCGGCGCTGACAAGATCGCCATCGTGGAGAGCGGTGGCGTCCCTGACGGTCCCTTTTGCACTATTTAGGCGACACAGACGGGCATTTAATGCCCTTGTCCCCTGCCGTCAGGGTTAGGTATGATACACTGTAGCAGGTAGCTATACCTACCGCAACACCTTTCCATTTTTGCCCTTGTCTATGTTGCCACCTGTCGGTGACCCCTTGAGCATATAAAAGGAGGCCCATGCGCAACGTAGAGGGGGTTAGCTGGTTCAGAAAAAGAGAACACTCACGCTCGGTCTCGTTAGCTGCTGGAGTGTACTGTAGCACTCCGCGCTCCCGAGCAAGAACTCAATACAAACCACAAAGCAGGAGTAGGGTTTTACGCATCCGTGCGGCCCGAACCTGGGTAAACCGCTCGTGTGTTTCGCCTCGATCCGCTCTTCGTGCGACCTCCGCCCCCGCCGAACCGAAAGGGACCTGGCTCGCCGGTCCCATAGGTGCTCGTGGATCAGAACCCCGGCATCTTTGGCGCGCCAGGTAGGGGGCGTCGAGGTTGTGTGAACCAGATCCGGTGTTGACACGAGCTAGATCTTCATTATCTTCATCGATATGCCGCCGAAGAAGAAGGCTTCGGAGGCGGCTGCTCCGTCCGCGCCGAATCCATCACCGCCGGAGCAAGCGGCTGATGGGGCAGGCGCCGGCGGAAGAACGGGCATCAACGAGGGAGCTCATGGTGCTGCCAGGTCCAAGGACAAGGCTGCGCTGCCCATCGGCGGCGTAGCCGGCTCCCACAACGACCGGGCGCACTCCAAGACCTCGGCGTCCGTACATGCACCGCGCCCGTTTCAGGAGGCGCGGGACCGGCAGCATCATAGTGCTCACAGTACCATGCGTTTGCTGGACCAAGATCGAGCTGGTGGATCTCGGAGCGCTCAAGACCAGCATGCATGCCAACATGCTGGCACGAGCGAGGCACGGTCGCCTGGACGGGATAATGCTCCTTCTAACATAGTTAGAAGTCCGAGCATATCCCACTCCTCGCACCGTTCGCCACCGCCACCCGCCACTCCAGCAGAAGCTTTGGCGCGAGCTCAACTGCTCCTGGACTACCCTCCAACGGCAGACAAGATCGACGACTGGAGGGCCACCATTCAGAGTCTCATCGGCTTCGCCAACGGCGACACTCAACGGCAGCCGAGCACATCGCATCCGTGGCAAGTCAGCCAGGCACGAGCCGGTGACGACAAGATGGGTGGGGTGCAACCACTGTGCACTCTCCGCCCCAAAGGCCAAGATTGCCGACTCGCCGGATCCACCTCGATAGCGACTCCACCGCGTCATCAGATCCACGAGCTCGTCGCGATCAGCGCCAAGTTCTTCACGAACGACAGCAAGAAGACGCTCGTACTCGCATCGAGCGCCGAAGAGAAGCGCGACGTCAATCAGACCAGCGCGCTGGGCCCTCTGTCGACATGTATGCGCCAGGGGAACCAGGCAACTTGCCGTACGCGGTAGGTTGCCCTGCGTTTACTCGTGAGCTGCGGCAAGTCCAGTGGCCCAGCATGAAGAATTTCAAGCCAGACGTACCAGAGAAGTACGACGGCAAGTCGCATCCGTCGGAGTTCATCAGCATCTAGACCATTGCGGTGCAGGCTGCCGGGGGGCGGGACGACAAGATCCTTGCCAACTACTTCCCGCTGGTGCTCAAGCCCAACGGCAGGTCCTGGCTCATGCACTTGCCGGATAACTCCATATCCTCATGGGCAGACTTATGCCATCAGTTTGTCGGCACCTTTACGGGCGGCCACAAACCTCATGGCCAAGAGAGTGACCTTCATCTGCTCGCCCAGAAGGAAGGAGAGCCCTGCGCAAGTACATTCAGAGATTCAGCCGTGTACAGCACAACATCCCAGATGTCCACCCTGCCGCGGTCATCAGCGTGTTCCATCAGAACGTGCGTAACCGCAGGATGCGGGAGGAGATGGCGATGTGCAAGATCAGAGACGTCAGTGAGCTGTACGCCCTGGCCGACAAGTGTGCACGTGCTGAGGAAGGGAGGAAACTCCCCAGAGAGAATACAGGAGCAGGAGGATCTGACAGCGAGGATACTGCCCCGGCAAAGAAAAACCGGCGGCGGAACAATAGGAAGAAGAAAGGCAAAGATGTGCTAGTCGTTGAGCAGTCCGGCAATGAAGGTGGCGCCAAGAAAGCCAAAGCTGGTAGCTCCGGTGAGGAGATTGCCGCATGCACCAACTGCCAGGCTGTGGCGGTCGCCGACAAGCAGGACGGCACCGACAAGCAGTACTGCAAGATCCACCGCACCAAGGGCCATGACCTCCAGAGCTGCAAGAAGGTCGAGCAGCTTGTCCAGTAGCAAAAGGCTGAATACGAGCGACGCGACAAGGAGAGGGCCCAAGGAGGCGCTGGAGAATCCGGTAAGAAGCGCGCCGGCCGGGGAGGACGCCGCGGCAAGGCCAAGCAGCGGCAAGGAGACAGACCTCCTCGCGGCCGCGACAAGGATGAAGATGACAACGACGACGAGGACATGGATGATGTCGAGACCAGTGAGCAGGAGTTCCAGAAAGCCACAGAGGTCTTGTGCATGGACGGCGGTGCTTCCCTGCACACTTCGCACCGCCAACTCAAGCAGTGGGTGCGGGAAGTCAATGCGGCGGAACCACCTGTCGAGTCATGCAAGCTTCTGAAATGGTCCAGCACGCCTATCATCTTTGATATTGAGGACCACCCTGATCGTACAACTGCGGTCGGGTGCTTGCTGATGTTGGTTTCACGAACTATCCGCAACCTCAAGGTCACTAAGATGCTAGTTGACGGCGGGGCCGGCTTGAACCTGATCTCCTGCGCTATACTCCAGAAACTCCAGATCCCTGACAATGAGCTTGAAGAGACCGGCACATTCCAAGGAATCAACCCGGGAAGGAGCAAGCCGAAGGGGAAGGTCACGTTGCCAGTAACATTTGGCAGCGAGGTGAACTTCAGGACTGAGAGGGTCACTTTTGACGTTGCCGATTTTCCATTACCGTACAATGGGATACTCGGCCGTCCAGCACTCGCCAAGTTCATGGCAGCCTCTCACTACGCATACAACATGCTGAAGATGCCAGGCCTGATGAGCGTCATCTCTGTCCCTGGCGACAAGAAGGATGCTCTTATCTGCACCGACAAGATCTACCGGGAAGTGGCAGCCGCAACGGATCGCAAGCCACTTGCCGTTGAAGCTCCCGGGGGGAAGAAGACCAAGTCCGGCAAGAGTTCTGATGCCCACTCCGGCAAGCGCACCTCTTCGGAGTGCTGCGCTGCCGTTGAGGATGCACCATCGAGCTCCACCGGCAAGTGTAAGAAGACAATGGCAGCTCCGCCAAAGACCAAGAAGGTGTCTGCCAAGGAGCACGACATTGGTGGTACCTTCACCATCAGTGCCACTCTCGACCCTAAATAGGAAAGCACGCTCATTGCTTTCCTGCGGGCGAATGTCGACGTGTTTGCGTGGCAACCGTCTGACATCCCCGGTGTTCCCAGGAAAGTAATTGAGCACCATCTTGCCGTTTGTCCTCATGTGCGGCCCGTCAAGCAGAAGGTCAGGAAGCAAGCAGTGGAGCGCCAAGAATTCATCGCAGAAGAGATCAAGAAGTTGGAAGCAGCAGGCCTTGTCAGAGGAGTGATCCATCCTACGTGGTTGGCCAATCCTGTAGTCGTGCGCAAGGCGAACGGGAAATGGAGACTTTGTATTGACTTTACCGATGTTAACAAAGCTTGTCCCAAAGACCCATTTCCTTTGCCGCGCATTGACCAAATTGTTGACTCCACGGCCGGATGTGATTTGCTTTCATTTCTTGACGCATACTAAGGATACCATCAGATCTTCATGGCAGAAGAGGATGAGGAGAAGACCGCATTCATCACTCCATGTGGCACGTACTGTTTCATATGGATGCCTTTCGGTTTGAAAAATGCTGGTTCAATATTTGCAAGAGTAGTCCAAGTCGCTCTTGAGCCACAAATACACAGAAATGTAGAAGCCTACATGGATGACATAGTGGTCAAGAGCAAGGACAAGGCAACTCTGATTCAAGATTTAGACGAGACCTTTGCAAATCTGCGCAAGATCAACCTCAAGCTCAACCCCGAGAAGTGTCTGTTTGGAGTCCCCTCCGGCAAGCTTCTCGGGTTCTTCGTGTCTCAGCGGGGAATCGAAGCCAATCCCGACAAGATCAAGGCCATTGAGCAGATTGAAGCACCAAAGCGCGTCAAGGATGTACAAAGACTTGCCGATTGCATGGCTGCTCTCAGCAGGTTTATCTCTAGGTCTGCTGAGCGCGCCCTGCCGTTTTTCAAAATATTGAAAAAGGCAGGTCCAATGAAATGGACTCCGGAAGCGGAGGCTACGCTGCAAGACTTGAAGAGATACCTGTCCTCCGCTCCAACACTTGTCGCACCTAAGCCACAAGAGAAGTTGCTGCTGTATATAGCGGCAACCAATCAAGTGGTTAGTGCTGCGTTAGTAGCAGAGAGGGAGGCAGATGACGAGCCAGCAACCACGGCAGGCGCATCCAGCGACAAGCAGGGGGCTTCCCCGACAAGATCTGGTCCCGACAAGGAAGGATCTGCGCAAATGCGCGAGGAGATACAGAAGAGAATGGTGCAGCGCCCAGTTTACTTTGTCAGTTCCCTACTGCAGGGGGCTAGGTCAAGGTACTCTGGCGTGCAGAAATTGCTTTTCGGCCTTCTCATGGCCTCGAGAAAGCTGCGCCATTACTTCCAAGCACATGAGATCACAGTTGTCACTCGCTTTCCACTGAAAAGGATACTACAGAATCCAGAAGCGACAGGCAGGATTGTTGAGTGGGCACTGGAACTGTCAAGCTTTGGCCTCAAGTTGGAGAGTACTTCAACTATCCAAAGCAGAGCATTGGCAGAATTCATAGCAGAATGGACGCCAACACCAGATGAAGAAATTCCTGAAACGAGCATCCCCGTCAAAGAAGCGAGCATGGAGTGGCTGATGTACTTTGATGGTGCCTTTTCGCTGCAAGGCGCCGGCGCTGGCGTGCTGCTTGTCGCACCCACCGGAGAGCACCTCAAGTACGTAGTCCAGATGCACTTTCCCAAGGAGCAAGCAACAAACATATTGGAGAGTATGAAGGCTTGCTTGCCGGTCTCAGGATCGCGGCAGACCTTGGGATCAAGAAGCTCATTGTCAGGGGTGACTCGCAGCTTGTCGTCCGCCAAGTGAACAAGAGCTATCAGAGTCCGTTGATGGAAGCCTACGTCGACGAAGTGAGAAAGCTAGAAGAGCACTTTGACGGCCTACAAATGGAGCATGTTCCAAGATCTCAGAACACCATTGCCGATGGCCTATCAAAGTGCGCCGCACTTAAGTTACCTGTGGAACCAGGGATCTTTGTGCTCAAGCTGACTCAACCATCTGTAACGCCATCAACTGGACAGAGCAAGAAGAGGAAGTTGATTTTTGGTGACTATTTGCCGGCAGAGCTCCCCGAAGCCGCCGCCAAGAAGGTCCCCAAGATCAACGCCAAGAGCGCTGAGGAGCAGTCTGCTCCGGCAAGCCCTAGGGTTTGTTCCTTTGAAGCAGAAGCTCCCGACAAGCTTTGCTCCGGCAAGCTTGCTGGGGAACGTCAAGCTCCGGCAGAGCCGCAGGTTCTCGCCGTAGAAGCGGACGTTCCCGCAGCAACAGATTTGCCTTGCGCTGAGGAGCAGTCTGCTCCGGCAAGCCCTAGAGTTTGTTCCGTTGAAGCAGAAGCTGCCGACAAGCTTTGCTCTGGCAAGCTTGCCGGGGAACGTCAAGCTCCGGCAGAGCCCCAGGTTCTCTTCGTAGAAGCGGATGTTCCCGCAGCAGCAGATTTGCCTTTTGTCCTTGTTGTCGAGCCACAAGCTCCAGCATGGGCACAGCAGATTGTCCGTTTCCTTCAGACAGGAGAACTTCCCGAAGAGCAAGAAGAAGCGGAAAGAGTAGCCCGGCAGTCAAGTATGTACCAGTTTGTCGACAAGACACTGTACAGAAAAAGATTCAACGGTGTGAAATTGAAGTGTATTCACCGGGAAGACGGACAAAAGCTGTTGGCAGAGATACATGGAGGCATATGCGGACACCACATTGGCGCAAGAGCACTTGCCGGCAAAGCATTCCGGCAAGTTTTCTTTTGGCCGACAGCCCTCCAGGATGCAACTGCACAAGTAACCAAGTGTGAAGCGTGCCAGTTCCATTCCAAGCAGATACACCAACCAGCTCAAGCTCTCCATACGATCCCTTTATCCTGGCCATTTTCGGTCTGGGGGCTCGAAATCCTCGGCCCCTTTCCCCGAGCAGTCGGGGGCTTTGAGTACTTGTACATTGCAATCGACAAGTTTACAAAGTGGCCGGAAGTGGAACCAGTGAGGAAGGTGACAGCACAGTCAGCAGTCAAGTTCTTCAGGTCGATTGTTTGCCGCGTCGGGATCCCTAACAGGATAATCACCGACAACGGTACGCAATTCACGAGCCGCACCTTCATGCAGTACGTCCAAGATCTTGGCGCCAAGGTCTGCTTCGCTTCTGTTGCTCACCCGAGAAGCAACGGTCAAGCGGAGAGGGCAAATGCTGAAGTGCTGCGTGGGCTCAAGACCAGGACTTTCGATAGGCTGCACAAGTGCGGAAGAAACTGTATCGAGGAGCTGCCGGTGGTTCTTTGGTCGGTCAGGACGACGCCAAATCGAGCCACTGGCCAGACACCTTTCGCTCTAGTCTATGGAGCAGAGGCAGTTCTCCCCACGGAACTCGTATACGGGTCACCTCGAGTGCTCGCTTATGATGAGCTTGAGCAAGAGCAGCTGCGACAAGATGACGCGCTACTCCTCGAGGAAGACCGTCTTCAGGCTGCTGTACGAGCTGCTCGCTACCAGCAAGCTTTGCGCCGCAACCATAGCCGCAAAGTTAATGCCAGAAGTCTCGAGGAAGGCGACCTTGTTCTTCGGCGTGTTCAGTCCGCCAAGAATTCCAACAAGTTGACGCCGAAGTGGGAAGGCCCTTACCGGGTGAAACGAGTCACTAGGCCTGGCGTTGTCTGCCTTGAGACCGAAGATGCCATTCCGGTGAGCAACTCATGGAACATTGAGCATCTTCGTAAGTTTTACCCGTAAGGCGCGGTTGCTGGAACTCATTCCGGCAACCACCTTTTGTACAAGTCTTGCTGCTGTTGCATGTAATCCTTTGTACAAAGCCGGGCGCAGACCCCGTGCATAAGTAAAGCTCATGTGCTCCGCACATCTTGTCAATTTCATGCTTTATATTTTTTGCATGTGTTATCTGACACTTTGTGCAGGACCTACTCCCCGGTAAGCAATAATGAGCCATAAGGCTCCATATCTTTATTTTCTCTTCTTTCTTTTTTCTCAAGGAAAGGAAGGTTCCCTCGCCCACAAGTTTGCCGGGGGGGAAGGAGAAGATAATAGTATGGACCAGGCGTCGTTCAAGAAAGTTCCGCCTTACCGGGAAGCAAACAACAGAAAAGCTAAGTTGCCAAAGTTTGAGCAATCAGATTTTTTAAATTTTTAAGTTATCTCCCTTGAACGACCGCACTTTGTATGGAAAACCTATGCACGGAGGAACTAACTCGTAGCTAGTTGTGCCCTTACTTTGTTTCGAGTCTGCTCAACAACTTAAGTGAGCTGCAACTGGTTGCGACAAGGTTTCTTGTCGGTAGCGGCACCGCCAGCAGGCTGCTGACGTCCTGCACTCAGCGCTCGCGGCCCAGGTGCCCGCACCGGCAAGTTCCCTAAAAGCGTAGGGTAAAAAACATACAAAGGGAGGAATCAAGTAAAGGGAATAACGTTGCAATCATTTCCCGGAATAGAGATATATTACAAGATAGCTTGTCGTGACTCTAACAGATTGTTTTCATAACATGACAAAGAGCGACAAGAAAAGAAGAAAACGGGCAGCCTAGTCTACACGGTCGCCCTCGATCCTCTTGATCCCGCTCACCTTGTCCACAATGGGTGCGACAAGGGTCTTGAGCGCCTCCAGATCAGCATCCGGCGGCAAGGTCTTGAGGACGTTGGTGAGGTTGAGGCCCGGATTGCGGAAGGCCACCTTCACAAACACTTTTTGAAGAGCTCCCACGCAGATCTTGTGCGACTCGTCCGCCAGCTGCTTTGGGATCCTCTCTCGGAGTCGCTGGAGGACCGTCGCCACGCCTTTGAAGAACAAGGTGAGCTTGGCGCTGGGTTGGAGGTTCTCATCAGAGGGATACCCGAGGTCCTCCACCCCTAGCTGCGCCAGCTCCCTGTCAACATCTGCGGCAGCACTCACGAGACTTTCCGTCCAGTGCTCCACATTCTCCCTGAAAGCATTCTGGGCCGCGGCAGCACTCTCCAGCAGCGCCTTGTCGGCCTTGATCTCCTCCTTCAAGGCCGCCTCCTGCTCCTTGGCGCCGTCCAGCGTCTTGGTCAAAGTGGTCAGCTTTAACTCAAGATCCGCGTTGGAGTCCTTGGCGGCGCTAAGCTCCTCACCGCTCGCCTTGAGATTGGCCTCCAGCTGCGCCACCTTCATCTCCAGCTCCTTCTTGGCGGCCTCGGCGGCTACAGCAGCATCCTCCGCTTGCTTGAGGGCTCCACCAAATTTTTCCTCGCGCGCGGCAAGCTCCTCCTCGTGGGCGTCAAGATTGACCTTCCGCTACGCCAGCTCGCCCTCCTGCGCAGAAAGCTTCTCAGCGGCAAGCCGCTATTGCTCTCTGACTTCAGCCTTCTCGAGGAGGAAGGCCTTCTGCGCTTCGGCAAGTAGCTCCCGCTCCTCTGCCAAGGACCGGAGAGCTTCCTGGTGGAGACCCTGGAGCTCCTCCGTGCGCTTCTCGATGTCTGCTCCCGCCTTCGCGACAAGCGCCTCGCGGGATTCCAGCTTGGCTTGCCGCGCACGGTAGAGCGAGAACAACTTCCGCAGCAGCCGCTCCTCCTCCGGCTCGTTGCTGCTGCTGCTCGGCGCGTCAACCAGCGTCAGCCCAGCGGAGGCGAGCACCTCCCCGTCGAAGATCTCTCCCTCGACCGGCGCCCTGGAGCTTGACGCCCAGGGGAGGTTGATGAAGACGCCATCGCCGGCCTTCATTTAGACGCCTGGCTGGGGCTCTTCGGAGCCTGGCGCTGCGGCAGCGGTGGACGGGTCGGTGGTCGGCGTAGCGCCTGGCGCTCCTGCGGCCTCAGGGCCGTCAGTGCGATCGCCGGACCCCTCGCCAGTTGCTGCGGCAGCAGCCTTGGCGGCCTCTCCGCCGGCGGGATCGTCAGCACCGGCTGCTTCTTCAGCGGCAACCTCGGTCTCCATCGGCTCCGTAGCAGATGGGTCTGACAGCCGGAAAAGGGAGAAGAGTCAAGAAAATACCCAAGAAGATCAAAAGAAGAAGAACCCAAGGGAAGTCTTGCAGCGAAAGGATTACCTGTACCGGGTTCTGCAGTCGTGTTCTCCGCCGTCGGGGGCCCGCTGGTGTTGTCCCTTGCCGGAGACTTCTCCCTTACCGGAAAGCTCTCCCTTGCTAGAGGACTCTCCCTTGGCTCCTGGTGGGGCTGCTCTGCTCCTACACAAATCAACAGTCAGATATCAGCAAAGACAGAGCATCCATGTGCACCTCACAGCGGAAAGCAAACCATATACTTACGTTGGGGGCTGCTCTGGAGAAAAGTTGCCGGGTCCGGCAGGGTTGTCTCGGGCGCACCCCCTGCTGTCGCAGTGGGCTCGTCCTCGATGACAATCACCGGGACCTTGGCTCTCTTTGCTGCTCTCTGGGCCAGAGTCCTAAAGAGGAACAAGTTCAGAGTAAAACAAATGAGATACAAGACAAAACAGCAAGAATTGAAGAACTACAAGTACAACAAGAGAATCTTACTCTTCTTCTTCCTCGTCGGAGCTGAACGCGGAGAAGTTGAAGTCTGGCTCACGTCCAGCGTGAGGAGGCGGAGGAGTAGGTTCCCTTGGCCGCTTGGCGGGAACAGTGGCGGTGGTCTGAGACGACCCCGCTCCGGCTGTCGCCGCGGCGTGAGAAGCGGCAGGAGTAGAAGCGGTGGTCCGGGAGGGCCCCGCTCCAGTTGCCGTCGTAGCATGAGGTGCTCCCACGGCAACAGTGCTTGCCGCGGTGGAGCGTGTCACGCGGCACGACGACTGTTGACCCGCCTGCCGCTCCGCTACGTCACCGGCCTTGCGGAGACGCCTTCTTGGTGGGGATGGAGGCTCTGCTTGCGGCGAGCTGCCTGAAGATGAGGAGGAAGAGGAGTTGATTTCCAGTGAGCCACTCGTATCCTTGGCAGGCTCGCTCGACTCGACGCCATGCCCGGCAAGCCCTTTCTCGCCGGTGGGCTCCCCTCGCTCGGCACGGCTTGTCGCCTCTGCTGCCTCTGCCTCCTCCATGGTGAATCCAAATTCGCCCGTGGCTGCGGCTGCCGCCGCCTCTTCCAGCCTAGTGGCGATGCGTGTCATCTCCGCATCGGTGGTGTCGCGGGTGAGGCTATCCTTCTCGTCGGAGCGGATCGGCACATCTACCAAGCCATCAAAGAATTACTGCACGACATCGTCTGCAGGCTCTTGCCAAGTTGGGACAATTCCATGCGAGTCGCACAGCGGCATCATTGCACGGATGCGGTCGAGCGCGGAATTGTTGCACAACGGAACGACACCCCCCGGTAACCTGAACACTTCGGGATGTTGAGGGTCGTACTTGAACAGCTCCTGGAGCATCGCGTTGAGCTCCAGAATAGTGAAGTTGAAGTTTAGGCCCGGCCGCAGCCTCATGATATCCGCCACATTCTTGAACTCCTAGGCGGGTCTCCCCCGTTCCTGCAGGGGGGCGATGCGGCGGCGAAGAAAGTCTGCGCCAACAACGCCTACAGTAAGCCCGGCAAGCCTGAGGCGCAGGATCCGGGTGACGGCAATCTTCAGCCTGTCATCTTCCGGGGCCACGTCACTCCAATCGCTGCCGCGTGCTACTGGGGCTTGGCGCCGGGCGGTAAACGGCTGCGGGTTCTCCTCGTCGATCCAGCACCAGTCTGCCCTCCATTCCTCCCACTTGCCGCGGAACTCTCCCTCCGGATAAGTTTCCTTCTTGCTGGCCCTCGAGATCCAGGCGATTCCGCCGGATAAAGGCTCTCCTCTCTCTACTCAGGGTATAAAGAAGTGGCGAAATAGGGCTACATTGGGATGGACTCCGACAAAGTTTTCGCAGAGATGTGCGAAAACTGCCATGGTCAGAACGACATTGGGGGTGAAGTCAAGGAGGTGGAATCCGTAGGTGTTCATGATATCGCAGAAGAACTCAGAGAAGGGCGGGAAGAGCCCGCAGTAGAAGAACAAGGCGAAGAGAGGATATCCATTTGGAGCCGTTTTCCAAGCGGCGGCTGGAAGTACCTTCGTGCGCGGGTGCGCCCGCGTCTCCGTCGACCAGAAGAGGTAGTAGTTCTCCCTCAGCTCCCTCGCGGCGAGCTTGGGGGGGAAGACTGCCCGCTCCTTTCGCAGCGCCGCAAGCCGCTGCGCCTCGATCGACTTCACAACCTTCCCCTTGTCGGCTTTCGGAGCCATGGCGGAAGTGGTGGAGGAGGTCAACGGCGTTGGTGGTGCTGGTGGCGATGGGGGGCGGGGCGCTGCTCTCTTTCGGCTTTGGGAAGACGAGGGAGCGGCGGAGATTTCCGAGATTGAAGCAGCAACCGGTGAATGGGCGAACTACCCCTGTTTCCCCTGCTTATAAAGAGGGAGGGGGCGGACGTTCCGCATTTCCGAATAAAGAAACCACCCACGATCTCTCCCACGACGCCGCATTCAACGCGTGTCGTTCGGGGAGGGCGCGGTGGATACGGAGAGAGATACGGCGTAACCTAGGCCGCGCGTGCCCGTGCCCTGTTTTGGGCCTGGCCCAACAGCGCTCGGCACCGTGTATGGCCCAGGCCCGGGGGCTCCTGTCGGTGTACTAGAGTAGGGGTACCCTAGTTTCCCGAACTTGTGCACGGGCAGTCGCAGCATCCCGCGGCAAGGCTTGCCGGGTGACCGCCAAGGTCCTCCGTGGTTCCTTTGGAGCCATTCAAGAACAAAGTATCCAAGCCAAGGAGACAAGACCCCGGCAAGAGGAGCTTGCCGGGAAGGCTAACAAAGGCATCTCAAGACCCCGGCAAGAGGAGCTTGCCGGGAAGGCCAACCAAGGCATCTCAAGGAACTTGCCGCGACGTGCCACGCTTCCCGGCAAGGCCCGGTGAGCGACAAGCTCCCGGACGCGACAAGACAACGACCGCGGCAAGGCGCTTGCCGCGGCAAGCCATCACTCTGTGCTCGCGCTCCAGCACATCCACCAACATGTCGCTCTGGGACCCTTCCAGGCGTACGTGGCGGAAGGTTGTGTAGCCAGGGGTGCGCGGTGGCAAGCGGCGCTGACAAGATCGCCATCGTGGCGAGCGGTGGCGTCCCTGACGGTCCCTTTTGCACTATTTAGGCGACGCAGACGGGCATTTAATGCCCTTGTCCCCTGCTGTCAGGGTTAGGTATGATACACTGTAGCAGGTAGCTGTACCTACCGCAGCACCTTTCCATTTTTGCCCTTGTCTATGTTTCCACCTGTCGGTGACCCCTTGAGCATATAAAAGGAGGCCCATGCGCAACGTAGAGGGGGTTAGCTGGTTCGGAAAAAGAGAACACTCACGCTTGGTCTCGTTAGCTGCTGGAGTGTACTGTAGCACTCCGTGCTCCCGAGCAAGAACTCAATACAAACCACAAAGCAGGAGTAGGGTTTTACGCATCCGTGCGGCCCGAACCTGGGTAAACCGCTCGTGTGTTTTGCCTTGATCCGCTCTTCGTGCGACCTCCGCCCCCGCCGAACCGAAAGGGACCCGGCCCGCCGGTCCCATAGGTGCTCGTGGATCAGAACCCCGGCACCATCCTTCTTATCCGCCAAATACTTGGGGCAGTTCCGCTTCCAGTGACCAGTCTGCTTGCAGTAGAAGCACTCAGTTTCAGGCTTAGGTCCAGACTTGGGTTTCTTCTCTTGAGCAGCAACTTGCTTGCTGTTCTTCTTGAAGTTCCCCTTCTTCTTCCCTTTGCCCTTTTTCTTGAAACTAGTGGTCTTGTTGACCATCAACACTTGATGCTCCTTTTTGATTTCTACCTCCGCAGGTTTCAGCATTGTGAAGAGCTCGGGAATAGTCTTATTCATCCCTTGCATATTATAGTTCATCACGAAGCTCTTGTAGCTTGGTGGCAGTGATTGGAGAATTCTATCAATGACGCAATCATCTGGAAGATTAACTCCCATCTGAATCAAGTGATTATTATACCCAGACATTTTGAGTATATGCTCACTGACAGAACTGTTCTCCTCCACCTTGCAGCTATAGAACTTATTGGAGACTTCATATCTCTCAATCTGGGCATTTGCTTGAAATATTAACTTCAACTCCTGGAACATCTCATATGCTCCATGACGTTCAAAACGTCGTTGAAGTCCCGATTCTAAGCCGTAAAGCATGGCACACTGAACTATCGAGTAGTCATTAGCTTTGCTCTGCCAGACGTTCATAACATCTGGTGTTGCTCCAGCAGCAGGCCTGGCACCCAGCGGTGCTTCCAGGACGTAATTCTTCTATGCAGCAATGAGGATAATCCTCAAGTTACGGACCCAGTCCGTGTAATTGCTACCGTCATCTTTCAAGTTTGCTTTCTCAAGGAACGCATTAAAATTCAACAGAACAACAGCACGGGCCATCTATCTACAATCAAACATACATAAGCAAGATACTATCAGGTACTAAGTTCATGATAAATTTAAGTTCAATTAATCATATTACTTAAGAACTCCCATTTAGATAGACATCCCTCTAATCTTCTAAGTGATCACGTGATCCAAATCAACTAAACCATAACCGATCATCACGTGAAATGGAGTAGTTTTCAATGGTGAACATCACTATGTTGATCATATCTACTATATGACTCACGCTCGATCTTTCGATCTCAGTGTTCTGAGGCCATATCTGCATGTGCTAGGCTCGTCAAGTTTAACCTGAGTATTCTACGTGTGCAAAACTGGCTTGCACCCGTTGTAGATGGACGTAGAGCTTATCACACCCGATCATCACGTGGTGTCTCGGCACGACGAACTTTGGCAATGGTGCGTACTTAGGGAGAACACTTTTATATTGATAATTTAGTGAGAGATCATCTTATAATGCTACCGTCAATCAAAGCAAGATAAGATGCATAAAAGATAAACATCACATGCAATCAATATAAGTGATATGATATGGCCATCATCATCTTGTGATTGTGATCTCCATCTCCAAAGCACCGTCATGATCACCATTGTCACTGGCGCAGCACCTTGATCTCCATCGCAGCATCGTTGTCGTCTCGCCAATCTTATGCTTCCACGACTATCGCTACCGCTTAGTGATAAAGTAAAGCATTATAGCGCGATTGCATTGCATACAATAAAGCGACAACCATATGGCTCCTGCCAGTTGCCGATAACTCGGTTACAAAACATGATCATCTCATACAATAAAATTTAGCATCATGTCTTGACCATATCACATCACAACATGCCCTGCAAAAACAAGTTAGACGTCCTCTACTTTGCTGTTGCAAGTTTTACGTGGCTGCTACGAGCTTAATCAAGAACCAATCTTACCTACGCATCAAAACCACAACGATAGTTTGTCAAGTTGGTGTTGTTTTAACCTTCACAAGGACCGGGCGTAGCCACACTCGGTTCAACTAAAGTTGGAGAAACTGTCACCCGCAAGCCAGCTATGTGTAAAGCACGTCGGGAGAACCGGTCTCGCGTAAGCGTACGCGTAATGTCGGTCCGGGCCGCTTCATCCAACAATACCGCTGAACCAAAGTATGACATGCTGGTAAGCAGTATGACTTATATCGCCCACAACTCACTTGTGTTCTACTCGTGCATATAACATCAACACATAAACCTGGCTTGGATGCCACTGTTGGGGAACGTAGTAATTTCAAAAAAATTCCTACGCACACGAAAGATCATGGTGATGCATAGCAACGAGAGGGGAGAGTGTCATCTACGTACCCTTGTAGATCGACAATGGAAGCGTTTGGTTGATGTAGTCGTACGTCTCCACGGCCCGACCGATCAAGCACCGAAACTACGGCACCTCCGAGTTCTAGCACACGTTCAGCTCGATGACGATCCCCGGACTCCGATCCAGCAAAGTGTCAGGGAAGAGTTCCATCAGCACGACGGCGTGGTGACGATCTTGATGTACTACTGTGCAGGGCTTCGCCTAAGCACCGCTACAATATTATCGAGGACTATGGTGGCAGGGGCCGCCGCACACGGCTAAGAATATGATCACGTGGATCAACTTGTGTTCCTCTGGGGTGCCCCTGCCTCCGTATATAAAGGCTCAAGGGGGGTGTGGCCGGCCTAGGAGAGGCGCACCAGGAGGAGTCCTACTCCCTCCGGGAGTAGGATTCCCCCCCCCCCCAATCCTAGTTGGAACAGGATTCACGGAGGGGGGGAAAGAGGAAGGGGGCCCGACCCCCTCTCCTTGTCCTATTCGGACCAAGGGAGGGGAGGGGCGTGCGGACCATCTCTGGCTGCCTCTTCTCTTTTCCACTAAGGCCCACTAAGGCCCATATATCTCCCGGGGGGTTCCGGTAACCTCCCGGTACTCCGGTAAAATCCCGATTTCACCCGGAACACTTCCGATATCCAAACATAGGCTTCCAATATATCAATATTTATGTCTCAACCATATCGAGACTCCTCGTCATGTCCGTGATCACATCCGGGACTCCGAACAACCTTCGGTACATCAAAGGGTATAAACTCATAATATAACTGTCATCAAAACCTTAAGCGTGCGGACCCTACGGGTTTGAGAACAATGTAGACATGACCGAGACACGTCTCCGGTCAATAACCAATAGCGGGACCTGGATGCCCATATTGGCTCCTACATATTCTACCAAGATCTTTATCGGTCAGACCGCATAACAACATACGTTGTTCCCTTTGTCATCGGTATGTTACTTGCCCGAGATTCGATCGTCGGTATCCAATACCTAGTTCAATCTCGTTACCGGCAAGTCTCTTTACTCGTTCCGTAATACATCATCCCACAACTAACTCATTACTTGCAATGCTTGCAAGGATTAAGTGATGTGCATTACCGAGAGGGCCCAGAGATACCTCTCCGACGATCGGAGTGACAAATCCTAATCTCGAAATACGTCAACCCAACATGTACCTTTGGAGACACCTGTAGAGCACCTTTATAATCACCCAGTTACGTTGTGACGTTTGGTAGCACATAAAGCGTTCCTCCGGCACACGGGAATTACATAATCTCATAGTCATAGGAACATGTATAAGTCATGAAGAAAGCAATAGCAACATACTACATGATCGGGTGCTAAGCTAATGGAATGGGTCATGTCAATCAGATCATTCAACTAATGATGTGATCCCATTAATCAAATGACAACTCTTTGTCCATGGTTAGGAAACATAACCATCTTTGATTAACGAGCTAGTCAAGTAGAGGCATACTAGTGACACTCTGTTTGTCTATGTATTCACACATGTATTATGTTTCCGGTTAATACAATTCTAGCATGAATAATAAGCGTTTATCATGATATAAGGAAATAAATAATAACTTTATTATTGCCTCTAGGGCATATTTCCTTCAGGATGGATATAGCTGGATGTAGGATTTGCTAGTTTTGGGTGAGATATTATGCTTCCCCTGTATCCCCAACACCTGATTGCATAACCGGAAAGTTTCGGAAGTTTATAAGTGGGAATTCAAGTAGCTCTTAGGATATCTTTCCGACAGATGTATGATACAAAATTGGGGTTCGACGTCTAGTGGTCCACCTATTCAAGGTCGGTTTTACAGTGGTCTCGTTGTGTCTTAAAGAGTCCTTGGCTATGCCAACTCGGGGACACTTCGTATGTCATGTGCACTGCCTTGTACATGATGGTGCTGTACGATCGAGCCCGTGTAGGCCCCACCACGAAAACTTCGGATGAAATCTCTATCATATGTTTGTTCCGGCTTATTCTGCAAGCCAATCCTTTGTTTTTGTTTGGAGTTGTGGTATTCGAGTTGCTTCAATGTCAAGTGTTGATTCCATACCTTCCTCAAATGGTGTTCTCATACTCCGATGTGGATACCAATCCTTCTTGATCATCAAGATTGTCTCGTCAATCCTTTTCACTGGCGTGTTTCTCTTCAAGTGGATCCGATCATTCCAATTCAGCAAGATCTATTACTAGTTCTCAACGGTGTTGTTTTCATCCATCTCCAAGTTGCTTTTGTTTTTCCCGCCCACCCACCCCTTTTTCTTCAAGGACTCAGATTTCTTATTCAAGTATCCTTCTATTGATGGGAAGCCTCTCCATTTCTTTTTCCGTTAATGTTCTTATCCGGTGATTCTCATGAAGATTTTAATGGAGCTTCAAGTTCGTCACTCTTCACTCATTTTCTTCTCTGGTGGATTCAATTCAAGCTTTGTTGATCATATTCCTTTCCTCATTTCAAGGCTTTCTCATGCCGGCGCAATTCTTAATCGTTCACCTCTCGATATCCTATTGTCCCGGAGTGCTCAAGATATCTCAGAAGGCTCGTCTTTTCATTCAAGATCAGTTCAACCTATTTCGAGGTTGTTATCTCATTCAAGACATTTAATTCAACCGGTGAAACCTCTCTTTTAAATCATTTCAACGGTGTTTCTTTTGAGTGGGCCCTAACCCACAGGTCTTTTTCCAGGATCTTACCTGACGCTTCTAATTCTCCCGGAGACATCCTTAAAATAATTTTCGAAGTTTGACGTAAGAATGAATTGCCATCAGTGAAATGTTCTCCTCTAAGATCTTTCAAATTCTTTTCATCGTTGGCTCAACCTTTCCATTATTCATTCCGGACTGCCTCAACAATTCACGATGGTGTTTCTCGTCGTCGTTTGAAGACCGAAGAAGATTCTTCTTTCAACCTTTCTCCATTCTCTTCAAGATTCGTCATTCGAGACTGTTGTCATCCTCTCATAATTGTTTTCGATTGTCGGAATTTTTTCTCACCCATCCGGAGTAATTCAGGAGTCTTTTTAGTTTGATTCTCTGAAGGCCATCATTTCGGGATTATTCATTCTCAGCTTTCAGCTCTCTTTCTCTAAATCTTACCGGTGCATCATTCAAGTATTCTCTTATCAGCTCATGATCTCTTCGTTCTCATGTATCTAAATTCTCTCAAGCATCTTCGTTCATTTGCTAATTCTTCCCGGTGTCTTCCTTATCTTTTCTTTGTTCATTTTTAACTCTTACGGTGGTTCGTTCAAGATTTCTCTTCCTTATCAATTCATTCGTTATTTCAATTCTACTAGTGGTTCGTTGAAGACCTTTCTCAAGTTTGCGCTATATCTCTCTTAATCCTTCCAATGGGAATAAGTTGTTTGCAATCCATTGCTTGTCATCAATTTAAATTGGTGAAGGATACGCCTAATGTAATTCTTATTCTTGTTTCATCCTAATGATTAATTCTTATTCCGGAGGCCCTTCAAACTCTCGGTTTCATTTGTTTCATCTTCTCTTTTTCCCGGAGTTCCAACCTCTTTCAATTATATTATCACGGAGATCTATCTAAATTTTTACAAGGTTCCACCTTGTGTTTCCAACTACCCTTTCTTTTCATTTGATCATTTTTTTGGCTACCGGAGTTCCTAATGAAGGTTATACATGTTGGTTCATCAAGGATTTTTATCCATTATCAAAGTTTTTCATCGAGATTCGTTTCTAAGGAGCTCAAACATTCTTCATCTTGCAATCTGGAGTGCAAATTCTTTCAACCGTACCATTCGAGGTGGTATTATGGCATTCTTGATGATTTGAGTTCATGTTTCATATTCCACATGTTGTCAAGGATGAGGTATCTTAAATCCATCGACCTCTTCGTTGGAATTATCATGGGTTATATTTCACCTAAAGCTCTTCCCTAAGGATCGTGCTAATTATGGTGCTTATAATTGACCCAAGTTCTTCATTATCCTACCGGTGAATAAGTTTCTCGTCTCCTTATTGATATCAATCCAATCTTTGGTTTTGTTAGTGGCTGGTTCTCACCTCATAATTTGAGTTGTATTCCATAAGACCATATCAAGCGTATTCTTTCCGTTGTTGGTGCTCCAACAACTTCGTTCGACCCTTCTCCTAAAGATGCCTTTCCAAACCCTCTTGTGACAGAGGTTGACATTTTCTTCTCCATTCTTTTATTTCTATTATCTATATTTTATTCTTTCGTTCCGGAGGCCTTGTGATGTTGCTCTTTTCAATCACCATCTTGAATTGTGAAGATCGTGTTCTTTTCATGATTATCCATTTAACCAAAGTGTCGTGCCCTCTTTTCAAGTTCTATCACCTTATCAAGTTCTTATTCAATTCCTTTCTTTTCAACCGGAGTGCTGCCCGAATTTGGTCTTCCTTGATCCCCTTCCTTAACCGGAGTGTTTTCAACATATATCTTCCCTTCAACCTCAAGGTTTTCGCAATGTTCTTTGCCCCTCTTTTCTAATGGAGTGTTTTCAACTTCACTTATCTCCGTTGTAATATTTTCTCGAGTTGGCTTAACCTTTTCAAGGTTCTTTGGTTTCACTCGTTTGTCAATGAAGCAACTTAGATTTACCTCTTCTCTTTCTCTTCCGTTTTCCCTCCGGTGCCATTCTAGATCTCGGGACGAGATCCTCTCATAGTGGTGGAGTGTTGTAATGCCCCGAGACCGATGTGCCAGGTGTCGTCCAGTTATTCGATGTTGTTGCCATGTCATTCTCTTGCGTGTTGCATCTTGTCATGTCATCATCCGCATTGCATCATCATGTTTTCAAAACTTGCATCTGTCCGGGTTCCCCCAGTTCTGTCCGTTGTCCGTTCTGAGTCCAGACACACTTGCACGCGCCCGCGACATGTCCGAAATATTATTTTATAAGTGGACGGAAAATATTCTCGGAATGGGATGAGAGTTGACGTGTTGTCTTATTATAGTGTAGATAGACCGCCTGTCAACTTTCATCGCACTCGGAGATCGTTTGATGCCCCAACGGATAACTATAGCGGCATTATAGCCGGTCTAATGTCGGACATTTTCTGTCTCCGGAAACAGATGCCGGGCCCTCTCTCTCTCTCTTCTCCCCCTCGCAGTCTCGCCACAACCCACCTAGTCCATCCTCCTTCCCCTCTTCGCTTCCGGAGTTGTCCGATGCGACCGCACGGTCCGAAAACCTCTCTGCATAGTGCATCGAACCCCTCACGTGAGCGTCCGAAAGTTGTCCCGGACCCGACCCGAGGTGTCGCCATCGTTGTGTCCGGATCATCCCCTAACGTATACAAAACGTCACAGTTTTCTTATTTGGACTTCCTAGCTATTTTTATACGCGATCGTCCAATTGCGATCGTAGGGTCGAGATAGCCCCTAACCTAATCCGTGATGTATATTTATAGTCCACCCCTAGTCTAATTTCAGACCAAATCCCTAAAATCTAGGACTTGTCCCTTCACCCGCCGCCACACTCTCCAAAAAATCTCCCCTCGGGATCCATCCCTCCCCAACCATCGTTCGCCACCTACAGCCTCCAGATCCCAAGCCACGTCGCAGCCTCTTCTGTTCGCCGCCTCCTTCAGGTCGCTGCGCACGCACGCCAAGTTCCTGCCGGAGTTCCGTCCGCCACCGTTGCCTGGAACCGAGGCTGGACAACTCGATCCGCCCGTTCGGTCCTCCTCTGCTTCGAACCACGCCGGCGACCCCGAGTTTCAGAGGACGTGCGCCGCCTCCTTCAGTGCCGCCCATGGCCTCGTCTTCGGCCAGTCCGAGCCGTCCCCGACCTCCACCTCGTCGCTCACGCAGTCGCCTTGCTCCGCCCTCGCCGTCGTCCTGCCGGTGAGTAGCACCAGCAGGTCGTCCTCGCCGCACCAGCTCCCTTCCCTTTTCTCTTCTTTACTGAAGCTTCCGCGCTCTCACACGACCCTCTTTCTCTCGCTGTCCTCTGTTACAGCTCCCAGATCCGCACCTTCCTTCGTTCCCTGCACCGCCGCATCGCCGGAGCAGGAGCTCCATCCGCCGCCGCGCCCTGCATCGACTGAAGCCGCCCCGCGTCTCACCTCCTCTGTCTGCTTCCTCTGCATCGAGCGAGGCCAGGCAACTGCGCCCTCGTTGACTTCTCGTCGTGAGGCTCCAGTCAGCCTCGTCCCGATCTCCAGGCCCACATCTGCCAGCCCGCGTCCAGCCTCCCCACCGAGCCGGCCCATGAGGCCTGGTGAGCTTCAGATCCAGCGCCCTCACTCTGTGCACTCTTGGGCCAGCTAGATTCGGCCCGATGTGGTTTTTTTCCGTCTGCGAATTTGTCTAATTTTCCAGAGATGACAGATTTGCAGAAAAACCCTCATGTTCATGCATTTATTATCTCACAAACCATGCATCGGATTAAAACAACTTATATATGCAAAATGCTTAGAATTCTATCTAGTTTCATAATATGCTGCTTTCATGCATGTTTAAAATGTTTAAATTGCTATTTGTTTAATGTTTCTCAAATGCCATGTTAAAATGATTTATTTCATAACTAAATAACCGTAGCTCCATTTTTAACAAACTTTATATGTAAATGGGGTAGAATTTTGCCTAGTTTAACATGGTGGCATCATCTTGCATTTTCATAACTATAAAATATGGTTTAGGGCAGAACAGGACCAAACCTAATATATGCACATGGGGATTTACCGGAATTGTTGTTCGTTGTTTCTGCCCTCATTTAAACTTGTCTAGATAGGTAGTTTTCTTTCGCTTCACCCTCTTGCCATGTTAACCAACATTTAATATTGTTGGGTACATAAACGAGATCGAACTAAATAACTTATTGTGGTGTTTTGTCAATATGCAACTCGTTGCATATTGAGCTCCACTTAATTTGTAGAATTGTTTGTGCACTTTGCCATGCCATGCCTCATTAAACCGCACATGCATCATACTTGGTTGTGCATCATGCCATGTTTATTTGGTGGTTGTTTATGTTGGGTTTCGTAGTAATTTCCAAAATTTTCCTACGCACACGCAAGATCATGTGATGCATAGCAACGAGAGGGGAGAGTGTTGTCTATGTACCCACGCAGACCGACTGCGGAAGCGTTGACGCAATGTAGAGGAAGTAGTCGTACGTCTTCCCGATCCGACCGATCAAGCACCCAAACTACGGCACCTCCGAGGTCGAGCACACGTTCAGCTCGATGATGATCCCCGGACTCCGATCCAGCAAAGTGTCGAGGAAGAGTTCCGTCAGCACGACGGCGTGGTGACGATCTTGATGTACTACAGCAGCAGGGCTTCGCCTAAACTCCACTACAGTATTATCGAGGAATATGGTGGCTGGGGCACTGCACACGGCTAAGGAATAGATCACGTGGATCAACTTGTTGTGTCTTTGGTGCTAGCCCTGCCCCTCTATTTATATGTTGAGCCCCGGGGTCGAAACTTGGAGCAAAAGCCTCCTCAAAGTCGGTTTTGCACGAAAGGCAAGAGTCCCAGTCGGACTCCAGGACCAAACGCCACAATCCTTGGCATCTGGCCCAGACACCATGGGCCTCGGCGTCTGGCCCAGGGCCAGATGCCAGGGTCTCCGGCGGTTGGCCCCCTGGCCTCCGCAAAACTCCTTTTGCACCGACCTAAAGCCTCATGGGCTTGACCCCTTGGCCTAACCATATCATCCAATATATGAATCTTTATGTCTCGACCATTTCGAGACTCCTCGTCATGTCCCCGATCTCATCCGGGACTCTGAACTTCTTCGGTACATCAAAACATGTAAACTCATAATATAACTGTCATCGTAACCTTAAGCATGCGGACCCTACGGGTTCGAGAACAATGTAGACATGACCGAGACATGTCTCCCGTCAATAACCAATAGCGGGACCTGGATGCCCATATTGGCTCCTACATATTCTACGAAGATCTTTATCGGTCAGACTGCATAACAACATACGTTGTTCCCTTTGTCATCGGTATGTTACTTGCCCGAGATTCGATCGTCGGTATTCCTATACCTAGTTCAATCTCGTTACCGGCAAGTCTCTTTACTCGTTCTGTAATACATCATCCTGCAACTAAATCATTTAGTTGCAATGCTTGCAAGGCTTAAGTGATGTGCATTACCGAGAGGGCCCAGAGATACCTCTCCGACAATCGGAGTGACAAAACCTAATCTCGAAATACGCCAACCCAACATGTACCTTTGGAGACACCTGTAGTACTCCTTTATAATCACCCAGTTACATTGTGACGTTTGGTAGTACCCAAAGTGTTCCTCCGGTAAACGGGAGTTGCGTAATCTCATAGTTAGAGGAACATGTATAAGTCATGAAGAAAGCAATGGCAACATACTAAACGATCAGGTGCTAAGCTAATGGAATGGGTCATGTCAATCAGATCATTCTCTTAATGATGTGATCCCGTTAATCAAATAACAACTCATTGTTCATGGTTAGGAAACATAACCATCTTTGATTAACGAGCTAGTCAAGTAGAGGCATACTAGTGACACTTTGTTTGTCTATGTATTCACACATGTATTATGTTTCCGGTTAATACAATTCTAGCATGAATAATAAACATTTATCATGATATAAGGAAATAAATAATAACTTTATTATTGCCTCTAGGGCATATTTCCTTCAGTCTCCCACTTGCACTAGAGTCAATAATCTAGATCACATCACCATGTGATTAACATCGATAGTTCACATCATCATGTGATTAACACCCATAGTTCACATCGCCATGTGACCAACACCCAAAGGGTTTACTAGATTCAGTAATCTAGTTCACATCGCTATGTGATTAACACCCAAGGAGTACTAAGGTGTGATCATGCTTTGCTTGTGAGAGAATCTTAGTCAACGGGTCTGCCACATTCAGATCCGCATGTATTTTGCAAATTTGTATGTCAACAATGCTCTGCATGGAGCTACTCTAACTAATTGCTCCCACTTTCAATATGTATCTAGATCGAGACTTAGAGTCATTTAGATTAGTGTCAAAACTTGCATCGGCGTAACCCTTTACGACGAACCTTTTTTCACTTCCATAATCGAGAAACATATCCTTATTCCACTAAGGATAATTTTGACCGCTGTCCAGTGATCTACTCCTAGATCACTATCGTACTCCCTTGCCAAACTCAGTGGTAGGGCATACAATAGATCTGGTATACAGCATGGCATACTTTATAGAACCTATGACCGAGGCATAGGGAATGACTTTCATTCTCTTTCTATCTTCTGTCGTGGTCGGGCTTTGAGTCTTACTCAACTTCACACCTTGTAACACAGGCAAGAAACCTTTTCTTTGACTGTTCCATTTTGAACTACTTCAAAATCTTGTCAAGGTATTACTCATTGAAAAAACTTATCAAGTGTCTTGATCTATCTCTATAGATCTTGATACTCAATATGTAAGCAGCTTCACCGAGGTCTTTCTTTGAAAAACTCCTTTCAAACACTCCTTTATGCTTTACAGAATAATTCTACATTATTTCCGATCAACATTATGTCATTCACATATACTTATCAGAAATGTTGTAGTGCTCCCACTCACTTTCTTGTAAATACAGGCTTCACCGCAAGTCTGTATAAAACTATATGCTTTGATCAACTTATCAAAGTGTATATTCCAACTCCGAGATTCTTGCACCAGTCCATAGATGGATCGCTGGGGCTTGCATATTTAGTTAACACCTTTAGGATCGACAAAACCTTCTAGTTGCATCGTATACAACTCTTCTTTAGTAAATCCATTAAGGAATGCAGTTTTGTTTATCCATTTGCCAGATTTCATAAAATGCGGCAATTGCTAACGTGATTCGGACAGACTTAAGCATAGATACGACTGAGAAAATCTCATCGTAGTCAACACCTTGAACTTGTCAAAAACCTTTTGCGACAATTCTAGCTTTCTAGATAGTAACACTACTATCAGCGTCCGTCTTCCCCTTGAAGATCCATTTATTTTCTATGGCTTGCCGATCATCGGGCAAGTCAACCAAAGTCCATACTTTGTTCTCATACATGGATCATATCTCAGATTTCATGGCCTCAAACCATTTGGCGGAATCTGGGCTCATCATCGCTTCCTCATAGTTCGCAAGTTCGTCATGGTCTAGTAACATGACTTCTAGAACAGGATTACCGTACCACTCTGGTGCGGATCTCACTCTGGTTCACCTACGAGATTTGGTAGTAACTTGATCTGAAGTTACATGATCATCATCATTAGCTTCCTCACTAATTGGTGTAGTAGTCACAGGAACAGATTTCTATGATGAACTACTTTCCAATAAGGGAGCAGGTACAGTTACCTCATCAAGTTCTACTTTCCTCCCACTCACTTCTTTCGAGAGAAACTCCTTCTCTAGAAAAACTCTGAATTTAGCAACAAAAGTCTTGCCTTCAGATTTGTGATAGAAGGTGTACCCAACAGTCTCCTTTGGGTATCCTATGAAGACATATTTCTCCGATTTGGGTTTGAGCTTATTAGGATGAAACTTTTTCACATAAGCATCACAACCCCAAACTTTAAGAAATGACAACTTTGGTTTCTTGCAAACCCACAGTTCAGATTGTGTCGTCTCAACGGACTTAGATGGTGCCCTATTTAACGTGAATGCAGCTGTCTCTAATGCATAACCCCAAAACGATAGTGGTAGATCGGTAAGAGACATCATAGATTGCACTATATCCAATAAAGTACGGTTATGACATTCGGACACACCATTATGCTGTGGTGTTCCATGTGGCATGAGTTTGTGAAACTATTCCACATTGTTTTAATTGAAGACCAAACTCGTAACTCAAATATTTGTCTCCGCGATCAGATCGTAGAAACTTTATTTTCTTGTCACGATGATTTCCCACTTCACTCTGAAATTCTTTGAACTTTTCAAATGTTTCCGGCTTATGTTTCATCAAGTAGATATACCCATATCTGCTCGAATCATCTGTGAAGTTCAGAAAATAACGATACTTGCCGTGAGCCTTAACACTCATCGGACTGCATACATCAAAATGTATTATTTCCAGTAAGTCAGTTGCTCGCTCCATTGTTCCGGAGAACGGAGTCTTTAGTCATCTTGCCCATAAGGCATGGTTCGCAAGCATCAAGTGATTCATAATCAAGTGATTCTAAAATCCCATCATCATGGAGTTTCTTCATGCGCTTTACACCAATATGACTTAAACGGCAGTGCCACAAATAAGTTGCACTATCATTATTAACTTTGCATCTTTTGGCTTCAATATTATGAATATGTGTATCACTACGATCGAGATCCAACAAACCATTTCGTTGGGTGTATGACCATAGAAGGTTTTATTCATGTAAACAGAACAACAATTATTCTCTAACTTACATGAATAACCGTATTGCAATAAACATGATCAAATCATATTCATGCTCAACGCAAACACCAAATAACACTTATTTAGGTTTAACACTAATCCCAAAAGTATAGGGAGTGTGCGATGATGATCATATCAATCTTGGAACTATTTCCAACACACATCGTCACTTCACCCTTTAACTAGTTTATGTTCATTCTGCAACTGCCGTTTCGAGTTACTTCTCTTAGCAACTGAACCAGTATCAAATACCGAGGGGTTGCTACGAACACTAGTAAAGTACACATCAATAACATGTATATCAAATATAGCTTTGTTCACTTTTCCATCCTTCTTATCCACCAAATACTTGGGGTAGTTCCGCTTCTAGTGACCAGTCCCTTTGCAGTAGAAGCACTTAGTCTCAGGCTTAGGTCCAGACTTGGGCTTCTTCACTTGAGCAGCAACTTGCTTGCCGTTCTTCTTGAAGTTCCCCTTCTTCCCTTTGCCCTTTTCCTTGAAACTAGTGGTCTTGTCTACCATCAACACTTGATGTTTTTCTTGGTTTCTACCTTCGTCGATTTTAGCATCACGAAGAGCTTGGGAATCGTTTCCGTTATCCCTTGCATATTATAGTTCATCATGAAGTTCTACTAACTTGGTGATGGTGACTAGAGAATTCTGTCAATCACTATTTTATCTGGAAGATCAACTCCCACTTGATTCAAGCGATTGTAGTACCCAGACAATCTGAGCACATGCTCACTAGTTGAGCGATTCTCCTCCATCTTTTAGCTATAGAACTTGTTGGAGACTTCATATCTCTCAACTCGGGTATTTGCTTGAAATATTAACTTCAACTCCTGGAACATCTCATATGGTCCATGATGTTCAAAACATCTTTGAAGTCCCGATTCTAAGCCGTTAAGCATGGTGCACTAAACTATCAAGTAGTCATCATACTGAGCTAGCCAAACGTTCATAACGTCTGCATCTGCTCCTGCAATAGGTCTGTCACCTAGCGGTGCATCAAGGACATAATTCTTCTGTGCAGCAATGAGGATAAACCTCAGATCACGGATCTAATCCGCATCATTGCTACAAACATCTTTCAACACAATTTTCTCTAGGAACATATCAAAATAAACACAGGGAAGCAACAACGCGAACTATTGATCTATTATATAATTTGCAAAATACTACCAGGACTAAGTTCATGATAAATTTAAGTTCAATTTAATCATATTACTTAAGTACTCCCACTTAGATAGACATCCCTCTAATCCTCTAAGTGATTACATGATCCAAATCAACTAAACCATGTCCGATCATCACGTGAGATGGAGTAGTTTTCAATGGTGAACATCTTTATGTTGATCATATCTACTATATGATTCACGCTTGACCTTTTGGTCTCCGTGTTCCGAGGCCATATCTGTATATGCTTGGCTCGTCAAGTATAACCTGAGTATTCCACGTGTGCAACTGTTTTGCACCCGTTGTATTTGAACATAGAACCTATCACACCCGATCATCACGTGGTGTCTCAGCACGAAAAACTTTCACAACGGTGCATACTCAGGGAGAACACTTCTTGATAATTTAGTGAGAGATCATCTTATAATGCTACCGTCAATCAAAGCAAGATAAGATGCATAAAAGGATAAACATCACATGTAATCAATATAAGTGATATGATATGGCCATCATCATCTCGTGCTTGTGATCTCCATCTTCGAAGCACCGTCGTGATCACCATCGTCACCGGCGTGACACCTTGATCTCCATCGTAGCATCGTTGTTGTCTCGCCAAGTTTATGCTTCTACGACTATCGCTACCGCTTAGTGATAAAAGTAAAGCATTACATCGCGATTGCATTGCATACAATAAAACGACAACCATATGGCTCCTGCCAGTTGCCGATAACTCGGTTACAAAACATGATCATCTCATACAATAAAATTCAGCATCATGCCTTGACCATATCACATCACAACATGCCCTGCAAAAACAAGTTAGACGTCCTCTACTTTGTTGTTGCAAGTTTTACATGGCTGCTACGGGCTTAAGCAAGAACCAATCTCACCTACGCATCAAAACCACAACGATAGTTTGTCAAATAGACTCCGTTTTAACCTTCGCAAGGACCGAGCGTAGCCACACTTGGTTCAACTAAAGTTGGAGAGACTGTCGCCCGCAAGCCACCTATGTGCAAAGCACGTCGGGGGAACCGGTCTCGCGTAAGCATACGCGTAATGTTGGTCCGGGTCGTCTCGTCCAACAATGCCGCCGAACCAAAGTATGACATGCTGGTAGGCAGTATGACTTATATCGCCCACAACTCACTTGTGTTCTACTCGTGCATATAACATCAACATAAATAACCTAGGCTCTGATACCACTGTTGGGTTTCGTAGTAATTTCCAAAATTTTCCAACGCACACGCAAGATCATGTGATGCACAGCAACGAGAGGGGAGAGTGTTGTCTATGTACCCACGCAGACCGACTGCGAAAGTGTTGACGCAACGTAGAGGAAGTAGTCGTACGTCTTCCCAAAACGACCGATCAAGCACCGAAACTACGGCACCTCCGAGTTCGAGCACACGTTCAGCTCGATGATGATCCCCGGACTCCGATCCAGCAAAGTGTCGGGGAAGAGTTCCGTCAGCACAACGGCGTGGTGACGATCTTGATGTACTACAGCAGCAGGGCTTTGCCTAAACTCCGCTACAGTATTATCGAGGAATATGGTGGCTGGGGCACCGCACACGGCTAAGGAATAGATCACGTGGATCAACTTGTTGTGTCTTTGGTGCTAGCCCTGCCCCTCTATTTATATGTTGAGCCCCGGGGTCGAAACTTGGAGCAAAAGCCTCCTCAAAGTCGGTTTTGCCCGAAAGGCAAGAGTCCCACTCCGACTCCAGGACCAAACGCCACAATCCTTGGCGTCTGGCCCAGACGCCATGGGCCTCGGCATCCGGCCCAGGGCCAGACGCCAGGGTCTCCGGCGTTTGGCCCCCTGGCCTCCGCAAAACTCCTTTTGCACCGACCTAAAGCCTCATGGGCTTGACCCCTTGGCCTAACCATATCATCCAATATATGAATCTTTACGTCTCGACCATTTCGAGACTCCTCGTCATGTCCTCGATCTCATCCGGGACTCCGAACTCCTTCGGTACATCAAAACATGTAAACTCATAATATAACTGTCATCGTAACCTTAAGCGTGCGGACCCTACGGGTTCGAGAACAATGTAGACATGACCGAGACACGTCTCCGGTCAATAACCAATAGCGGGACCTGGATGCCCATATTGGCTCCTACATATTCTATGAAGATCTTTATCGGTCAGACCACATAACAACATACGTTGTTCCCTTTGTCATCGGTATGTTACTTGCCCGAGATTCGATCGTCGGTATTCCTATACCTAGTTCAATCTCATTACCGGCAAGTCTCTTTACTCGTTCTGTAATACATCATCCCGCAACTAACTCATTTAGTTGCAATGCTTGCAAGGCTTAAGTGATGTGCATTACCGAGAGGGCCCAGAGATACCTCTCCGACAATCGGAGTGACAAAACCTAATCTCGAAATACGCCAACCCAACATGTACCTTTGGAGACACCTGTAGTACTCCTTTATAATCACCCAGTTACGTTGTGACGTTTGGTAGTACCCAAAGTGTTCCTCTGGTAAACGGGAGTTGCATAATCTCATAGTTATAGGAACATGCATAAGTCATGAAGAAAGCAATAGCAACATACTAAACGATCGGGTGCTAAGCTAATGGAATGGGTCATGTCAATCAGATCATTCTCTTAATGATGTGATCCCATTAATCAAATAACAACTCATTGTTCATGGTTAGGTAACATAACCATCTTTGATTAACGAGCTAGTCAAGTAGAGGCATACTAGTGACACTTTGTTTGTCTATGTATTCACACATGTATTACGTTTCCGTTTAATACAATTCTAGCATGAATAATAAACATTTATCATGATATAAGGAAATAAATAATAACTTTACTATTGCCTCTAGGGCATATTTCCTTCAGTTTACCATGTTGTTTGCTCTCTTTCCGGTGTTGCTTCTTCGGGTTGGTTCCGATAACGTCGCATTTGTGAGGATTCGTTCGCCTACGTCAGTTTGCCTTCTTCTTGGACTCGTTCTTCTTCCTTGCGGGATTTCAGGCACGATGACCATACCCTCGAAATCACTTCTATCTTTGCTTGCTAGTTGCTCGCTCTTTTGCTATGCCTATGCTGTGATACCTACCACTTGCTTATCATGCCTCCCATATTGTGAACCAAGCCTCTAACCCACCTTGTCCTAGCAAACCGTTGTTTGGCTATGTTGCCGCTTTGCTCAGCCCCTCTTATAGCATTGTTAGTTGTAGGTGAAGATTGAAGTTTGTTCCTTGTGGGAACATGGAGATGTTGTTCCTTGTCGGAACATGTTTACTTGTTGGGATATCACAATATATCTTATTTAATTAATGCATCTATATACTTGGTAAAGGGTGGAAGGCTCGGCCTTATGCCTGGTGTTTTATTCCACTCTTGCCGCCCTAGTTTCCATCATATCGGTGTTATGTTCCCGGATTTTGCGTTCCTTACGCGGTTGGGATATAATGGGAACCCCTTGACAGTTTGCCTTGAGTAAAACTCCTCCAGCAATGCCCAACATTGATTTTACCATTCACCACCTAGCCTCTTTTTCCCTTGGGTTTCGCGGACTCAAGGGTCATCATTATTTTAACCCCCCCAGGCCAGTGCTCCTCTGAGTGTTGGTCCAACTTGTCAGCTGCCGGTGGCCACCAGGGGCAACTCTGGGCTGGCTTACCCGTACCTAGGACAATCTGAGTGTGCTCTGAGAAAGAGATATGTGCAGCTCCTATCGGGATTTGTCGGCATATTCGGGCGGTGTTGCTGGTTTAGTTTTACCCTATCGAAATGTCTAGTAGGACCGGGATACCGAGTCTGATCGGGATGTCTCGGGAGGAGGTCTATTCCTTCATTGACCGTGAGAGCTTGTGATGGGCTAAGTTGGGACACCCCTGTAGGGATTTGAACTTTCGAAAGCCGTGCCCGCGGTTATGGGCAGATGGGAATTTGTTAACGTCCGGTTGTAGAAAACCTGAAGTTGACCTTAATTAAAATGCATCAACCGCGTGTGTAACCGTGATGGTCTCTTTCCGGCGGAGTCCGGGAAGTGAACACGGTGTTGGAGTTATGCTTGACGTAGGTTGCTATAGGATCACTTCTTGATCATACTTTTATCGACCGTGCTTTGCCTTCTCTTCTCGCTCTCATTTGCGTATGTTAGCCACCATATATGCTAGTCGCTCGCTGCAGCTCCACCTCATACCTTTTACCTTACCCATAAGCTTAAATAGTCTTGATCGCAAGGGTGCGAGATTGCTGAGTCCCTGTGGCTCACAGATACTTCCAAAACCAGTTTGCAGGTGCCGATGAGTCCGTGCAGATGACGCAACCAAGCTCGGGAGGAGCTCGATGAAGATCTTGTCCTTTGTGTTGTTTTGTTCTAGTTGATTAGTAGTGGAGCCCAGTTGGGGTCGATCGGGGACCGTGTCGCATTTGGGGTTCTTCTTTTATTTTGGTTCCGTAGTCGGACCTTGATTGTATTTGGATGATGTAATGCTTTATTCATGTAATTGTGTGAAGTGGCGATTGTAAGCCAACTATGTGTCTTTTCCCCTATTGTATTACATGGGTTGTGTGAAGATTACCTCACTTGCGACATTGCTTTCAATGCGGTTATGCCTCTAAGTCATGCTTCGACACGTGCCGCATCAAGGGCGTTACAATACTTACTACCATTGCTTGTCTCTATGACTTCTTTATTGTTGATTATTACTTAAGATATACCTAGGTGCATATAATTCTCTACAAGACTGAAGTGTAGGATGTCTTTAGATGTTTTGCCAATCGTGCCATGACGAACTATGGCATCAAGATCAAGCACATCAGAAGTGACAATGGCACAGAATTCAATAACACCAGCCTCAACACCTATCTCGATACGTTGGGCATCACTCATGAGTTCTCAGCTCCATACACACCTCAGGGGAATGGCATCGTGGAGCGCAAGAATAGAACCCTCATTGAGATGGCTCGGACGATGCTTGACGAGTACAAGACTCCAAGGAAGTTTTGGCCTGAAGCCATTGATACTGCATGCCATGTCATCAACCGTGTTTATCTTCACAAGCTTCTAAAGAAGACATCATATGAGCAACTAACTAGTAAGAATCCAAACATAAGCTACTTCAGAGTATTTGGTGCTAGGTGCTGGATCAAGGATCCGCATCACACTTCAAAATTTGCACCGAAAGCACATGAAGGTTTTATGCTTGGTTACGGAAAGGATTTGCACTCCTACAGAATCTTCAACCTCTTTCACTATAAAGTGGTTGAAACTGTGGATGTGTGGTTCGATGAAACTAACGGCTCGCAAAGAGATCACCTGCCAAATATGCTAGATGAAGTCTCACCAAGTGAATCCATCAAGCTTATGGGTACTGGAGAAATCATACCTTCAGAAGCACAGGCTGAAGAAGAACTCATCATTTCAGCACCTAATCAACCCGAGGACACTGCTCAGCCCGAAGTCAATACTGATGATGAAGACAATGATCAGCCAGAGCAAAGTCTTCGTCCAGTGCATCCTCGTGTTGCAAATGAAGTACAGATTGAGAAGATAATTGATACCATCAGTGCACCTGGTCCACTCACTCGTTCAAGAGCAACACAACTAGCAAATTTCTGTGGGCACTTTGCATTTGTCTCTATATCTGAACCCAAGAAAGTTGCTGAAGCCTTCATGGAACCCGAATGAATTCAAGCGATGCAAGAAGAGCTTCAACAGTTCGAGCTGAACAATGTGTGGGAATTGGTAAAGCGTCCTGATCCACGGAAGCATAACATCATTGGCACAAAATGGATCTATCGTAACAAACAAGATGAGGATGGTCAAGTTGTCACAAACAAGGCTCGTCTCGTTGCTCAAGGATACACTCAAGTTGAAGGGATTGACTTCAATGAAACATTTACTCCGATGGCTAGGCTTGTAGCCATTCGCATACTGCTAGCCTATGCCAACCATCACAACATCCTCCTGTACCAAATGGATGTGAAGAGTTCTTTTCTCAATGGCAAGATTGAAGAAGAAGTGTATGTTGCACAACCACCTGGCTTTGAAGACCCAAAACGTCCTGATATGGTATACAAGCTCAACAAGGCATTGTATGGCCTCAAACAAGCCCCTCGCGCTTGGTATGACACACTCAAAGACTTCCTGAAGAGCAAAGGCTTCAAACCTAGTTCTCTGGATCCCACGCTCTTCATGAAGACATATGATGGAGAACTGTTTGTGTGCCAAATCTATGTGGATGACATTATCTTTGGCTGCACCAACAAGAGATACAGTGATGAGTTTGGACACATGATGCAAGAGAAATATCATATGTCCATGATGGGTGAGCTGAAATTCTTCCTAGGTCTTCAAATCCGTCAGCAGAGCAACGACATCTTCATATCACAAGAGAAATACCTCAAAGATTTCCTGAAGAAGTTTGGAATGCAAGACTGCAAAGGATACACGATGCCAATGCCAACCAAAAGTCATCTGGGCCCCGACGACAATGGTAAAGAGTTTGATCAAAAGGTATACCGCTCCATGATTGGTTCTTTACTCTATTTATGTGCATCTAGGCCAGATATAATGCTTAGCGTTTGCATGTGTGCCCGATTTCAAGAGGCACCAAAGGAATCGCATCACTTAGCAGTGAAGCGAATTCTTCGATATTTGGCTTACACCCCAACCTTAGGATTATGGTATCCAAAGGGCTAAGAGTTTGATCTAGTTGGATTCTCAGATGCTGATTATGCTGGTGACAAGGTTGATCGCAAGTCCACATCAGGCACATATCATTTTCTTGGACGATCTCTTCTCTGTTGGTCTTCGAAGAAGTAGAATTGTGTATCTCTCTCCACTGCTGAATCTGAATACATTGCTGCTGGATCTTGCTGCGCTCAACTACTATGGATGAAGCAAACTCTCAAGGACTATGGCATCCACCTGAAGCAAGTGCCACTTTACTGCGACAATAAAAGCGCCATCAAGATTGCCAACAACCCAGTCCAGCACTCGAAGACAAAGCACATTCAGATCCATCATCATTTTCTCAGAGATCATGTCATGAAGGAAGATATTGATATCATTCACGTCAATATTGAAGAGCAATTGGCAGATATCTTCACAAAGCCATTGGATGAGAAAAGGTTTTGCAAGTTGCGGTGTGAGCTAAATATCTTAGAATCCTCAAATGTCCTGTGATTGGACACACATCCTAACGCTTATGCATATTGATGAATTAGATGTGCAACCCACGAAGTAACGTATATCGTCAATCAATGAAGACATACACTCCAACTATGAATACATTAATGCAGAATTTGACTTCGGAGCGCCACGATAATTGTGCGTCGTGTATGGGTCTAATACTTCCTATACGGTGGGTAACGCCACCACCAAATTCTTTTTTGGTGTGTTTCAATGGCGTCCTGATTGCATAGTCTTCGCATTTGGTTTGTCTTCAACACTGATTTGGTTTCATGTTTATCTTCACAAGATTGAGTTGGTCTGATGTGTGTGTGTGTGTCTGTGTGTGTGTGTGTGTGTGTATATACGTGTTCTGTCCTCTACACCATTCACTTATAGCTGTGTATTCATGATTGAATCTATTCCTGAACTAAGTGAATGTGATCGGACCCTAACCCCTTCTATGCTTCTATCTCAAACTCTATCTATTCAAATCATATGCATTCTATTGAAACCTGTCGATTTTCTTCTCTGGGTCCTTATCTGTAGAAGACATAGAAACAAACATTTAATCTGTTTTAATTGCCATATCTTTTTGCCTGAATACTGGAGAAGCCGGAACGACCACCCGACAATCCAGGCGTGCGTGGGAACGTGGAATAACTTCTAATAAGTTGCATGCATGTCACGTGTCCTTCAGACGTGAACCGCCACGGGCACCTGCGTAATTACGATGTGCAGTCCCTTTCCTTATAAATGCACAACTCACCGCGGTCATTATCTCTTCTCCCTCCTCGCCACCTCGCACAAACCCTAGTGCCTCCGCTAGCTTGCGTCGATGCCGGAGATGAAACGCTTAGCTGCTGCGACATCTTCGACGCCATCCTCACGCCGGCCGCGGACCTCGTCTTCTCCGCCTCCGCCGTAGGTGTCTTCCGCCGCCAAGTTAGGGCGCGGGAGATTGAACTGCTCGGCCTCTCTCTCCATATCATCTAGCAGTTCGTCACTGGTAATTAAAACTTACTTTTTACTGCCTTTTTGATCCGTCAAATCCATCCACTTCAACCAGAAGTAGTTTCTTCACTTTCATATCTGGATATGTCCATGTCTGCATGTCATATCATGCCAAGTATATTCATTTATGCTTCACAACTAGTTAGATTCCTCACTTGTACTTATTCATGGATTCGTATAAATCTGAAACCGACTCTCTTCAAATAAGTGTTTGTCTTCGCACTATGAGGTCAATGTCTTCAAACTGATTTATCTTCAAAATCTTCTGAGAATGCATGTGACCTCTTCCCCTTCCCTCGCACCTTAATGTTGTCACAGGTACATGTCCGTGGGAGAATCCCTTGGTTCTCATAGTCTGCATTCATTTGCAGAGTTTTTGCAGCGTCACATCAACTCTCCTGAAGCCAGTTCCTGTCTGACCAGCAAAAGGAAGCCATTCACAGTTCTGAAGCCCATCAGTCTGAATCTCATGGCAACTGAAAAGTTTGTAAGGAAGGGAGGCAGGCAGCGTTGTGGGATACAGCTAAGGATCTACCTCCTGATCTATTTGAAATGTACAAGACAGATCTTGAGGAAACCTACGGCGAGTGCAAGACCTGAATCCAATGGATTCAAAGATATTGGGCAGAACACTGGTTCAAGTATAACTTTGTCACAGCCGAATATGCTGAAAAGAATGCCATCAAGCGTCTGTGGGGCGACATTCTGTACAAGAACCTGCAACCCAAGTCAAAGCCTAAAGCCATAGCTCAAGGTTTCTATCTGTGCATGGTCTGAGGGCCACAGCCCGAAAACGCCGACCCATCATCTTTGTTATGGTATCGTGACGACAATCTCTTCAAGCGCAACTATCAGTTTGCAAAAGAGTTAGCTAAGAAGAACAAGAAGGACCTTGGACTCAATTTCAACCCTGGTCCTTCTGCTCCAAGGGCTGATGGTACCCGTGATGCTAATCCCAATGAGATTGGCCCCTTCTACAACCTCGAAGGCCTCATCACTCAAATAGCTGTACAGGGAGCCATGGTGGATCACTTTGCTGACGACGTAGATTCCGAAGATGCGCCAGCATCACCAAAGCAGAAGCCAAAGAAGTCAAAGGCTTCAAAGCACTCTACTGCTCCAAAAGCTTCGCATATGAAGCCATTGGCCACTGCACCTCCTGAACCAGTGTGCATCCTCAGGATCTGTCTCGTGACTCCAAGAAGGCTGAGAAGACAAAGAAAACAAAGAATCCCAAGAAGATTCCTGCGCACGAAATGACACCATTTGCCGTTCTAAGGAACGAGGAAGACATTATAGATCTATCCAGTGATGAGGAGCTTGGTGATGAAGCCCTTGAACAGCTGATCAAGAGCAAGCAAGAGGCAGAGATATTCAACGATCTGCCCCTCTTTGATGTTGACATACTGAACAATTTCATTGATGAATGGTTCAATGATCAAAGCCTCGGTATTGATGACCTTCGGCTGCCAATCAACATAAGCGTCACGTTTCATGGAGCCATTGCAAATGAACTGGCCGTGGCTCAGAAAATCGTCGAGTTGAAAAACAAGATTGATTTTGAGAAGGCGCAGTTCAAGAAGAACATGGCAAAGCTCAGTGTGGCAGAATTTCAAAGCTTCAAGGTGATGATGAATGAGCTCAAGGAACAGTTTCACAAGAAGCGTGAAGAAGCTAAAGGCTCAAGAGAGCACATGAAGTACTTTGCGCAGAAATGCGTTCAAGCTCACAATGAGGATGAGAAGCACAAGGCTCTGGGGCGTCCTGGTATCGACCCCAGAATGGCTGCCAAACAGAAAAAGAAGCCTGTTGTGGCCCGAACTGAAGCACCAACGCAGGAAGAACCGTGCATTGTCTTCCTTGCCAGCATGAAAGGCTCGAAGCCTAAGGTCCCCTCTGTAGCTTCAGAACTGAAGAAAACCAGGGCAGCTGAAGTCGAAGCCAAGAAGCGCAAGCACAATGATGCTTCTGATGATGCTCCGTCCCAGAAGAAGCTAAAGACTAAGTCTTCAAAGAAAGAGCATGCGGTTGCTGCCTCTGAGCCCCTTATGGTTCAGCCAATCTCTATTGCCCGTCCTGCCTCCACGAGCCAAGAGCGTCGTCTAGTGATTCACGAGCCTGCTACCACAGAGGCTCCTGAAGATGAAGAAGTACCAGCTGTCGACCCCACCACAGCTGAAGACATTGATCATGAAGACAATGTCGAAGATGATGAAGTCCTTCCTCAGATCGAGCACCAAATGGTATCATCGCCTGTTCTTACGAACAGCGAACTCATTAGCATTGGTCGTCCTTTGACGCCAATTGCTCAGGATGATTCGTGGGCAGATCGCCCTCAAGAAGACACCCCCATCCATGAAGACACACCCAGAACTCCAACACATCAGGTCACCACTCCGGTGTTTGAAGATGATAGCTACATGGTACAGACCACTCCATCTTCACAGGCGTCGCCCGCTTTCCGCAAGCTTCGCAACGGTCCCAGGCCACATGTCACCATGTCGAGCATTCCATAAGGGAACGTGCAACAAAGCTCAGTAGCACATCAAGTGTTCCCTGAAGCCACCCCAAATGTGAATGTCTCCGAGTCTGAAGCCAAAGCTGCTGAAGACATTCCGGCTACATCAGCCGATGAAGAAAATGAAGAAGAAAGAAGAGAAGAAAGAGTTGCTACACCCCCTCCTACTGAACCAGTCATTCTCGAGGAGAATGAGTCTGTGCCCAACCATCCTGTCATTGATCAGACAGAGGTTGAAACTACTGGGGCGTCCACAAACACTAATGCTGAAGCCAATGACACTATCATGGCTGAAGACCATGTGGTGCCTGACAACAATGTGGCACCTGAAGATAATATGGAATCTGAAGCCAATGTGCTTCCTGAAGCTCAAGTTCAACCTGAAGCCACTGTGCAAGTTGAAGACACTGTTCCATCTCCAAGGCCTCACACAATTGAACAGACCTTTGATCATGGACAGCTGGTCACTATGAAATGGCCTGTCATGGTGCCTCCCACTGCTCTCGGACCTCAATATGACTATCATGTGGAGCAGAGGCCACAAGTTCAGAAGCCAAAGCCCAGGTTGCCAAGGCTTCCAAGAGTTGCAACCTCCCCAGGATCGTTCAGCGTGAACAGCTTCAGGGCACACAATACCTTCTTTGACAGTGCCAAGAATCCATATTCAAAGCCCAAGATCTCTTCTCATCTCTTCTGGAGCTATCAGCAGCGTAGCTACTATTCATGCATCCTATACAATCAAGAGTGAATCTTTCAACACGTGCGTCTTGATTGTGAAGCCATTGCTGGGCTGCCCTGTCTGGAAGAAGCCCTTGACTGTTTCAGGGAGGTTGGTCTTCTGCCCTTTGTCACTGACAAGAAGCACTGGAATGAAGAACTGGTGCTGCAATTCTATGCCACTCTTCACATTCGCGGCTACAACAGGGATCCGAAGACATGGATCCCTGAATGGATGTCAGGCGATGTGCACCATGAAGCCAAAGCTCAAGACATTATTGAGCTTACTTCCCTGCCCACTTCAGGTGACTTGTATGAGTCTGGTTGTCAGCTTCACAATAATGAACTGCAGAGTATCTTTCAGTGGCCTGAACCAAATATGAGTCAGATGCTCAGCATGATGAAGACATTGCCTCAAGATGCTAAATATCCCAAGGAATTCTTCATCAAGGACCTTGAGTACTTGCCCCGCATAGTCTATCACATTCTGCGGCATACTCTACGGCCGATCAAGGGATACACTTCTAAAGCTAAACTTGAAGGAGCCATGAAGACTTTGGTGTTTTACATCATCAATGGCATCAGATTCAACACCCAGGATTTCTTCATCAGACAACTTGCTGCATCTGGGATTGATCTGTTTGGCCTGAAGTTTTATGCTCCATGGGTGATGCGCCTAACCAAGCTTCACTCTACTATTGACCAACAGCCCTCAACACGCAACCATCTTGTCTTTCTACCTGAGGTTGATCTGTCCGTCGAAGCCATCTACCCAGAGCCTGCCAAGGAGTCGCTATATCTTCACAATGTTGATCATCAAAGCTTCACATAGCCCATAGAAGGGATTCATGTTCCAAATGCTGCTACTCCTTCTTATCCTTTGGCTGGCAATATACGTGTGCCTCACCGTGCAAATACTGAAGCCACTGAGAGTACAATTGCTCAAAGGCCTCGCAAGCATTCTCGTGCACTCAATGACCGAGAGCTTCTTGTGGCCTTACATTAGAAGCAGGACAAACATCAGGATTTGATAAAGCGTCAGATGCAGAGTATCTTGGCGGACGTCAATCACGTCATAAACTTGGCCACCAAGAACTCATTTGTTGCCCATGAAGCATGTCAGAGGTCCTATAAGAGTCTCACACTACTATGCCCTGAAGAAGATCTTCGTGAAGATGGCTTCGCTGAGGGTTTCAAATTTGACTCCACTCCTCCTCGCAATGCAAGCTGGCGCCACACTCCATCCATTGAAGATTCTGAGTATTCATCTTCGGCTGCAACTGTTGTTGCGAGAGTCATTGATGAAGAAGACGATGCCACTTCCCCAACCATGGCTTCACTGCATCTCGACACTACATCAGGCCCTTCTGCACCACCGAACTCCAATGTCGACCCTGCACCTTCATGTACTCCTAATGGGAACGAGTAGATACTTTATGGCTTCAAACCTTTTTGGCCATTACTGACAAAAGGGGGAGAAGCATATGAGTTGATAGTCTTCAAACGGGTCCTAATGGGTGGTTGCACTATTTATTTTGCCAAGTGTTTACAACTCTCGTCTTTTGATACATTTGGTTCTTTGGGTTGTAACACTTAAACTCGATGGTCGTCTGCTACTTTCTCTGCTACTCTGTGATGCGATGATAAATTCCGCATGAAGTCATTCCGCAGACGTCCATTTTTCATTATGCATGTCATTATCTTCGTTACATCTTTATATGCATGATGAACTGTCTTCATAAGTTGAAGAGGATGTCCACAAAGCAAAACCTGCCATGTGCATTTGCATTCAAAAGCAAATTACTTATATGCACATCTTCAGGGGGAGCCTTTTGCTACTTATGAAGATAATGCCTTAATTCTCAAACTTTCACATACTTCTATCCCCGTTGAAAACTTCAATCAGTTTGTCACCAATCACCAAAAAGGGGGAGATTGTAAATGCATCTAGTGCCATCCCTAGTTGGTTTTGGAGTATTGACGACAAACTTAGTTGAGGGACTAATGTGTTTGTGAGAATTGCAGGATAACACAGGTAGTAGTACCTCATTGATTCAGTTTACCTACCAGAGATGACCCCTAAAAATGTGTGAAGACATTGAAAACAATGGTGGTCTGTGAAGATATTCACAACGAAGATTATGACTTGAGAAGACATTCACGTGAAGACTATGGAGTACGAAGACATAGTTGTTTCGTAGTTTCATTTTCTTCTTTGTTGAGTAATAGGAACCACCGTACTGTTAAGTGAGGTCCAAATGAACAAAGTTAGAGTGACTGATGTGATGCTCAACCAAATCCTATGTCTTTGAGCGAAGACAATGAGAGCAAATTTTATCCAGAGTTGGATGAGTCAGCATTACTTGTAGCCCAAGTCAAGCTGCCGCGTGTGTTTGAAATCTAACCGTTAGACACGTGTCAGTTCCTTAGTGACCCAGGGTCATTTTGGACAAATCAGGCCGGATTGCTCCGAACAGATACAAGTTTTCAGTGGAAAACAGCTTTCGTAGATTGCTTCTTTCTGTTAGTAGATCCAAATTGTCGATAGCCGTGAAAACTTTTGTAGACGTGCTTCGTTCTGCTATTACTAAATCCTAATCGTCAATAGTCATGAAGTTTCTTGGGTCATTATGAGTCAGGTGATATTCAGTACTCCTCCGCGCTACTCGCTTACAAGTTTGCACTAGAGTATTGGTGTATATATGATGCTGGAATTGATTTGTGTTCTCTTTGTAATACCCTATTGGAAGAAAATGCTTCCATGAGACATTAATCTCGTGAAATTACTGCCGTCGGTTTGCATTCTTGTATGTTTTATGCACGGTAGTAACGTTCTGCAGGTGGGTTATGCATGTGTTGCCATTTTGAATATCCTTGTGGTTATCTACTGCCATCGTGGTCGTTGTATGTTGCCTCTACCTGCTGGCATGCTTGTATTGTAGTGGCTGCTAAACTTCATTACCTTTTTTAAACATTATGATGGTTGGCGGTAGGACAAATTTGCAATCTTGTTGGATATTTGGTAAATAAATTTGAGTTTCACGAGTGGAAGAAGGAGGAGCCTAAGGGCAAGCCACTTACGCAGGTTTGGTTGAGGTTTATGGGGGCTCCTTCTAAGCCTTTGCAGGATGCTTGAGTTGTGGCCAGTATGGGTATTATGGTTGGGAAAACGGAAAAAGTGGATATGGCTTTTACCCGTGCTCATGGAGTGACTCGGCTTTTAGTGAGCATTCTGGATATTGAGTTCGTTCCTAATGTGGTCAACTGGACCATAGGGGAGAGGTTTTTCCACTCGAGATCGAGTTTGAGGACACTGATTTGTTTGCTGAGGCGGTTAATGGGAATGATGTAGATATGCACGAGGGTGACGACAGTGCGGGAGCCAAGGGGGCACTGACTGATGAGGCTATGCGAGAGGGGTCTAACGGTTCTGGCCCTAATGCTCAGTTGCCCGGGGATGGGACCGGGGTTGAGCCGGCACCCTCACCATCGGTGCCTATAACTTCACTACGATTTGGGTCCTTCGAGCCAGCCTCTGCCCCTCCCAGACTTTGGAGTGACCGGGTAGATTCTGATGATGTGTTTGAACATTCGCTCCCTATGTTGGATTTCGAGGGTGCTGACGGTTCCTTCGCTGGACGGTTGGTGAGAGCATCGTCGGTGAGGACTTTGGTTGGAGTTGGGAAGGTGGAGCCTGTGGTTGCTTCTATTTCCCTCGCTTCACCTGTGGTCGTGGTTCCGGAGATGATGCATGCGTCCGAGTTGGGACTCGGGGGACGGGGGTCGGGGCAGGTAGCTTCGACGTCTCCCCTCCTCATCCCGTCGCCGGCGACGCCGGTCTCGGGGGTGTCGGCTGGTGCTGGGAGAGGTGGTCCGAGGCAGGCGGCCTCGGCTATCCCTTCTCCGGTCCTGGCGGTGGCGCCCACGCTGCCAGCGGCGCTGGGGGGGGATCTAGGGCAGGAGGCCCTGGCCTCTCCCTCTTCTTCGGCGGTCAGGAGGACCGTGTCTCCGATGACATCGGTGCTCCACTCTGCGCCGAGAGGTGGGGCGGGAGGAGGGCTCGGGCAGGCGGCCCCCGCCCTCTTCTCTCCCGGATTGCCCGCGGCCCAGGGTCTCGGGGTGGGTCACCTGTCCGAGGGGTATGGGAGCCCTCAGCCGCCTCCTCTGGTAACCTTGGCTGACCCTTTGCGGGATTCAGCGCGAGGCTTCACTAGGGAGGAGGTCTTTGCTTTTGGCGGGATCCCTGATCTGATCTCGACAGGGAGACGGATGAGTGCTCGCATTCAGGAGCTTCCGGAGGTTGATGACATGCAGCAGAGGTGCGCTATGAGGGCGGCCAAGCTTCATGATGTTGAGCTCTCTACTGGTATGTCCGTCAACATATCCAATTCTTTATTGCATTTTTCTAATGAGGAGATTATTAATAATGCAAACCAATTAGGAGTTTCACTAGGAGCTAATGATAGTGAAATTTCCATTCGGTGAATGATCTTTTAGACTTGGAGGAGGAGCGTGCCTTAGAGACTATTCGTAATCTCGCAGCGGTAAAACCCATGAATGATGATGAGATTGATGCGTTAGGGGTTAGAGTGCTTGATAATCTGTGTGCGGATCTAGCACCATCCAACCATGAGTCTGAGGATGATGATGTGCCCCTCGATAATGCTGTTGTTAGTACCGCTGAGCCTGGTTATAAGGACCGGGCGACAGAACCTAGTAAACCAAAGCGCAAGTGGAAACGGAAGATTTATCCCGATTATGCAGTTCGTAGGAGTGTTAGGATTCAGACTACCAAAAAATTCCATGATGAATTATGAAAGGAATCTTTTGGAATAGCAGAGGTCTGAAAGACTTGGCTAAAAGAAGGTTTCTTGCTGAGGCATCTCTGGAGCATCATTTAGATTTTATTGCTCTATCGGAAACTGGTTGAGATAACTTTGCGCCCCAGCTTCTTTCCTCTCTTGTGGGTGGTGTTGATTTCGATTGGCATTGCCTCCCTCCACGAGGAAGATCGGGTGGTATCTTGCTGGGTGTGAGATGCGATTCGCTTGAAGTCCGAAGTGTAGTGATGGGCGACTTCGCGGTTAAGTTTCGAGTCAGGTCTAAAGTTGATGGGTTCAACTGGGCTTTGGTGGCGGTTTATGGTGCCGCACAGCCCGAGCTTAAACCGGAGTTTCTGGCGGACCTTGTTCAAATCTGTGGGTCGGAGCAGCTTCCAATTTTAGTTAGGGGTGATTTCAATATCATTAGGAGGAGAGAGGAGAAGAATAATGATAACTTTGACGGCAGATGGTCGTTTATGTTCAATACCATTATTGGAAGCTTGGATCTAAGGGAGATAGAGCTTTCTGGTAGAAAGTTTACCTGGGCTAATGCGATGCCAAACCCGACTTTCGAAAAGCTTGATCGAGTTCTTGCGAGCGTGGAGTGGGAACAGAAGTTCCCTCTTGTAACGGTTCAAGCACTCTCGCGTGGAATATCCGATCACACACCCTTGTTCGTGGACTCAGGGGAGCCGAACCATGTGGGTAATAAAAACACCTTTTCTTTTGAGATGGCCTGGTTCGAACGCGAAGGTTTCTTGGACCTGATTGCCAGGGAATGGGCTAAGGGTGCAGGAGGGAGGACTTCGGTCGAGCGATGGCAGAATAAGATTAGGCGTTTGAGATGCTTCTTATGGGGTTGGGCTAAACACCTAAGTGGGGTGTATAAGATTGAAAAGGATAGGCTCCTTTCTCTTATACAGGCCCTAGACATAAAGGCCGAATCCACGTTTTTGCTGCCAGCTGAGCTTCAGATTAAAACTGAAGCGGAGAAGAGGCTGAAAGAACTTCTCCGCGAAGAAGAATTAATCTGGGCACTGCGGGCTAAGGTCCGCAAAGTGGTCCAAGGGGATGCGAATACTCAATTCTTTCACTTGATTGCTAATGGTAAGCACAGAAAGAAGAGGATTTTTCAACTTGAACAAGATGAGGGCACTATCTTAGGACAGGACAACCTAAAAACATATATAACCGACTATTATAGGCAGTTATTTGGACCTCCGGAGGATAGTTGTGTGTCCCTCGATGAGTCTAGGACTGAGGATGTGCCTCAACTATCGGCTGCTGATAATGATATTTTGGTTGCCCAATTCTCAGAGAAGGAGGTGTTTGATGCTATTGCACAGATGAAAAACAATAAGGCTTCTCGGTCGGATGGATTCCCGGTCGAGTTTTACAAAAAGTGCTGGCACATTATTAAGGGGGATTTGTTGCCTATGTTTCATGACCTGTTCTCTGGATGGCTTCACTTATTTCACTTGAATTTTGGAACTATCACACTGCTTCCTAAGAAAACGGATGTTGTGAGAATTGAGCAGTTCAGGCCGATCTGCCTTCTCAATGTTAGTTTCAAAATCTTCACCAAGGTTGGGACTAATAGGCTCACACAGATTGCGCATCCTGTGGTGCAGCAATCCCAAAATGCTTTCATGTCGGACAGAAACATCCTTGAAGAGGTGGTCGTCCTTCATGAAATGTTCCATGAAATCCATTCGAAAAAATTAGATGGCGTAATTTTTAAGGTGGATTTCGAGAAAGCGTACGACAAGGTCAAATGGCCATTCCTCCAACAGGTATTGCGTATGAAAGGTTTCGATGAAGCCTGGCGTCGCCAGGTTGAATCATTTACGCAAAAAGGGAGTGTGGGGAGTAAAGTGAATGACGATATTGGTCATTACTTCCAGACACATTGTCACATCCCTAGTTCTGGTATGGTCCTAGGCTTGCTTTGTGCATCACGTTTAAATTTCAAATGAAATTGAAATGGGGAAGTTGCAAACCCTAGCACCAAAGTTTTTTCCAATAGGTTCAACTTTAAAATGGATTTTCAATGAAACCAAAATGCTCTCCAAAAATGTTCATGCTCTTTGGATAATGTTGGGAACAACAACCAGAGGTGATGCACATTTTTGCTATACATTCTGGATTTTTGAATCAATGCATAAATATTTGATTTGGAGCTGTTTAAATTATATAAACATTTTAATGGCTCCAAAAATGTTGGGAATTGGTGAGGGCCTCTAGAATATTATATCTAGATGCCACAAATATTTTCAGCATTTATGGAAGTGTTTTAACATTTCTTTTGGATAGAGAACAAATGTCAGAAATAGAAAAAGAAAATAGGAAAAGGAAAAGGCTTACCTGTCCTTACCTGGCAGCCCAGCCGGCCTGGCACTGTTGGCCCAGCCCACCAGGGGCAAGGTTGTCTTCAACCTTGTGCCCACTGGCAGCCAGCGCACGCAGCCGACCGCGCCACCTCCTGCTTCGCCGTGTCACGCTCCCCGTCAACCAAATCCTGCGCCTGGAGACGCCTCGAAGCCCCTCTCTCCTCTCCCTCACTCGCTGCTCACTCTCCCTTCCCCTGCTCTCTCTCTCTCTCTCTCTCTCTCTCTCTCTCTGTAGCACGCCCGAACGGGTCCGTCGCTGCCGTTCGCTACCACCGTGAGCATCGTGGTCTTCTCGCCCCTTCCCCGTGTCCAAAAGCTCCGTGACGACGCACAGCTCCTCCACGCGGAAGATCCCGAACCCAGGAGCACAGTGGTGACGCCTTCGAGCTCGTCTTCCACCTCGGGTGCCGCCGATCACCGCTGGCGATTCGTGGCGTCTGGCGCGCCCCCGAGCCCGCTGACCTTCTCTTCCGACCCCTAGTGAGCGCCGCCGTTTTTCCCCTCTCTTCTTGCTGCCGAACGCGTCCCCTAACCATGCTCTTCATCGGAGCCGAAAGCTTCCGCCCGCCGGCCATGTCACCGCCGTCGCCGCAGCCGCCCAAGCCCAAAACCGAGCGCGTCACATTGCTCAGCATAGTTCCACGGGCCCACAGCAACCAACCGTTGCTCCTGCCGTGCACCATAGCAACGTTTTCATCATCGCCCGAACTCCGGCCACTGCCGCGAGCTTGCCTCCGGCGAGCTTGGGCCACCTCAGCCCCTGCCGTTTGCACAGATGGATGCGGGCGAGTCCCAGCTCCACATAGATGCCCTCCACCGGCCATTTGGTCACTGAAGGAGGAATCCCGAGCCCCTCCGCCATCTCTAGCCTTGTCGGCGACGAGCACCGGGTCAACTCCGGCGTGGGTTGACCCCCACAGCCTAGTTTGACCTCCCTCCCTCTCTCTCACTGACTTGCGGGCCCCGCCCGACTAACTACTATAGTTAACGCTAATTAACTAACTAGGTTAGCTACTACAGTCACTGACTAGTGGGCCCTGCCAAGTTAGTTAGGACTAACTAACTTAGTTAGTTGACTGGGTCACTGACCAGTGGGACCCACTGGTCAGGTTTGACCTGGTCAGCCCCGTTGACTCGCTTACATCATGCTGACGTAGAGCTGACGCAATAATTGATTTCTGGAATTATTTTAACTTAGGAAATTCTAGAATATTGCCTAAACTTCAAAAAATCATAATAATTAAACTGTAGCTCAGAATGAAATAAATTATATATGAAAAATTATCAGAAAAATGCAAGGAATCCATTTATGCCAGTTTCATGCATGAAAAACCAATTTATACTTGCTGTATAAGTGAAAATGTAATAATGGCATGTTATATACTTAAATTGGGGTTTGCATATGAACCCTTGGTTCATATGGACTTCAACCAAATTTATGCTAGATGCATTAGGGCAAATCATAGCATCTTTGAAATGTCATCTTCATGCATCATATTGTTGCATATGGTTGTTTATTGATTGCCGGCGCTGTCCCCTCTCGATAGGTTCTACTCCGGAAGGTGTCCCGAGTACCTGTCTGAGGAGCAGTGCTTCTTCGTGCATCTATCAGGCAAGCAAACCCCCTTGAGCATCTCGATAAATCCCACTCTCTCGCTCCTGCTCCTTTTACTGTATTAGGACAACAACGTTTCAAACTGCTACTTTCTGCTGCGGTAGCTGAACCCATTCCTCTGCATGACCTGTCATTGCCACAGTAAATAGTTGAAACCCACTAGTATGAGTAGGAGTTGCTTGAGCCTTGATGTGCCTGCTCATCCATGCTTGTTTTCTTTATGCCAGCTATGCTTAGAGTTGTGTCAGGCCTGATTCATTGGAATGAATCGAAGTGTTGAACATGTCCTACCGGTAAAGGCTAAGTGTGTGAACACGTTTTGGTAAAGGTAGCGATGAGAGGCCATGTAGGAGTACATGGTGGGTTGTCTCATTGGAACCGTCCTTAAGCACTGAGTTCTGTGTATGTTATCCAAGTCCAGTTACTACCACACATTGGGTTCCGGTTATCCGGCCCCTCTCGGCTTATTAATCCACTTGATCTCTGTCCAGGAGTTGCAACTAGTTTCTGGCGTTTGTAGGTAGTGCTACTTGTCTACCAGGTGGTGTCCGATGGGACGGGCTTGGGACAGACTAGGCACCGTGGCATGGTGTACCAAGTGGCACCCGGATGGTGGGCTTGGGAACCCTGCACACATCGTTTGGGGCCGTGAGCGACACCCCGGCCGGATCTCCTTGCGGATGGAACCCGAATAGGCGATAAACCTGGACGAGAGACTGGTGTGGTTAGTCAGGTCGTGGACGACACCCTCGCCCGGCTTCCACTTGAAGGTTGCCGAGGTACATGACGTGTACAGGGCTATAAGTGGCGAGAGCGTGTGTGAAGAAGTACACCCCTGCAGGGTAAATATTATCTATTCGAATAGCCGTTTTCCTCGGATATGGAAACTTGGAGGACTTATGTAGTACATAGACAACTTGAAGTGGATACTCTAAAATCCGCAAGATAAGCGTGAGTGCTATGGATGGCCTTCTCGTAGGAAGACGGGAACGAATCCATAGTGGAGTACTGATATGGTGAATATGTGGACTCGTGTGCGTCTTCTCACCTCAAAGAAGTTTCTGATACTCGTAGTATAGGCTAGCCACTGAGTCAAAGCTGGCTTGCTGCTGTTAACTCCACCACCCCCTTTGTTGATAATGTTGCATATGTAGATAGTTCTGATGTAAGACTTGTTGAGTACCTTTGTACTCACGTTTGTTTATTTATGTTTTGCAGTTGGATACGCTAGTGACTTCGACGAGTAGCTTGTATCCCAGCTACGATCTTGTACCCTTGGGAGGGTCGTGTTTAGTCAGGCTTCTTAGTCTTGCCTTTTGTAGTTGTCTGTACTCAGACATGTAATGCTTCTGTTGCTTGTATGCTCTGAATGATGGGTCATGAGACCCCTGTTTGTATTGATTGCTATGTGGCTCTTCTGGGCCTTTATCAATATGAGTTTGAGTTATGTTGTGATGCCATGATGTACAGCACATACTTGCATGTTATGCGTACGTGTAATGTGTATTGCTATATGTGGGATCCGACAACCTAGTTGTTTACCTCTGATAGCCTCTCTTATGGGGAAATGTAGTCTTGTGCTTCCATGTGCCATAGTAGTCCGGTACAGCCCGGTTCACCGGAGTCCTGCTAGCCCAGCACTACTGCTCCGGAACACTCGACTGGCCGGCATGTGATTCACTTCGTTCTTGTGTCTGTTCCTTTGGGGAAATGTCACGCGGTGACATCCAGAGTCCTGCCTAGCCTGCTACAGCCCGGGTTCCCGGAGTCCTGTTAGCCCAGTGCTACAGCCCGGATTCATACGCTGTTGACCGACATGCTCGAGGTTGATTCATGTATGCCTGTCCCTGTAAGTTAGTGCTACTTTGGGTTCACGACTAGTCATGTTGGCCCGGGTTCTTTGTCATATGGATGCTAGCGACACTATCATATACGTGAGCCAAAAGGCACAAACGGTCCCGGGCCAGGTAAGGTGGCACCCGTGGGTATACCGTGCGTGAGGCCACAAAGTGATATGAAGTGTTACATGCTAGATCGGTGTGACTTAGGATCGGGGTCCCGACAGCGTTGGTATTAGAGCCTGACTGACTGTAGGATTACCAAGCCAAACTGGTCGAAGTTGAGTCTAGAAATGCTTTAGTTATATAAGGGAATTGATTGTGGAAGGGAACGTAAGGCTCTTTTTACTCCTTTACCTCATGTCATTCTTTCTGAGTCAGCCTCTTCTTTTCTACGAGGGTTAAGGCCTAGGCTTCTCCTCTATCTCTCAGGATGACGTGTTACTAAACCGTAAAGTCTTAGGATTGTTGGGTTGTGTCTCCTTACAGTTCTACTACTTCTGTGTGTCCTCAGTTTGACCCAAAACCTTGATGTTATGATGCTGATTGATTATGCTATTCCTTGATGAATGTCTCAAAAATCCTTTTGAGCATTTACAGCCGTTATGCTGCCGAAATTGTCCCAGGATTTCAAGAATTTCCAATGATTTTGCATTACATTCCACATCCCTATGTCGATGCTAACTCCATCCTTGTTTCCTTGGTTTCTGTGCCAGGATGTCGTCTGCTAACCGAGGTTTAGTTGCTCATAGCAAGAACCACGGAGATGGTAGGGATGAGGATCCTCCTGACCAGCCTTTGATGGCAGAGTTCTTGTTAGCTTCCGAGAGGAACAAGCGTGAGACTAACCGCTTGCTGGCACAGATTGAGCAGAACACCGCACATCAGCGTAAGGAGTTGGTTTCCATCACCGACTTCATTGGTCTGAAACCACCCACCTTCCATCACCCCATTGAGCCACTCGATGTAGATGACTGGCTCCGAAGCATCACTCACAAGTTGCATTCTGCGAACGTAGCTAAAGGTGACAAGGTCACCTATGCTACCTATCACCTGGAAGGTCCTGCTAGTATTTAGTGGCAGAGCTATGAGGCTATGCTTCCAGCTGGTCAGATTCCTACCTGGAGGGATTTCACCGAGGCTTTTCGTGAGCACCACATTCCTCAGGCTCTCATTGACCGCAAGAGGGAAGAGTTCTGTAGCTTTACCCAGGGTAAGCTGCCTGTTGATGCTTACAGTAGAGAGTTTGGAAGCCTCGCTCGCTATGCTACAGGAGAAGTGTCCACGGACGCTAAGAAGCAGGCTAGGTTTCGGAAGGGTCTCAACCCTAAGTTGCGTCGTGATCTCCACCTGCATCATTGTGATACTTTCCAGGCTCTTGTGAACAAGGCCATTAATGCAGAGACAGCTCAGCTCACTTACGAGGAGTCTCGTAAGCACAACCGTGATCTGTGTTCTTCCTCCCGCTCTGGCTCTCAGAAGCGACGGATTTGGATTCTGAACTCGGCTCTTCCACCTGGATATGCACCGAGGCCATCCGATGTGGCGCCTCACCCAACTCAGCAACGTGCTCCACCCAGGCCTATTAGTGGACCACTTGCCAATGTAGGTCCACGTCCTACCTCAGGAACTTGCTTCACCTGCAGAGAACCGGGACACTACGCACGTGACTGCCCTCAGTCCAGTTTTACTCCACCCTAGTCTGGGAGGTATGTTGGACATGAAAAGCCATCAGGCAAGATGATCAGTACCAAGCCAGCCTCCATTGAACGAGCATGTGTGCACCATGTCTCAGCTACATAAGCTCAAGATGATCTCGACGTCGTACTGGGTACGCTTCTTGTCAATTGTCACCCAGCTTCAGTTCTGTTCGATACTGGAGCATCCCACTCCTTCATATCCGAAGGATACGCTCGGTTGCATGACATGTCATTTTGTAATATGTCGACTCCACTAATAATCCAGACTCCTGGTTCCAAATGGCAAACCTCCAAGGTAAGCCATGGTAATGAAATCCTTGTTGATAGACTGGTATTCCTTGCTTCTTTGATATCTCTCAAGTCCTCAGATATTAACATCATCTTGGGTATGGACTGGATGACAGCTCATCATGCCAAGATCGATTGTTACACCAGATCTGTTCAACTTACACATCCATCTAGCAAAATAGTCATTGTCTCTACTAGAGTTGCAAGGCGCCAACTCTATTCTCTTAATGCCAGCCCTCTTCCAGACCTTGAAGATATTTCGGTAGTCCGTGACTTCCCGGATGTTTTTCCAGAAGAACTGCCAGGTGTCCCACCTGACAGAGATGTAGAGTTTGTCATAGAACTTATCCCAGGAATTGTTCCAATCTCTAGGAGACCATACAAGATGGCACCTTTGGAGTTAGCCGAGCTTAAGAAACAACTTGATGAGTCCTTGCAAAAGGGGTTCATCCGTCCCAGTTCTTCTCCTTGGGCTTGTCCTGTCCTCTTCGTCAAGAAGAAGGATGGTACGGATCGGATGGTTGTAGATTATCGTCCCGTTAATTTGGTCACGATAAAGAACAAGTATCCGCTCCCCAGGATCAACGACCTGTATGATCAGCTCGCTGGATCCTTAGTCTTTTCCAAGATGGATTTGAGGTTAGGCTATCACCAAATCAAGATCAGAAACAGGGACATCCCCAAAACGGCCTTTGTCACTCGTTATGGTCAATACGAGTACACCATGATGTCTTTCGGCCTAACAAATGCTCCAGCTACTTTCTCCCGCTTGATGAACTCGATCTTTATGGAGTACTTAGATAAGTTCGTCGTGGTTTATCTCGATGATATTCTTATTTACTCGAAGAACAAGGAAGAGCATGCCGAACATCTTAGGCTTGTGTTAGAAAAACTCAGAGTGCATCGCCTTTATGCCAAGTTCTCCAAGTGTGAATTTCGGTTGCCAGAAGTGACCTATCTGGGCCACGTGATCTCTGGTAAGGGCATTGCTATCAATCCCGAGAGAGTCAAAGCCGTTCTCGATTGGACTCCACCCGAAATGGTCAAACAAGTTAGGAGTTTCCTTGGTCTAGCCAGTTATTGTCGCCGCTTCGTTGAAAACTTCTCCAAAGTGGCCAAAACCCTCATGGAGCTTCTCAAGAAAGAAAAGGTTTGAGTGGACTCCACAGTGTGAGCACAGTTTCCAGGAACTGAAAAGACGCCTGACTTCTGCGCCCATACTCATGCCACCGAATTTCACTAAAGACTTCGTTATCTATTGCGACGCTTTGCGTCAAGGACTAGGTTGCATTCTTATGCAGGATCGTCATGTGATTGCCTATGCATCTCGACAGTTGCATCCACATGAGGAAAATTATCCTACACATGATCTGGAGCTTGCAGCCGTAGTCTATGCACTTAAGACTTGGCGACATTACCTTCTTGGTAACCGTTGCGAAATCTTCACTGACCATCAGAGTCTCAAGTATATCTTCACCCAACCAGATCTGAATCTCAGACAGAGACATTGGTTGGAGTTGATCTCGGATTACGACTTAGGAATCACCTACACCCCAGGCAAAGCCAATGTCATGGCTGATGCTTTAAGTCGTAAATCCTATTGCAACAACCTCATGTTGCAACAATGTCAACCACCCCTCCATGAGGAATTCTGTAAGCTTAACCTTCACATAGCTCCTCGTGGTTCCCTTTCTACCTTGGTGGTGAAACCTACCCTTACGGATCAGATTATAGAGGCTCAGAAGCATGATACAGGAATCTCCCGGATCAAGAAGAATATTTCCAAGGGAGTTGCTGGCTGTTTCTCTACGGATGAACAAGGTGTTGTTTACTTTGGAAACCGTTTGGTGGTTCCCAAATGTCAACAGATGCAGCAACTGATCCTTAAGGAGGCCCATGAATCCCCTCTCACGATTCATCCCGGTAGTACAAAGATGTATCAGGACCTACGCCAGAGGTTCTGGTGGACTAGGATGAAGAGAAAAATCGCTCAGTTTATTGCCAACTGTGACGTTTGTCGTCGCACTAAGGCAGGGCATCAAAGACCTGCTGGCACCCTTCAACCTTTAGCTATTCCAGAGTGGAAATGGGACAAAGTTGGTATGGATTTCATCACCGGCTTTCCCAGGACCAAGAAAGGAAATAATGCTATCTTCGTAGTCATTGACCGTCTCTCCAAAGTGGCTCACTTCCTACCTGTTCGAGAGAGTATCACTGCTAGTCAGCTCGCTGACTTATATATCTCCCGAATAGTGTCACTCCATGGTGTTCCACTAGAGATCAATTAAGACCGTTGCAGTCTTTTCACCTCTCATTTCTGGGAAAGTTTCCAGAATGCCATGGGCACCCATCTTTCTTTCAGTACCGCTTTCCACCCTCAGTCAAGCGGTTAGGTGGAAAGGGTCAACCAAATTCTCGAAGACATGCTTAGAGCTTGTGTTATCTCATTCAGTATGGATTCGGAGAAATGTCTTCCTTTCGCCGAGTTTGCTTATAACAATAGCTATCAATCCAGTCTTAAGAAAGCACCCTTCGAAATTCTGTATGGACGAAGATGTCGAACACCTCTGAACTGGTCAGAAACCGGTGAAAGACAATTCTTTGGACCGGATATGATCCAGGAGGCAGAAGAGCAAGTTCGCATCATTCGTGAAAATTTGAAAACAGCCCAATCTCGTCAAAAGAGCCAGTATGACCGTCGTCATAAGGAAGTGGCTTATGAAGTTGACGACAAGGCTTACCTTCGGGTTACTCCTTTGAAGGATACCCATCGTTTCGGTATCAAGGGCAAGTTGGCTCCTCGCTACATTGGTCCTTTTCGCATTCTCGCTAAACGAGGAGAGGTTGCCTACCAGTTGGAACTACCCCCACATCTTTCTTGAGTTCATGATGTCTTCCACGTCTCTCAACTCAGGCGTTGCTTCTCGGATCCCATCCGCGGAGTGGACCACGAAACACTTGATCTTCAAGATAACCTCACTTACCGAGAGTACCCCGTTCGCATTCTGGATCAAGCAGAGCGTGTCACTCGACGTCATAACATCAAGTTTCTCAAGGTTCAATGGTCTCATCATTACGAGAGAGAAGCTACTTGGGAGCGAGAAGATCGTCTTCGACTTGAGTACCCCGCTTTCTTTCCGACAACTCCTGAATCTCGGGACGAGATTTTTCCGAGTGGGGGCGAGTTGTCACATCCCTAGTTCTGGTATGGTCCTAGGCTTGCTTTGTGCATCATGTTTAAATTTCAAATGAAATTGAAATGGGGAAGTTGCAAACCCTAGCACCAAAGTTTTTTCCAATAGGTTCAACTTTAAAATGGATTTTCAATGAAACCAAAATGCTCTCCAAAAATGTTCATGCTCTTTGGATAATGTTGGGAACAACAACCAGAGGTGATGCACATTTTTGCTATACATTTTGGATTTTTGAATCAATGCATAAATATTTGATTTGGAGCTGTTTAAATTATATAAATATTTTAATGGCTCCAAAAATGTTGGGAATTGGTGAGGGCCTCTAGAATATTATATCTAGATGCCACAAATATTTTCAGCATTTATGGAAGTGTTTTAACGTTTCTTTTGGATAGAGAACAAATGTTAGAAATAGAAAAAGGAAATAGGAAAAGGAAAAGGCTTACCTGTCCTTACCTGGCAGCCCAGCCGGCCTGGCACTGTTGGCCCAGCCCACCAGAGGCAAGGTTGTCTTCAACCTTGTGCCCACTGGTAGCCAGCGCACACAGCCGACAGCGCCACCTCCTGCTTCGCCGTGTCGTGCTCCCCGTCAACCAAATCCCGCGCCTGGAGACGCCTCGAAGCCCCTCTCTCCTCTCCCTCACTCGCTGCTCACTCTCCCTTCCCCTACTCTCTCTCTGTAGCACGCCCGAACGGGTCCGTCGCCGCCGTTCGCTGCCACCGTGAGCATCATGGTCTTCTCGCCCCTTCCTCGTGTCCAAAGCTCCGTGACGACGCACAGCTCCTCCACACGGAAGATCCCGAACCCAGGAGCACCGTGGTGACGCCTTCGAGCTCGTCTTCCACCTCGGGTGCCGCCGATCACCGCCGGCGATTCGTGGCGTCTGGCGCGCCCCCGAGCCCGCTGACCTTCTCTTCCGACCCCCAGTGAGCCCCGCCGTTTTTCCCCTCTCTTCTTGTTGCCGAACGTGTCCCCTAACCATGCTCTTAACCAGAGCCGAAAGCTTCCGCCCGCCGGCCATGTCACCGCCGTCGCCTCAGCCGCCCAAGCCCAAAACCGAGCGCGTCACCGTGCTCAGCATAGTTCCACGGGCCCAGAGCAACCAACCGTTGCTCCTGCCGTGCACCATAGCAACGTTTTCATCATCGCCGAACTCCGGCCACCGCCGCGAGCTTGCCTCCGGCGAGCTCGGGCCACCTCAGCCCCTGCCGTTTGCACAGATGGATGCGGGCGAGTCCCAGCTCCACGTAGATGCCCTCCGCCGGCCATTTGGTCACCGGAGGAGGAATCCCGAGCCCCTCTGCCGTCTCTGGCCTTGCCGACGACGAGCGTCGGGTCAACTCCGACGTGGGTTAACCCCCACAGCCCAGTTTGACCTCCCCCCTCTCTCTCACTGACTTGCGGGCCCCGCCCGACTAATTACTATAGTTAATGCTAATTAACTAACTAGGTTACCTACTACAGTCACTAACTAGTGGGCCCTGCCCAGTTAGTTAGGACTAACTAACTTAGTTAGTTGACTGGGTCACTGACTAGTGGGACCCACTGGTCAGGTTTGACCTGGTCAGCCACGTTGACTCGCTTACGTCATGCTGACGTAGAGCTGACGCAATAATTGATTTCTAGAATTATTTTAACTCAGGAAATTCCAGAATATTGCCTAAACTTCAAAAAATCATAATAATTAAACCGTAGCTCAGAATAAAATAAATTATATATGAAAAATTATCAGAAAAATGCAAGGAATCCATTTATGCCAGTTTCATGCATGAAAAACCAACTTATACTTGCTGTATAAGTGAAAATGTAATAATGGCATGTTATATACTTAAATTGGGGTTTGCATATGAACCCTTGGTTCATATGGACTTCAACCAAATTTATGCTAGATGCATTAGGGAAAATCATAGCATCTTTGAAATGTCATCTTCATGCATCATATTGTTGCATATGGTTGTTTATTGATTGCCGGCACTATCCCCTCTCGACAGGCTCTACCTGTCTAAGGAGCAGTGCTTCTTCGTGGATCTATCAGGCAAGCAAACCCCCTTGAGCATCTCGATAAATCCCACTCTCTCGCTCCTACTCCTTTTACTGCATTAGGACAACAACGTTTCAAACTGCTACTTTCTGCTGCGGTAGCTGAACCCATTCCTCTGCATGACCTGTCATTGCCACAGTAAATAGTTGAAACCCACTAGTATGAGTAGGAGTTGCTTGAGCCTTGATGTGCCTGCTCATCCATGCTTGTTTTATTTATGCCAGCTATGCTTAGGGTTGTGTCAGGTCTGATTCATTGGAATGAATCGGGGTGGTGAACATGTCCTACCGGTAAAGGCTAAGTGTGTGAACACATTTTGGTAAAGGTAGCGATGAGAGGCCATGTAGGAGTACATGGTGGGTTGTCTCATTGGAACCGTCCTTAAGCACTGAGTTTTGTGTATGTTATCCAAGTCCAGTTACTACTACACATTGGGTTCCGGTTATCCGGCCCCTCTCGGCTTATTAATCCACTTGATCTCTGTCTAGGAGTTGCAACTAGTTTCTGGCGTTTGTAGGTAGTGCTACTTGTCTACCAGGTGGTGTCCGATGGGACGGGCTTGGGACAGACTAGGCACCGTGGCATGGTGTACCAAGTGGCACCCGGATGGTGGGCTTGGGAACCCTGCACACATCGTTTGGGGCCGTGAGCGACACCCCGGCCGGATCTCCTTGCGGATGGAACCCGAATAGGCGATAAACCTGGACGAGAGACTGGTGTGGTTAGTCAGGTCGTGGACGACACCCTCGCCCGGCTTCCGCTTGAAGGTTGCCGAGGTACATGACGTGTACAGGGCTATAAGTGGCGAGAGTGTGTGTGAAGAAGTACACCCCTGCAGGGTAAATATTATCTATTCGAATAGCCGTTTTCCTCGGATATGGAAACTTGGAGGACTTATGTAGTACATAGACAACTTGAAGTGGATACTCTAAAATCCGCAAGATAAGCGTGAGTGCTATGGATGGCCTTCTCGTAGGAAGACGGGAACGGATCCATAGTGGAGTACTGATATGGTGAATATGTGGACTCGTGTGCGTCTTCTCACCTCAAAGAAGTTTCTGATACTCGTAGTATAGGCTAGCCACTGAGTCAAAGTTTATTATTGGCAACGGTGCTCGTACGCGTTTCTGGGAGGATACGTGGCTCGGAGAGACACCCTTGGCCATTCAATATCCGTCTGTATATCGTATTGTTCAACTGCGTGAGGTGTTCGTTGCAACGGTATTTCAATCTATCCCCCTTAATATTCAGTTCAGACGGTCGCTAGCGGGCAATCGTTGGGAAGAATGGCTCCGTCTAGTTAGGAGACTGATGGAGGTTCAGCTTTCTCAATAACCCGATGAATTACGCTAGAAGCTGACTAGGTCTGGAGTATTCACTGTTAAATCAATGTATATTGAAGTTATTAATTCGAGCTCCATTCCTACCTCCAAGCATGTTTGGGCTGTCAAGGTTCCTTTAAAAATAAAAGTGTTTATGTGGTTTGTCCATAAACAAGTTATTTTAACAAAGGACAACTTGATAAAGCGTAATTGGATAGGAACTACTAGGTGTAGTTTCTGTGATCGGGATGAAACGATTAAACACCTCTTTTTTGATTGCCCGTTGGCCAAAGTCCTTTGGCGGACGGTTCACATTGTGTTTAATATTACTCCACTGAATTCTGTCAACACGTTATTTGGAACATGGCTTAATGGAATTGAGTCTGACTTAGAGAGACATATTCGTGTTGGAGTTTGCGCTTTGCTGTGGACTATCTGGAATTGCAGAAATGATTTGGTTTTTAACAGAATATCACGTATTCACTTTTTGCAGGTTATTTTCTGAGCCACGGCAGTGATCCTTTCGTGGTCGCTACTCATTCCGATGGAGGCCAGGGAGCATTTGGTTACTGGATCTGTCCATTGGGAGATGATAGCTCGGGATATCTTCAACCGGTTTGGATGGCGGTCATGTAATAGGATAGGAAATTAGTTTACCTATCTATCTTTAGCCAGCCGGTTGTGGCATCTTTTCTTGGCTAGTCTGTGTATCTAGCCCATTTTGGCTCTGTGTGAGCTATCTTTTCAGTTTTTCCAGTTGGAGACTTTGAAACTTGTTGGATCTTTTATTTGGTTAATAAGATGGCCGTATGCATCTTTCTGATGCAGAGGCCGGGGCAACCCCCCTTTTCGAAAAAAATGCGTCAAATCTATATGCGTGTATGTTATAGAGACTTTAGTCAAGGAAACCATGCATTAAGAGTGCAGCACAAAGGCGCGCTAGACATGGAGATGGGAGCAAAAACACCACCATCGCCACATTTGGGGCAGGTATTTAACACAATACAGTAGCATCGATCTGACAATTTGCTTGTTCTAACGGTGATTCTGATCAGTGGGACCTGTTTATCACGCCCATAATACAAATCACAATAACCAATGAATACCTAATTAAGTGCTAGAAAATATATTAAGCATGACCCTCTCACTCCTCCAAGTGATTAGTTCCACATTAAGAACCAAAATCTGATGGTATATTTAATGTAGGCAGTATGCATAGTTATATTTGCATATTCACAAAACAACAAGCCTTACAATAAGAAAATTCTGATTTTTTATATTGGTCAAACGAACTGAAAAAAAGGAGGGAGTAGCTCAAAAGCAAACAACAAAGACAACCTTAAGACCAGCCAAGGAGTCGGGGTGCCGGGGAGCAACCTCGCCGGCCCTCTTTGGTCATCGAGGGAACCCAACAACATGACCCCGAGCTCGCCGTCCCGCTTCAAACTTGCACAGTGAATGTCAAACCTCAGGAGCCTCCATCGCATAATACTTTGACCTTATCTAAATAATGGTATTGTTCATTTGTAAAATCTCCTTTCTTGTTAAGGACAATCAAGCTCCTCTCATCTAACTTTTGACTCTTAATATGTAATTTGAACTCATTCAACTTCAATATTAGAATCGTTGTTTTTTTTTGGGAAATCAAAAACCTACATTAATTCATAAGAAGTGATTGCAATTCCCCCCAAAAAGGGTGGGTTGGGGTTACAATAACGCCCCATATTGCACATGCCACTCAGGGAGAGGGCACGTAGAGGACCACACCTCGAAGCTCCACTGCCGCCGACCACCATTGACCAGGACACACTACTAAGCACCAATGATGGGAATGATACTGGCAATCCGAAAGTGGGCGAAGACATCTTTGTCTACTAGCCTCTGGAAATAGAGGATCAAAAGCTCACCAATGCCATAGATTTTGTAGAACTACATACGCTAACGAGAGGGGAGCCCCTAGAACGGGAGGTGGCCTCCTTGTGGAAGATGAAGCAACACCGGATAATCGAGCTAACCAGGGCATCGAGTGATATAAAATTGTGGAAATGATGGAATACAATAGACATCATTTGGGAATAATTATGAATCTTGTCTTTGTAGTACACGAGTGAAGGATTTAGTAACCCATCTCATGAGTTCTGTTAAGTTTCTGTGTGAATGATTTTTTCAAGTTTTGGGTGAGATGTCGATGGAAGGAGAATAATAAGCGGCAAGACCCTAAGCTTGGGGATGCCCAAAGCTCCCAAAGGTAATATCTAAGGAATATTCATGCGTCTATGCTTGGAGATGCCTAGAAGGCATCCCCTCATTCGTCTTCAACACTATTGGTATATGTTGGGGATATAATTATGTACGTAAGCCGGCCAGGAGGGGTCGGGTTACGCAAAGAGAAGCCCATCTGAAGCCCAAGACCAAGATGTGAAGATGGCGGTTCAGTAAAGGGTCTAAAGGCCCACAGACGATTTAGGGCCCATGGTGATAAGCCACCATGAGGGTGCAACTTGTATTGTAAGGTAGAAATAACTAGTCACCGAACCGGACACTGTTTATGAGCCAGCCGGGACTCTGTAAGCCGTAGGGCGTCAACCCGTGTATATAAGGGGACGACCCGCTGGCGGCTTAGGGACAAGAAACAAGAGATCAAGAACCGGGCATAGCGTATCTCGCTCCCTGGTCATCGAAACCTCAAGCAATTCCAACCCAACTAGACGTAGGCCTTCCTTCACCATAAGGGGCTGAACTAGTATAAACCTCACGTGTCCTTTGTCCTGATTAACCCCTTTAAGCTTCCTAGTTGCGATGGCTCCACGATCAAGTCCTTGCAAGAGGACATCTGTCGTGACAATTCCACGACAGTTGGTGCCCACCATGGGGCTAGTGCACGGTGGATTCGAATTCTTGAAGGGAAGCTTCGAAGGGCTCAAGGGATACGCAGTTGGCCGGATGACCAAGAGTCGTCGCGGCAAGATCTATATCGACGATGAAGGTTGGGGCCCCGACGCCGGTTAAATTGAGTACGGCTACCGGGTCCCCTTTGGCGGAATTCACGTCTTCATCGACCGGATTGGTGAGTCGGGCCCTGAGCCGGACAGCTGCACCGACCTCGTCGAGACGGCTCAGCGTGCGAAACCCGCCCAAGCTCAACCTGTCGTGAAGCGTGCCTTTGTGGGTTGCATCCATGGAGGTGAACTTCCTGAAGGATCTGAAGGTGATGGTGAGCCGGCCATCCTCTCTGACGATGATTCATCCGCCGGCTCAACAGATTCGTTGTATCAAGTTCAAGATGGCGTGCTTGGGGGTTGTTTCGATGGCAGCACTATTCCGGACCTCTTAGAGTCGCCAAACCAGGCAGGAGTCTTCATGGCTGGTACTCAACCCGGCCAAAATTCTACGGCTTCAACGGCGATAACGTCCGGGTTAGGAGCAGCCAGGGCAGGAGGCCCCGTGCGCTCACCGGCTCAGGTGTTGATGGATCTCATGGATAAGCTTACGGCTTTGTTAACTGTTACAGTCATCCCTGCGAACCAATCTGAGCATGAGGCTGAGGTGGCACAGGTTCGCGACGAGATCGCCCGGGTCAAGGAAACCTTAGCAGCTGAGGACGCTAGATTAGCAGCAGAGCGGGCGGCTTTGGACGTACGGGCGCAGCAACTTCAGGCAGAGGCCTTGCAGCTCACGTTGAGCCTAAACACATCTGATGAGGTAATGAGGAGGAGACATCAGAAAACTCAGTCCCGTTTACCTCAGAATTATGATCCTCGGAATCTCTTTGCTACACCCGGGGCCGGCCCAAGTAACCCCCCAGGTGTGAATCAGCTTATTACATCCAGAGCGGGAGGTCCAGTCCGGCCTCAGGGGATGGCACCGCCTCACAGCAATATGGCACCGCCCAATTACGTACCAATACCGCAGGGTCACTTCTCCAGCCCCATGGAGAACTTAATCGCAGCATCAGCATGTTTGGCGGCTCTCCCGGTAGATGGGGATGATCCGACAGCGGTGGAAACCCGGAAGATCAAAGAACTTGTCCAAACAGCCCTGGCTCAGCAAGAAACCTACTCCTACAGCCGGGATAGGATTCACTCGACTCCTCCGCCCTGGTTAGCTCCGCCTCATCAAAATCAGAGCCCGAGTTATAGTAGACACATAGAGTCAGAGGCCTTGTCAAGTAACGCTCAGCGCCAGAACCAGCCCGGCGGGTATAACCCGGTTCAGGATCGGATACGTCAGGAGGACAAGCGGGCGGCTCAGCTGGCGGCTCAACTAGCAGCCCAACAGAACTCACCGGCTTACCCGACGACTTCCGTTGAAGCAGGAGTTGCTACTAGAACCGGAGGAGTTCCTTGTCTGGTACTGGCTCTACGTAATGTACGTCTGCCCAAGGATTCCAAGGGGCCTCGGAAGGTGCCGAATTATACGGCCGATTTACAGCCTGGGGCATGGATTGAAAGTTATGAGATGGCTATGGAGCTGCTAGAGGTTAGTGATGAGGCGATGGCTAAATATTTCACCATGATGCTGGACGAAACCGCCCGTTCTTGGTTAAAGGGTTTGCCACCCAACTCCATTAGTTCATGGGTGGAGCTAAAAGCCCGTTTCATCCAGAACTTCAAAGATACTTGCAAGCAGTCTATGTCAATTGTGGATCTGACAAATTGTAAGCAGGAAGAAGGTGAATCTATGACTCATTGGGTGCGCCGGGTCAAGGATATAATACATTCATCTGACAAGATGGATGCCGGCTTAGCAGTTCTCATGCTGGAGAAGAATTGCCGCTTTGAGCCTCTAAGACAGAAGCTGGGGCGCCTTAAGCGTGATTGCAATGATATGGGGACGCTGATGGCGGCTTTAGTCAAGTATGCCGATTCTGATAGTACCAAGGATCCCGCGTCTGATGAGGAAAAGACAGGGAAGGGAAAGAAGAACGGTAATGGAAAGGGTCAGCAGCATAACCCGGCGAGTCAAGGAGGCAATAAGCGTAAGGCGGACAGTAACCCGGAATTTGTGGCCAATGCACAGGGTAACAATCAGAAGTGCAAAGGAAAGCCACCCCGGTTTGGTGGGTCAGGTCCGTCTCTCGAGCAACTACTCAATGAACCCTGCCCGAAACACGGCACCCGGGAACGACCAGCGACTCATTTATGGAAGGATTGCACAATCATGAAAGCTTTCGAGAATTCTAACACATTTGATGGCAATCAAGGCCCAGGCGGCGGTTCAGGAGCCGGCGGCTTTCATGGCCCGGGCGGTGGTTCAGGATCCGGTTTTCAGGGAAACCAGGGTGGTTATAATCAACAGCAGTCTGGTCAAGGAGGTCAGCAGCAGCAGCAGCAATCGGGTTATCAGAGCCATCCAAAACAGTTAAACAGTGGGCAGTATCACGTGTTCACCACAAGTTTGTGTAAACGTGATCAGAAAGTTCATAAGAGGGCTGTGAATTCTGTTGAACCGGCAGTCCCTTGTTACTTGAGGTGGTCGGAACAGCCTATTGTCTGGAGCAGGGAGGATCACCCTCCCTGGGTTGATAATTTGGGTCAACTGGCCCTAGTGGTGGCACTGCAAGTTGGTGGTTATAAGTTTACTAAAGTGCTCATGGATGGAGGTAGCAGCATCAACATCCTCTACTACGAGACCTTTCGGTGCATGGGCTTAACTGACAATAATTTAAAGACTTACAACACCGTCTTCCATGGAGTGGTGCCCGGTAAGTCAGCGTATCCTGTGGGGAAGATTGAGCTAGAGGTGGCCTTCGGAGACGAGCATGATTCTAGGGCGGAAAAGTTAACTTTTGAGGTGGTCAAAATCAAGAGTCCATATCACGCTTTGTTCGGGTGGCCGGCCTATGCCAAATTCATGGCACGGCCGTGTTATGTGTATCTACAGCTCAAGATGCCGGGTTACAAGGGTACCACTGTGCATGGAAGCCGAAAGGTGGCCATGGAGTGTGAAGAGGGCGATGCGGCTTACGCCGAGTCTGTCTGTGCAGCAGAGGAGCTCAAATTTTATCAAGATAACATTGACCCGGTAGATATGACTTCTCTCAAGAAGCCGACTACGGAGCATGACCCGGCCATGAAGTTTAAATTGGCTGCAGAGACTAAGCTTGTTGATTTCACTCCAGGCGATTCATCTAAGCAATTCAGCATCAGTGCCAACTTGGATCCTAAATAGGAAAGCGCGCTCATCGAGTTCATCCGTGAGAACCGGGACATCTTTGCATGGAAACCTTCTGACATGCCGGGTGTACCGAGAGAACTCGCTGAGCACACTCTTAATATTGATCTGAAGTATAAGCCGGTCAGGCAATTTCTGCGGCGATTCAATGAAGAGCGACGAAAAGCTATAGGAGAAGAGGTCGCCCGGCTCTTGGCGGCTAGGTTTATTGTTGAAGTTTTTCACCCAGAATGTTTGGCTAACCCGGTGCTCGTACTCAAGAAAAACGGCACCTAGCGGATGTGTGTGGATTACACGGACCTAAATAAGGCTTGTCCGGCTGATCCTTTTGCTCTCCCCCGTATTGATCAAATCATTGATGATACAGCAGGTTGTGCACGTTTGAGTTTTTTGGATGCTTATTCTGGCTATCATCAGATCAAGATGGCAGTTAAGGACCAGGAGAAAACGGCTTTCATCACCCCGTTTGGAGCCTTCTGCTATGTGTCTATGCCGTTTGGGCTCAAGAGTGCCCAGGCAACTTATCAACGGTGTGTACAGAATTGTCTTCACGATCAGATTGGGCGCAATGTTCATGCTTATGTGGATGACATAGTAGTGAAATCCAGAGAGGCGGAAACCTTGATATCTGATCTCAGAGAAACCTTTGACAATCTCTGGGTTTACAAAATGATGCTTAACCCGGACAAGTGTGTATCTGGTGTGCCTGCAGGCAAGCTTTTGGGATTCTTGGTCTCAAACAGGGGCATCGAGGCTAATCCGGAGAAGATTAAGGCAATCACTTCTTTGGCTAAACCGGCATGTATTAATGATGTTCAGTGATTGGCGGGTCGTGTTGCCGCTTTGAGCCGGTTCATAAGCCGGTTAGGTGAGAAGGCCCTACCGCTGTACTAATAAATGAAGAAGGCAGACACCTTTGTCTGGAGTGATGCCACTAATCTGCTTTTGAGGATTTGAAGAGGCAGTTATCTGAGCCGCCAGTTCTTGCGGCTCCCATTGACAAAGAGCCTTTGCTGTTATATGTGGCTGCTAATTCACGAGCCGTCAGTGTGGCGATTGTGGTAGAGCGCAAGGAGGCTGGTAAGGAACATCCGGTTCAACGGCCGGTTTATTATGTCAGTGAGGTACTCATCGAGTCAAAGCAAAGATATCCTCATTGGCAGAAACTTGTTTACGGGGTGTTCATGGAAAGCTGGAAGCTGAAGCAATACTTCCAAGGTCACCCTATCACTGTGGTAAGTTCTGCCCCCTTGGGAGACATTATTCAGAACAGAGAGGCTACAGGATGAGTCGCCAAATGGGCCATCGATCTCGGGCCTCATGGTCTGAAGTACGCGCCGCGCACTACCATTAAGTCTCAAGCTTTGCTGGATTTCATCAACGACTGGACAGAGCTACAGGCACCTGAGGAGAAGCCCGATAACACTTATTGGATTATTCACTTTGATGGGTCCAGACAGTTGGAAGGCTCGGGGGCTGGAGTTGTATTAACTTCCCCTCGAGGTGACAAATTTTGTTATGTGCTCCGGCTTATGTTTCCTTGCACTAACAATGCAGCTGAGTATGAGGCCCTGCTCCTTGGTCTCCGGATGGCCAAAGAGATGAACTTGAGCTGGGTAAGATGCTTAGGAGACTCAGACCTTATGGCTCAACAGGTGTCAGGCAAGTGGGACTCTAAAGATCCCCTCATGGCGGCTTACCGTCGTGAAGTCGATGCTGTGGCTGGATATTTCAAGGGTTACATAGTGGAACACATTGATCGAAGGAAGAATGAGGCGGCGGATGCCTTAAGCTGGCTGGGGTCTCAGCGTAAGCCGGTGCCGCCTAACACCTTTCTTGATGTTTTGCATAATCCTTCTGTTAAGTTACCTACAGAAGAAGATCTGGCAATACCAGACCCGGAGGCACAGCTGGTGGTGGCTCTCCACGTTACCCTGGATTGGACAGTGCCTTATTTGGCTTACATGACCCGGGGGGAGTTGTCGGAGGACGAGACCTTGGCAAGACAAATCGTCCGGCGGTCCAAGTCCATGACAATTGTCAATGGCGAGTTACATCATTACAGCGTCACTGGAGTGATTCAACGTTGCGTGTCACCTGCAGAGGGTCAGGAGATCCTTCGTGAAATTCGTGAAGGTGATTGTGGTCATCACGCCGGCTCAAAATCTCTTGTGGCCAAAGCCTTCCGTCATGGGTTTTATTGGCTGACGGCTCATGCTGATGCGGAAGACCTGGTCAGTAAATGTGACGGATGTCAGAAATTCTCACGACGAGCCCATGTGCTGGCTCAAGAATTGAGGATGATTCCAATTACCTGGCCGTTTGTAGTCTGGGGGCTTGATATGGTCAGGCCTTTCAAGAGATCTAAGGATAAAAAGACTCACCTCTTGGTGGCGGTTGACAAATTCACAAAGTGGGTGGAGGCGGAGCCAGTCAGTAAGTGTGATGCAGCCACAGCAGTCCATTTTATGAAAAAGGTGATTTTTTGCTTTGGTTTTCCACACAGCATCATAACTGATAATGGTACTAACCTTTTCAAAGGAGCTATGGAAGAGTTCTGTCAACGAGAGCATATCCGGCTTGACATTTTAGCTGTAGCTCACCCTCAATCAAATGGTCAAGCAGAACGAGCCAATCAAGAAATCTTGAAGGGTATCAAGCCCCGGCTCTTGGTCCCTTTACAGCGGACGCCGGGTTGTTGGGTGGAGGAGTTACCTTCTGTACTCTGGAGCATCAATACTACACCTAACAGATCTACGGGTTACACGCCTTTCTTTATGGTGTATGGAGCAGAGGCGGTCCTGCCAAGTGACATCCGTCACGATTCACTCCGTGTGGCGGCTTATGTTGAGGAAGACAATGAAAAAGCTCGGCAAGATGCACTTGACCTGTTGGATGAAGAGCGAGACTTGGCAATAGCCCGCTCAGCGATTTACCAGCAAGACCTGCGTCGCTACCACAGCCGCCGGGTTAAGTCTAGAACCTTTCAGGAAGGCGACTTAGTGCTCCGACTCATCCAGGATCAATCTAACATGCACAAGTTATCCCCTCCTTGGGAAGGACCCTTTGTGGTTAGCAAGAATCTGAATAATGGATCATACTACCTTATCGACGTTCGAGAGCACAAAGACTCACGTAAGTCGGAGGAGGAGACCCGTCGGCCGTGGAATATCGCTCATCTTCGGCCTTATTATACTTGAGCCGTTGGCTCTAATGTGTATATACTTATACTATGTATATTATATAAAGCAATAAAGCAAGACCTCTGTCCTTTTTTCCACTCCCAAAAAGGTTTATGTGTTTTTCCTCGTCAGGTGGTGGAGATAACCAAAGGGAAGCGGATCATATCTGAATCCGGCTTTCCTTTGGTCCGGCTTATGATCATATCTGAATCTAGCCGTTGATCACTTGGGGGCTTCCTGTTCAAACATAGGTCGTATTCGAACCAAAGAGAACATAGTTGTCGATACCCACTTGATCGGCATACTGCCAAACCCACTTGGGGGCTTCTTGATCATATCTGAATCATGGCTTAACTCCTTTTGGGTCTGACGTGGATCGTATTCGAATCAGCATCATTAAACAACTCTTATGGTCACTTGGGGGCTTCCTGTTCAAACATAGGTCGTATTCGAACCAAAGAGAACATAGCTGTCGATACCCACTTGATTGGCATCGCCACAGCCACTGGGGGCTAACAGATCGTATCCGAATCTTAGCTCAACCCCTTTGGAACAGGTCACTGATCATATTCGAATCAGAAACCCTTGAATTTTGTTCATCATATTTTACAAGTACCAACATTAGGTATCTTGTGACCCTCTTGAAGGTACAATGGAATACATTACAATCTTCCAGAATTAATGTTAGTTACATCAGGTTGTTAAGAACCAGGTGGACTTATATGTGCCAATTTTTAGGAGTTAAGTTTACCCTCAGGGGTTGGTTTATATAAGCCGGAAAAAAATAGCTGTGAGCACTACAGGGCAATGCAGGGTATTTTTGCAAAGGACATAACAGATTCATACAAACTACAAAGAGAACAATGGCGGCAGCTTATGCAAGTATTAAGGGCCATAAGCATGCGCAAAGGCATAACAAAACTCAAGGTATCTTCAAATTTGTTACAAGACTCCCCGAGTCTGAATGATGCATTGTTTTCTACGATGACATAAGCAGGTGGCGCCTGACAAGCTACTCTTGGGGTTGATTGAAGCCTCTGGGTTATCCTTCTCCGTCTCTCTGCCGGCTGCTTTGTCCTGGAAGGATGATGATGCCCAGTCAATGCCACTCAAGGCTTCAAACTCAGCTTCATCATCTATTAAACTGGTTGGGTCGACTTCAGGAGCAAAGGTGTGCTTACGGGTTGGAGGGATCAAGCTGACATCGTCATAATGCGGCATGGGGATTCTCCAATTCTCCTTGTCATAACCCGGCTGACACTTGGTGAGGTCAGTATCGTTCCCAATAAGAGTAGCCACCGGACGTATATCCTTCACACAGGCGGTGAAATCCTTATCATTAAACACGGTGTCATCTTCCTTTAAACTTGGATACCCAAGAGCAATATCAGCGGGGTCTAGTTCTGGAAGCCACGCCTTGGCCCAGCTCAATGCGGCTATAGCTCCGGCTCTTGCAGATGCTCGTCTTAACTCTTGGATTCGCTGAGGTAGCACAGCAAGCCGCTTCAGCACATCTTGCAGGAGATAAGGAACATCGTTTGATAAAGCCACAACGGCCAAAGCACGTTGTGACCCAGTGTAGAGTTGTTCCACCAGAGTATAAACTGCCTTCAGCTTGATCACCATGTTCTGCTTAAGATTTGTGCTCCTGGGGCCTGCGTTATTAAGCATAAGGTGAGTCAGAGGAGACAACTGAAATGGTCATTCAAGGAGTTTTGCAGTGTTTAAGGTTTGAGTAAGTCACTCACCGAAGATTGCTGAAACCATTCGAGATATCTGGCGCTTTAAGTCGGACAGTTCGGTTGTTGCTTCCGCAAGCGATGCCTCTGCTATCTCGGCCCGGGTCACCAGTGCGGCCTTTTCATCAGCCCAAATTTTCTTCTCCAATTCAAAATTTTGCTTCAACTTCTCTTGTTCAGAGACGCTGAATTCAAATTTGGAGTTGGCCTTTTCAATTTCACTTTCCTGGGTTGCCAGGCGATTCTTCAAATCAGCAATCTCTGATTCAAATTTACTTATGGTAGCCTGCATTGCACCGGATAGTAGTAAAAGTTACGGTAAGTACTATTAAATCCCAAGCACTTTGCAAGCAAAGATACTTGACACTTGGGGGCTAATGTATACCGAAGCTTTCTAAATTATTAAGCCGGTCCTGGATATTAAGTCCCAAATACCTTGCAAGCAAAGATTTTTGGCACTTGGGGGCTAATGTATATCGCAAGTTAAAGGTATTGTGTTACATCCGGTTCAATTATTTTTTCTTTAAGCCGGGCAAGTAGCTCTAACAATTTTTCTAAGTCTACAAGTATTTATTCATAAGCAATAGACTTGGGGGCTGGTACAGTAAGTATGATTGAAAGTAAGCTAGCATAAGTCATACCTCAGATTTTTGCTGTATCTACTTCACCATGTCAATTTCCAGGTCATAGCTGCTTTGTACTTGATTGATATAGCCGGAGACAATCTCTCCAATACTCAAATGAGTATAGTCAGCGACGTCCAGCTTGGCCCTCCGGCGTTCCACCAATTCCTCTTTAGAACACTTGGCAAGTACAGACGGTTGTGCCGGCTCAACAAACTGAGTTTTGAGAATTTCAACTTCCTGATCATTTGCCTTGGCGGGGATAGGAGCCTCCGGGTTACCAGAATCATTGAAGGTTTGTTCAGTAGGCAGGTTAGAGGAAGATATAGGAACATCATGAGACGGTTGAGGCGGCGGCTCGTGAGCAGAGGCATCAGGAGCAGCTGTGCCTAGCTCTGGTTCAGTCACAACCGGCTCTTGGGGCGGCTTATTCTTTTTTTCCCTTTTGCTGGGCTTTACTTGCACACTGTGGAAAAGGTAGACAGGTTAAATACAGCAAATATGAGTAAAATAAAGCATAAGGTACAAAAAGTTTATATTACCCGGGAGCAGTTTGGAAAGCTGGCATGTTGGACTGCATAGACTCACTGGAGGAAGGTGAAATATCCTGATAGTTGGAGCCAGAATAATTGAGAGGCTAACAAATGAAACCCGCCAAAGGAAAAAGAAGGTGTAAATCGGAGATAACCTCAGTCTGGCGTTTCCTGGTCACATCAGGTAAGCCGGAGGAGAGTTCCACGTCTTTGCTGGTCCGGGTCTGCCTCCGGCTCTCATAAATCTGTCGCTTCAAAAGAAAGTCAGGATCTTGGTAAGCCAAAGGATGTGAAAATCTTACTTTCCGGGTTACTCTTCGAATTTTCTGACGCGGCCGAAGCTCGGAGTCGGAGGAGATTACAATTACCTCTTCCTCGACGGGTTGGCTGTTGCCCGTGTCTTCCTGAAAGAAGGTTAGCATCAGTAAGGTAGAAATAAAGGAGAAAGGGAAATTCAATGGTTACCTCTTCCTCGTTATCATCAGTATCATCAAGCTGAAACAGCTCAGAGGCGCTTGGCTTCCTTTTCCTTGAGGTGGTGGGCTTGGTGGTTTTCTTGTCGAATCTCTTAGCCGCCCTAGCTTTCTTGGCCACCTCATGATCATATTGTGTGTTCCAGAAGCCAGCATTTGCCTATAAAAGGTTATAACTAGTTATGCGTAAGAATACAGCCTAACATGATAAGACATAACCCGATGGCTGGTAACTTACTGCAGGGGCCGGGTTCTTCTGGCAAAAAGATAGTAAGCCGAAGGCGTTACTATTCACGATGCCCTCCTTCAACAAGGACTGAGTTGTAGCTTCCACTACGTCATCTGGTAAGTCGTCAGGGTTATGACGTTGAGGGTCATCCTTCTCGCCTGAATAATTACACATTAAGCCGGGGCGGCGGCTTAACGGAATTATTCTCCAAGCAATCCAGACTCGGACCAAGTCAATGCCATCTAAGCCGTTCCCTAAAAGAGCTTTAATCCTCTTGATTTTGGGGGTGAGTGGCAGGCGTTCAATAGCTGTCAACTTATCCGGCAGCGGGTGAGTAGGTTCAAGGCGCAATGCGCGGAAGCCGGGCAGTGGATTTTCGCCAGCCGGAGAAGTATCTTGGCAGTAGAACCATGTCTGGTTCCAGTCCTTTGGATGACTCGGCAATTCAGCATAAGGGAACAGGCAGTCTCTCCGCCTTTGAATTGATATGCCACCAAGCTCCAGACTGGGCCCGTTGGCCCGTTCATTCTGCCGGTTCAAATAGAGCAATTCCCTGAACAGAAGTAGGCTGGGTTCTTCTCCAAGGTAGACCTCACAGAAAACTTGAAAGTTGCAGATATTTGACACGGAGTTGGGCCCGATGTCTTGAGGTCTTAACTCAAAGAAGTGCAAAACGTCTCTAAAGAATTTTGAACCGGGAGGAGCAAATCCCCGGCTCATGTGATCCGTAAAAATGATCACCTCCCCTTCCTTGGGTTGAGGTTTCTCTTCAGACGGGTCAGGAGCACGATAAGACATGACGTCCTTCTTGGGCAGATGGCCGGACTTCACAAACTCTGACAGTTTGCTCTCCGTAACAATGGATGGGACCCAGTTGCAGGTAATTGGAGGTTTAACAGCTTTGAGTGCCATTGGGTAAATTGAAGCCTACAACAAGATAAAGGAAATTTTCTGGTTTATTATAACCCGGAGAATAAGCATTATTGGGTTATCTGAGATGGCGGCTTAAGTAGGGGCCTAATGACATACAGGTAGTTATGTGATAATGTTTAAACAGCTGCAGGTATTAAAGATGATGAAAATTGTCTTAAGTCGCCAAAAGCAGGCAGTGCTGACAGTCAGTATTATCTTAAACCGATCATATGAACTACTATGGCTGAAACAGAGTCAACAGACACAGGTTTTGGTTAAGTGTGGAACAAACAGGTTTCACAAGTTGCAATCATTTTTTTTGGATCAAACGATGCTCTGGAAAGGAAAAAATTCTAGACCTAAAGCAGTACAGGGAAGTTCATATACTCGAGGAGGGCTTCCAAAAACAAGGAAATGAGATCTGTTTTCATACAGAATGAGCACAAAACATCCTCCGCGGTAGTTCTATGTTATTTTTACGATCTGAGCAAGGGATTAGAGGTGAGAGTTAATGGAGGTTTGCATCGGGCGGCGGTGAACGTCGACGGACTAAAAAATAGTACCAATGCAGATCTGAGAAAGGGGATAAAAAGAACTCACAGATGCGGACGAGCTGCGGAGGGTCGCCGTCGTTTTCTGGTCCGAACCAGGGTGATGCAGCGGCCTAAGTCGATGAAGACGAGGGGTTCGACGGCGGCGGCAGCAGAGCTTGAGCAGCGAAGAAAGGAGGTGCAAGGAAGAAGGCGACTGAAGAAGGAGAATGGGAAAGGACCTAGGTCACGCCTATTTATAGGGAAGGACCGACCAAGACGGTGCAAAAAACGAGGAGACCAAAGCATCATTATCCAGCGGCCCTGACGCCTCGATTCTCGGGATGGTCAGTAAAGGCAAAGATTCGTTGGAGGACATGATGGACTAAAATATGAAATTTATTGAAGATGACATCACAGAGATTTGACCCGGATCCAGATGATGACGTCACGGCGGGTTAGAATTTCCGCACAAAATCGAGGACTAAGGGCTAGTTTATAAGGGTTTTTAAGATTGACATAAACCGGTTCAAATCAATCTGGGGCCTAATGTTGGGGATATAATTATGTACGTAAGCCGGCCAGGAGGGGCCGGGTTACGCAAAGAGAAGCCCATCTGAAGCCCAAGACCAGATGTGAAGATGGCGGTTCAGTAAAGGGTCTAAAGGCCCACAGACGATTTAGGGCCCATGGTGATAAGCCACCATGAGGGCGCAACTTGTATTGTAAGGTAGAAATAACTAGTCACCGAGCCGGACACTGTTTATGAGCCGGCCGGGACTCTGTAAGCCGTAGGGCGTCAACTCGTGTATATAAGGAGACGACCCGCTGGCGGCTTAGGGACAAGAAACAAGAGATCGAGAACCGGGCATAGCGTATCTCGCTCCCTGGTCATCGAAACCTCAAGCAATTCCAACCCAACTAGACGTAGGCCTTCCTTCACCGTAAGGGGCTGAACTAGTATAAACCTCGCGTGTCCTTTGTCCCGATTAACCCCTTTAAGCTTCCTAGTTGCGATGGCTCCATGATCAAGTCCTTGCAAGAGGATATCTGCCGTGACAATTCCACGACAGTATACCTCACTTGAAGCTATATTTTTGTTCTTCACTTAATATATGTTTTTCTTGGAATGTATTTTTATTTTGTTTGCTGTTTGATACAATCCTTAGATCTGGAAATTTTGTTTTGGAGAGAGTTTATACATAGCTACCTAATTAATTAACTACTGTTTGTTCTTCACTTCTAACTTTTGGAGTAGTTTATTGTTTATTCTTGTGCTCCAATTATATCTTTAGAGTAAGAAATTTATGAATGAACTGAATGTTAGGTGCTTCGCTTATTATATGTATGTTGAGAAGTAAACATGCATCCTCTGTTTAATCCATTAAAGAGTGAGACTATGATATTACATATCTTTAATCAAGTAAGGGAGTTGTATTATAATGACAATGACCATTTGTTTATTAAAACCTATTATGTTGTGGTGATAAGTATCTTTCAGTGAAGGACGGATGATAGACTTGGCACATGTTTACACATGTTTGATAAATTCCAAATTCAGCCTTGGTGTTGTTTAAGTTTGTATGTTATCATCATGATTATATTTTCTCAATAATGTTACTATTAGAGAATGCATGATTGCGGTTCTTGTGCTTAGTAAAGTGGTCGCCCTCAATCTTTTGCTAGCCTTTTCCTGTACTAAGCGGAAATAATGTTTGTGCATCCAAAATCCTTGAAACAAGTTCATGACACAAAATGTCCACCATACCTACCTATAGATGGCATTTCACTGCCATTCCAAGTAAATTTGCATGTGCCACCTCTAAATCTTCAAATAAACTTCTGTTTTGTGTGTCCGTACAGCTCATGGAGTGACAAAGGTAGTCCATATATCCCCATTCTAAATGTGTTTTATGCACGAGGAGAGTTTATTCGCTTGTCAAATTTATTAGAAAGGATGGTATTAGGCATGCCCAGTCCCAATAAAATAATATTGAAAAAAGGACAATCCTGAAAAAGTTAGAAGTTGGCACGCACACATGGATTCGGCTAGCCATGGTTTGTGTTAGTAAGGTGGAGGGGGAGTGTAAAAGCATGAGAATCGTCATTAATGTGTTTATCATGGAAGATATTGGAAACCTTTGCCATTAAACCGCTGACAGAAGAAATACACGTCTCAAAATAAATTTATATCTCTCTTAAACCAAGTGAGCTCTGACATATGTTAATTACTGCTTCCCTCCGCGAATGGCATATCTGTTTACTTTTCATGTTGAGTCAATTTCATCTTTCTTTATTTTGGCACCACGTGTTGAGCATGGGGATCACTCTTAGCTTTGCATGCATTTTCTCATAGCAATTTGTTAAGCATTGTATGCATATGATGGTTATCTTCAAATTCGGGTACCTAGTCGTCATCTGTCATTCATTGATTGCTTTATGTTTGCAATATAGTCTTGAAAGATTGCGAGATACTTCATTACCACTTCATAATATGTTGAACTTAATGAAGAGATGCTACTTGTTATCAGAATTATCATTACCTATGTGATCAATGGAGAAGACAAGACTTGAAGATGACGACCATTGCAACAACTTAATTGGAGGTGGTTTACGACTTTGACTCATGAACGCAATTAATCGGGAGCCTTCTGAGGCCCCATCAACCAGAACTTCACTGTCGCCCAAGTCATATTGGCCACGCTAGTAGGCCACGGAGTGCTTATGTAGTGGGATCATGTAATTTGTTTCTTCGATGAGAGATTAATAAAGTACAAATTTTCCTATATCTATTTGTGTACTTAGTACAATGGCACACCTGCAATGTTCATTTCCCCTGGTGCGTAGAGAGATAATAACATAACAATCATGTTATTTTTATTATTTCTTGTGTTAAACACCTTCATAAAATGCAAACATCATAGGCCAAAATAATACTCTTTGTGATGAGTCTATCATACACAAAGGCAGATGGATCCTCCGATGTGATGTCAGGCAATATCAACCTCAAACGGCTGGCCAAAACTTGAAAGCAATTTTATACAGAACATTGCACAAGCTTATAGGATGGAACAGAGAGAGTTAAAGTTTATTTTGTACCTTTGGTAGTAAAAGTCATGGATGCATTCCGCCCTCTCTTCCCCACAAAATTTTTCAACACCGTTTTAGTAATTGCCTAACCACATATACATCTTAATGGTGTTGGAAAAAATGAGCAGGATACCCACCCAGACAGCGCCTTAGTGGGGAAGATTTAAAAAAAAAGACATTTTTACCTCACCAAGAGAGTAAATTGCGGCTAGAATCTCATATATAGCCGGAGTCACCTTTCTGAGGACGTTGGAGAGGAGCTCACGTATCCCGACAACCCGCTTGGTTGTGTAGAGGTTCTTGTAAAATCTAACGTCATAAGCATCATTACTTCCTGCCATCAGTCAACAGCCCACTTAGTTATGCAGTTCCAACTAGTATATGCACTTCAAACTAAATAATTTGAAATCTAATACCTTTTGATGAAACAAAAATCAAGGATGTGACTAAGATTTCAAAAAATAAATTAAAATTCATAACCAAACCAGGCAACACTTTTTTTCCCGAGGGAACACCATCATAACTGCCTTTATTTCATGTCAAAAATAGATACATCATCCACGACCAAGCTACGGAGGAATACCGCTAGCCCTACTAGCTAGCTCATGAGCCATACGGTTAGTTTCCCGCGCACAATGCTTAATAAAAGACTAAAGTTATTACAAATATCTGATCAATCATTAAGAATAGGGATCGCTATTAAATTGACAAACCCTCGCTACATTTCATCCACAAGCTTCGCACAACCCAACCCGAATGAACCAGAAGATTATGAACGCCCAACAAAGCATCCATAGTTATTCCGACATAGTTAAACTCTTATTTCTCTTGGAAGAAATTCGGCAACCAAGTTTAACATTTCATCCGGTGGCTCGAATCGGGCACTCACTATTTTCGCATACCCGCTAGAACCCGAATCCACTAGCAGAAATGGGTTAGAGCTGAACCCGGAAGGGAAGCGGGACAGCTGGCCGCAAAACCCCCTCCCCTGTTCCTCGCTAATCCCCATTTCCCACAAACCCCCCGTCCCCTCGCTGCGCAAGCGCAACCCAACCACTCCGCCTCCTCCCAGGGCGAGAAGCTTCCAGGAGCAGCTAGGGTTTCTCGTACCGATCGATGGCGCTGGCCGTCGTCGTGGTGCTGCCCTCGCTGCCGCCGCCCCCACCGCCGCCGCCGGAGCAGATCGTCGTCGCGGTGCTGCCCTCGCCGCCACCGCTGCCCCCGCCGGCGCGGGTCGTCGTCGTGGTGCCGGCGCGCGTGCGCCTCCCCGGCGTCCTCCGCGTCGCGGCCTTAGCCCTCATCTACCTGGGCTTCGCGGTTGCGTGGGTCATGGCCGCGGCCACGGCTGCAGAGGTCGTCGCGCGCCGCGCCTGGGGCGAGGGCTCCGCGCCAGTCCTGTTCCTCCAGGCGGTCATGTACGGGGCCGTCAAGGTTTGCGTCTGCATCATCCTTGCGTTTTTCGCGCTTGTCGTCCTGCTGCTGTGCGCCCAGTGCGTGGCCTACGTGATTGCACCTGTATCTGGATCCACTTCGGGATTCAAGAAGGTATGGCGCAAATTAACTTCATGTGATCTTTATTCCGGTCGAATTGCAGCTGTACATATACTCCCTGTTATTTATGTTCGAACTGCAGCTGTACATATACTCCCCGTTATCATTATGTTCTAATTAAGTGGTCTAATTAATTTTCGTAGTTCAGGCTGTCCTGATGCTGAGTAGTAGTAGTAGTTTTTTTTCATTTGTGTTCATCACTTCATTTGCAACCTACCATTTCCGAACCATTCCATATTTAATGTTCATCCGTATGGTTTTGTTGAAATTGTTGTCCTCCTCAGAGCACCTTCGGAGCAATCAGGCCAGAATTCACTGCACACTTTTTTAGGCTTCTGCGCCCAGCGGTGCTTGGATTTGTCGTGGATTTGGCCTTCGTCCTGCTAGCGGTCGCTGGTCTTCTGGTAGAGATGATGTCGCCACATGTGAAGGGATCGATATCTCAGGGGGAAATGGTCGGTTCTGTAATCGAGGATGTGGGGATATTTGGTATGCACGCGACAGTTTGCTTTCTTATCATCCCAGCTCTCGTTCTCAGTGTTTGGAGGGAGTGCTAGGCGGACAGGAACGCACCATCGCAGCTCTGTTGAGGTATATATATACCTCCCCCTTTTGCTTTGCTCCCCTGTATCTGTGAGCCATATGATCTTTCTCAATTATAATCTGCATATTTTGTGTAGCCTCTTAATAGCACGAAAACAATCAGTGTTGTTAGTTTGCCATCATTTATCTTATCTTAGTGACTATTGGTGTTGATATTTCTTAAGATGGAGCATTGTTCCATATAAAACCAATGATCATTTTGCTATTTCCTCTGGTCATTGCCTATTACCATTCATGATGAAATTGGGATTGACATCGATCTTAAATTGTGCAAGGTGCCAATTGTTGCAGTTCTACACTTCTACTGTATGCCTTTGTTACGAAGTGATGATCATTATTCATTAAAATGATCGATATTCCACATATTAGAAAAAAAGTAATATTAACTGTTTATGCTCCATGGTCCCCTGGGATTGTTGTATCATTGCAGCGAGTGAGATTATAACAATGTTTGCATGCTTCTAAACTGCTTGCAAGCACCTTCTTTGAGAATTCTTGTCAGTGATAATTTCCCCCATTGAAACCAATGGGAAGACCCAAAGTTTACAAGTCTTGGCTATGGCGTATGAGTCTACTCTTCTTAGCTGCATTTGGCAATTATGACTTTGTGCCATGTTTCGTGACTCTGGTAAAAAGAAGTAAACTATTTGATCATGTAAATAAATAGCATGACGGTAAAACGACACACCTCTAGTCCTTTTAACAATGACCCGCTATGCCCAGTACATTTTAGTAGAATTGCCATTGTGCCTTTGTCCGCTGTTCTGTGACTCAGTTTAGTGCTTTTATACTTTAGTAAAAGAAAGTAAACTGTTTAATCATGTACATAAATAACATGACAGTAAATGTATGCACATCTAGTACTTTAAGGTGGTGGTATGCCACTACATTTTGATAGACGTCTCTTTGAGAACAGTTAATATCTGGTGTTGGAAGTTCATGTCATCAGTTGTGTGTTTGTTAGCACTACCAATTGAAAGGATGAGAAAGATTCGAATTATGTAATATCTCACAACATAGAAGTTACCCCCCTGTGTAAACTAATATATGACTTTTTATATCAGTAAAGTAGTGATAGTGATCTAAAATGTCTTGTATTAGTTTAGTGATATAAAAAGTCTTATATTAGTTTACAGAGGCAGTACTTCATTGCTGGAAAATGAGTGGCATTGCCTTTAGATTTATACTACTTGAAACTAAACTGTTGGATGGTTAATGTTGATATGACGATGTTCTTATATGTGGTAATATGATCAAATTCTGGTTTGGGTTATTGGCAGATGAAGCTAAGAAGAGAAGGTGTCTGGAGAATTTTGCAAGGAGCTACAGTACCCATTCAGCTGATGGTTGTGAGTGATCCCAGCAGATACAAGTGTTCAGTGGAAAAACAGAGTTTTTGCAGACTTGCTTCTTTCTGTTAGTAGATCCTAATCGTCGATAGCCGTGAAAACTTTTGAAGACGTGCTTCTTTCTGCTATTACTAGATCCTAATCATCAATAGCCATGAAGTTTCTTCGGTCATTATGAGTCAGGTGGTGATATTCGGTACTCCTCCGCGCTACTTGCTTACAAGTTTGCACTAGAGTATTGGTGTATATATGATGGTGGAATTGATTTGTGATCTTTGTAATACCCTATTGGAAGAAAATGCTTCCATGAGACATTAATCTCGTGAATTCATTGCCGTCGGTTTGCGTTCTTTCATGTTGTATGCACGATAGTAATGTTCTGCCGGTTGGTTATGCATGTGTTGCCATTTTGAATATCCTTGTGGTTATCTACTGCCATCGTGGTCGTTGTATGTTGCCTCTACCTGCTGGCATGCTTGTATTGTAGTGGCTGCTGAACTTCATTACCTTTTTTTTAACATTATGATGATTAGTGGTATGACTAGAGGTACAAATTTGTATTATTGTTGAATATTTGTTAAATAAATTAGCGTCGAATCTATATATGTGTATGTTACACAGACGCGAGTCAAGGAAACCATGCATTAAGAGTGCACCACAAAGGCGCGCTAGACATGGAGATGGGAGCAAAAACACCACCATCGCCACGTTTGGGGCAGGTATTTAACACATACAGTAGCATCGATCCGACAATTTGCTTGATCTAACGGTGAGTCTGGTCGGTGGGACCTGTTTATCACGCCCACAATACAAACCATAATAACCAATGAAGACCTAATTAAGTGCTACTCTCTCCGCCAAAAAAACTTGTCCCAAGCTTATTCTTCAAATGGATGTATCTAGCACTAACTTAGTGCTAGATGCATCCATTTGAGGGACAAGCTTTTCTGGACGAAGGGAGTAGATAATATGCTCCTTCAAATCATAATAACCAATGAAGACAGGATAGCATGACCCTCTCACTCCTTCAAGTGATTGGTTCCACATTAAGAACCAAAATTTGATGGCATATTTAATGTAGGCATAGTTATATTTGCATATTAACAAAATAATAAGCCTTACAAAAGGAAAATTCTTACTATTTATACTGGTCTAACAAACTAGAGTACCTCGAAAGCAAACAACCTTGACACCAGCCGACGGGTCCGGGTGCCGGGGAGCACCCTTGCCGGTCCCATTTGGTCTGACATCGAAGGAGTCCAACAACATGACCCCGAGCTTGGCGTCCCGCCACAAACCAGCATAGTGAACGTTAAACCTCAGAAGCCTCCATCGCAAAATACTTCGACCCTATCTAAAACGGCATTACTCACTTGTAAAATATATTTTCTTGTTAAGGGCAATCAAGCTCCTTCATCTAACTTTTTACTCTTAATATGTAATTTGAACTCATTCAACTTCAATTTGAGAATCGTTGTGTTTACGGTGAGTTGCAACAACGCCCCATATTACACATGCCACCCAACTATGCAGGGAGAGGGCACATATATAGAGGACCACACATCGAGCGAGCGAACGTTGCTCCACCTCAAAGCTTTGCTGCCACCGACCATCGTCGAGCAGGACACACTTCCAAGCACCAATGATGGGAATGATAGTGGCAATCTGAAAGAGGACGAAAACATATTTGTCTACTAGCCTTTGGAAACAGAGGATCAAAAAGCTGACCAATCCCATAGATCTTGTAGCACTAAATTCACCGACGAGGGAGAAGCCCTAGAACGGGGGGTGGCCTCCCTGTGGAAGTGAAGCAACACCAATAGCCTCCATGCATGTCGAGGATTTGCACCCAAAGATCACAAAGTAGGCCTCCAATGTAGGAGGATCAGAAGGGTGGTTGACTCTATACGTAGGATGTTGACGGAAATCCCCCTAAAGCTCGAGCAAAAGAAAAGATAAGACACAATCCCCAACTCAAGCAAAGAAACCACAAAACATGGGGGGGAAATGACATGTGCTGGTTTCATTTCAAAGGAGTCTGTTTCAGTCTCCAGGACGCCAAAAGTGAAGCACAAGATCATTGGGTTATCTGATATTCATACATCTTCAGAATCGTTGGTGGATAAACTCGCAGGAGAACAAGAACAGAGGAAAGTAGATTGATCCAGAGAAAGACATGGCACCTCCCATCACTGATGGCTTCACAACAACGTGATATCAAGCTTCGAAATGAGAGAAAATGCCACGAAAAGGCTCTAAAATGTATGGATGGTTATTTAGGCTGGGGTAATTGAGCTAACCAGGGCATAGACACCATCAAATACAAAAGCGGCGATGCCAAGGACAACCATGAGTTGCCCCTGGATCCTCTAATCGGACGGTAAGCACCCATATCTAGCCATCAAGGACGCATGGAGGAACTACCCTATTACCACCACTACGAGAGATCTACAGAAATCTATAAGAAGGGACCCTCACCTAGCTCGCCGTCAGCGATGGCCGGGGGGAGAGTTGAGGGGCCGAAACGAAGAAACAGAAAGAGGCTAGGAGTGAGAGGAGGGATCAAGGCACTGGAAAAGGAGAAAAAAAATATCAGAAAAGTCAATATGTATCAAACTTCTAGCAGGAAATTACAAAATTACAAAAATAAACCCCAACTTCTTCTTTTTTTTCAAACTTATGAGCGCAACATATCTGAATATTTCGCCCGTTGCCTTGACAGTGAGGAGACGATTGTCAATCTCGCAGAATCGATCCGGGCACACGCAGCCTTTCAGCACACCCGGTTAGAACCCAAATCCACTTTAGATTACGGGTTAAGAAAACAATCCGAAAGCCGAACAGCTCGCCGCAAAACCCACTCCCGTGTTCGTCGCTAATCCCCATTTCCCACAAACCCCCTCCCCTCGCTGCGCCAACCCAACCACTCCGCCTCCTCCCAGGGCGAGAGGCTTCGAGAAGCTAGGGTTTCCCGCACCGATCGATGGCCGTCGCCGACGCGGTGCTGCCCTCGCCGCCGCCGCCGCCCCCGCCGGCGCGGACCGTCGTCGTGCGCTTCGCCCTTGCCCCGATGCTGGCTCTCGGGCGCGTCCTCCGCGTCGCGGCCGGAGCGCTCCCCTACCTGGGCTTGGCCGCTGTGTGGTTTACCTCCGCAGCCTCGGCTGCGAAGGTCGTGGCGCGGCGCGCCTGGGGCGAGGACTCCGCCTCCTTCCTCTTCCTCCAGACGCTCACGTACGGGGCTTTCACGGTGTTGGCCTGCGTCTTCCTTGTCTTGCTCGCGCTTGGCGTCCTGCTGCTGTGCCGCATGTGCGTGGCCTACGTGATTGCAGCTGTACGTGGATCCCGCCGCGAATTCAAAGAGGTACCGTGCAATTTAACTCCCTGTGACATTTATCCTGATCGAATTACAGCAGTATGTAGGCTAGTGTTTCCATTTGAGTTCATCACTTCGTCTGCATCCTTCCATGTATACTCATGCCCGTCCATGTGGTTTTGTTGAAATTGTTGTCCTCCTTAGCGCGCCGTGGGAGCAATTAAGCCGGACTCAGCTGCAGACTCGTTTAGTCTACCCCGCACCGCGGTGCTTGGATTCATGGCAGATGTTCCTTTCATGCTGCTAGTGGTCGCTGGTCTTCTGTTAGCAGCGATGTCGCATGTCGAGGGATCAGTATCTCAGGGAGAAATGGTTGGATTAGTAATCGTGGATGTGGGGATATTTGCTATGAACGCGATATCTTGCTCTGTTATCGTTCCAGCTCTTGCACTTAGTTTCTGGAAGGAGGACCAGGCGGACAGGAAAGCACCATCGCAGTTTTGTTGAGGTATAAACACATATACCTCTTCCTCTCTTCTTTGAAAGATGCGCATCAATTGAAAACATCATATGGCTCACAGCACAGATACATTGAATCATTTATCTTAGTTTACTGCCTATGGAACCATTTATCTTAGTTTACTGCCTATGGAATCATTTATCTTAGTTTACTGCCTACTGGTGTTGATATTTGTTAAGATGGGGGGTGTTGTTGTGTATAAAACCAACGAGGAGTTTGCTATTTCCTCTAGTCATTGCATATTAACATTCATGATAATATTGGGGCTGCCATCGATCTTAAATTGTGCGAGTAGCCAACTGATGCAGTTCTACTGTATGCTTCTGTTATGAAGTGATTAATAAAAATGAGCAATTCCACACATTAGGAAAAAATATATTAACTGCTTACGCTCCATCGTTCCCTGTGATCATTGTATCTTTGCAGCGAGTGAGATTATTGCAATGTCTGCATGCTTCCATACTGTTTGCAACCACCTTCTAGAGCTCTTACCATTGATAATTTCTCCGTTGAAACAAATGGAAAGACCCAAAGTTTTCAAGTTTTTGCTATTGCATATGAGTCTAGTCTAATTAGTTGCATTTGGCAATTGTGACTTTGTGCCATGTTCCGTGACTGGTAAAAAGAAGTATACTGTTTGATCATATGGAAATAACATGACAGTAAAATATCACACCTCTTCTCCTTAAACAGTGGTAAACTTTTATGTGACGCTATGCCACCACATTTTGGTAGAAGTGCCATTGTGCGTTTGTCCCTTGTTCTTTTTGACCAGAACTAGCTGGACTGCTTTTTCATCAGCTAACAATGACAGTTAGGAGGAAGTAATGTACATCAGCTAAAAATCTTACAGAGAAAGAATTGCAGTAGGGAAAGAAAGTACCCTCACTCAGCCAAAACACTGACACAACTCTATCTATCTCTCCGGGTAGCCCTTAAGGCCTCAACATCTTCTCTAATCAGGGACAACACCAGTGATGCATTCTGTTCTATGACTCGGTTTAATGCCTTTATACGTCAATTAAAAGAAGTAAACTGTGCCTTTGAGAATGGATGCACATCTTGTACTTTAAGGTGGTGCTATGCCGCTTCATTTTGGTAGCTGTGCCTTTGAGAAGAGTTAATTTCTGGTGTTTCAAGTTCATATTATCAGTCGTATATCTGTTTGCACTACCAATTGAGAGGACAAGAAACATTCAAGTTCTATAATATCTCACAAGATAGAAGTTACTTCATGCTAAACAACGAGTGACATTGCCTTTTGACTTACAGTACTTGAAACTATATTATTGAATCCTTATTGTTGATATGGCAATGTTCTTTAATGTGGTAATCTGATCAGGTCTTCGATTGGGTTATTGGCAGACGAAGCTAAGAAGAGAAGGTGTCCCGACAATTTTGCAAGGAGCTACAGTACCCATTCTGCTGATGGTTGTGAGTGATCCCAACGCATGCAAGTTTTCAGAGGAAAAAGAAAGTTTCTGCAGACTTGCTTCTTTTTACCGTTGTACTATTAGTAGATCCTACTCGTCATTAGCCCTGAAAACTTTCGTAGACTTGCTTCTTTCTGCTATCAGTATATCCTATCGTCAATAGCCATGAAGTTTGTTGGGTCATTATGGGTCCGGTCATGATATTCGATACTCCTCCACGCTCCTCGCTTACAAGTTTACACTAGAGCATCGGTGTATATGATAGTAGAATTTGTTCATGCTCTCTTTGTAATGCTACCCTGTTGGAAGAAAATTCTTCGATGAGACATTAATCTGGTGATGAATTGGTAGGACTGCCATCGGTTTGCATTCTTATGTTGTGTGCATGGCAGTCACGTTCTGCAAGTGGTACGACCAGAGATGCATATTCGCAATCAGTGTCGGATATTTGGTAATTAAATTTGCATTGAATATCTATGTTACTAGACCATTTAAGAGGGCGCGCTAGACCGGTTTGTTCATCAACTTGCTATTCCGAATTTGACAACTGAAATGCATGGATAACCTGAAGAAGCCTTCATTTAACTTTTATTCAGTTTGGTTTTCTGTTAAGTGAAGACAGATTCTTTGCGTGAAATCTCCCAATGTAAGAAAGAATTACACTAAAAAGCAACGGTTGAAAAATAGATTAGACATTTTTATCCATTTTCTGTTTACAAGATTTGTTAACCGTGAAAAAAGATGTGTGCCCTTTTTCTTTCAATCTTACTAAATTTTCAGTCAACTGAATTTACATTTCATTAGAGCAACTCCAACGGGCCGACTCAAACGGACGGCGCTTTTGTCCGTTTGGGTCGGCCCGGCGGACACAAACGTTCGGTGCTGTGTTTGGGTCGGCGCGAGCGCCCAACGCTGGCCCGACCCATTTCATCGACGTTGTCAAAAAAAAGTATTGCGAGCAGTTTGAAAATAAATGCATGCATTTAATTAAACATAAAAGTCGGCCACAAAGGCCGGCGAAAGTCCACATTACATTAATTAAAACACTAAAAACTACACGACGCGTTGCCCTAGGCGTCCTTATCGGCGGTGACGTCTGTGTCGGGCCCGGTGAGGTCGATCAACGTCGGCGCAGGGCCGGCCTAGGGGAACGCCGTGTTCCAGACGGCGGTGATGTCAGGCTTTGCCGCCGCTGCTTGGGCCTGGCGCGCCTCCTCTTCGGCCTCGCGCTCGAGCATCTGTAGGCGCTCGCCCTCCCGGCGCTCCTCGGCCAGCCGAAGCGACGCCAGTGGTCGAGGTAGGCCGCCTCTTGCTTCTCCGTTGCCCCGAGCCAGATCGGCGGAGCGCTGACCCACTTGCACACTACTCTGGTCCAGGAGTAGCGTTCGCGGTAGGCCGGCTCCTCCGGCTCGGCTTTGGGCGGGGACGGCGGGGCCACCAGCGACACGACGCAGTCGCCCGCCGCGGAGAGGGCCATGGCCTCCGCCATGGCAGCCTTGAAAGCCGCCTCCCTCCATCGCTCCTCCTCCTCGCTCTCCTTGATAGCCGCCTGGTAAGCGGCCTCGGCCTCCTGGTCCTCGTCGTGGACGACGAGTGCGGGCGGCGGCAAGCTGTGGTCGACGCCGCATCGCCTCGCCTTCTCGTGCTTGAAGGCGAACCATCGACCCCAGTTGGGCGAGTCGACGGCGAAGTGCGGGTCGGCGCGCTGCTCCGACATCAGCAACGCCCGCCGGCGCCGCACCTCCTCCGCATGGGCCCTCGCCGTTCGCGGCGCCGCCGGCACTGGGATCCTCTTCGGATCCAAATGCCAGTCATGCGGCAGCGTCACGTCCGGATACGGCAGAGGCACGCGGTGGTGCCAGTGCCACTCGGCCTGGTGCAACGGCACGTTGATGCGCTGCCTTTGCCGGGAAGCGCTCGCCGGCGCGGGGAGGGCGGGGAGGGAGGGGGAATGGCGGGCGGGGGCTTTGCCCTTGCGGCTGCTACCGATGGCTGAGAAGAAACCCATGCTGGCGGTGGCTAGGGTTGTCGCCGGCGTGGGGGCAGGGGTGGCCAGATGGGGACGGGGGACGAGTGGTAGTGGATGAGGACGGCCCCGCCGCACGCCCGGCTTAAAAAAGGACGACCGCCGTCGTTGACGCGTGGGCCTAAGGTAGGCGGTCGTCATAAATTATGTTGACCGTGGCGGTTGGCTGGCTGCCAGGTGGGGACGCGGCGGACGGCGGGGAGATGCGCGGCGCGTCCGCGCCGACGCATTCCAGGCGCAATTTTGGACCGGAAATGGGTCGGCGCGGACACCGGGCAGATACAATTTGAGTTTGGGTCGGCGCGTTGGGTCGCCATTTTTATTCGCATCGATCCAAACAGATGCGAACAAATGAAACGGGTCGCCCCATTGGAGTTGCTCTTATGGATCGAATTCTCGATTATTGGAGTTTGTTGTCAATTGCAATGTGCGCTGTCCGTCGTGGATGAGGTGTATGTTTTGCCTTTGTTCTGGGTCGTTGAAAACTTAATTTTATTTGCTCGTCGGTCGATGGTAACATCTGAAGGCACTTCTCAGATCTGCATGATTGATGTGGTCCATGGCATCAAATTTTTCAGTACATTGCATTGAGCTGCAACTGTATTTTTTATCTATATATTATTTGGCGTGTTATCCTAATAGGAATTGTTTTCCCTCTCAAACCGGTTATTGATCAAAATCGGTTTCTAGATGGAAGGATCTATCAGCACTTTTAGTTGCTTTTTTTTTCTGAAAAAACTTACGATCTATTTATTACCAATCATGGAAATACAATGAACATCATAAATAATAATAAAAAATATATCAAGATTCATAAACCACTTAGCGACAATATTGACTTTTCTTTTGAAGCAGATCTTCATGAAAATCTACCTAATTGTGCAATCACAATATTTTGACACTAGTCTTGAAATTCAAAAACCATAACTGAAACTCAACTGCTATTATCTTGTTCGAAAGAAAACTCGGTAATAAATCCATCCAAATGACACCCATGTGGCACGAAGCAATCCAGTCCTGGCGTCTTTTAAACTAAAGTTGACACTCAAAATTGACATGTGTTTATGTCACATGTGTGTCACTTATCAGAGTCCTAAATCCAAACATTTCGCCCGGTGACTGAATAAGAAGTTTGGTAATTATGCATGTCGAGTCGGGCACTCACCATTTCCGCGTACCCCGGTTGGAACCCGAATCCGCATCCGCTAGCAGAGCGGAAATGGGTTAGAGCTGAACCCGGAAGGGAAGCGGGACAGCTGGCCGCAAAACCCCCTCCCCTGTTCCTCGCTAATCCCCATTTCCCACAAACCCCCCGTCCCCTCGCTGCGCAAGCGCAACCCAACCACTCCGCCTCCTCCCAGGGCGAGAAGCTTCCAGGAGCAGCTAGGGTTTCCCGTACCGGTCGATGGCCGTCGCCGACGCGGTGCTGCCCTCGCCGCCGCCCCCGCCCCCGCCGGCGCGGGCCGTCGTCGTGCGCTTCGCCCTTGCCCTGATGCTGGCGCTCGGGCTCGTCCTCTGCGTCGCGGCGGGAGCCCTCGCCTGCCTGGGCTTCGCCTCTGCGTGGGACGCCTCCGCGGCCTCGGCTGCCAAGGTCGTGGCGCGCCGCGCCTGGGGCGAGGCCTCCGCTCCTTTCCTCTTCCTCCAGGCGCTCACGTACGGGGCCCTGAAGGTCTGCGTCTACAACTTTCTTGTGTTGCTCGCGCTTACCGTCCTGCAGCAGTTCGTGGCCTACGTGATTGCAGTTGTATCTGGATCCACTTCAGGATTCAAGAAGGTATCGTGCAAATTAACTCCCTGTGACCTTTATTCCGGTCGAATTGCAGCACTACATAGGCCAGGGTTATCATTATGTTCTAATTAAGTTGCCATATATATTGTGGTCTAATTAATTTCGTAGTTCAGGCCGTCCTGATGCCGAGTAGTAGTAGTAGTAGTAGTTTTTCCATGTGTGTTCATCACTTCATTTGCATCCTACCATTTCCGAACCATTCCATATATACTAATGTTCATCCGTTTGGTTTTGTTAGAATTGCTGCCCTCCTCAGAGCGCCTTCGGAGCAATGAGGCCGGAGTCGGTTGCACGCTTCTTTAGGCTTCTGCGCCCCATTGTGCTTGGATTTGTTGCATATGTGGCCTTCATCCTGCTAGCGGTCGCTGGTTTTCTGGTAGCAATGATGTCGCCACATGTGGAGGGATCGATGTCTCAGGGAGAAATGGTTGGTTCGGTGATCATGGATGTGGGGATATTTGGTTCGCACGCGACAGCTTGCTTTGTTATGATGCCAGCTCTCGTTCTTAGTCTCTGGAGGGAGTACCAGGCAAACAGGAAAGCACCATCGCAGTTCTGTTGAGGTATATATATATATTTACCTCCCCCTTTGCTTTGCCCCCCTGTATCTGTGTGTCATATGATCTTTCTCCATTATAATCTGCATATTTTGTGTAGCCTCTTAATATCATGGAAACAGTCAGTGTTGTTAGTTCGCCATCATTTATCTTATCTTAGTGACTACTGGTGTTGATATTTGTTAAGATGGAGCATTGTTCTATATATAACCAATGATGATTTTGCTATTTCCCCTGGTCATTGCATATTAGCATTCATGATGAAATTGGGATTGACATCGATCTTAAATTGTGCAAGGTGCCAACTAATGCAGTTGTACATTTCTAATATATGCCTTTCTTATGAAGTGAAGATCATAAAAATGATCGATTCTGTGTATTAGAAAAAAAAAAGAATATTAACTGTTTACGCTCCATGGTCCCCTGCGACCGTTGTATCTTTGCAGCGAGTGAGATTGTAACATTGTTTGAGAAGTCCTGTCATTGGTAATTTCCCCATTGAAACCAATGGGAGGACCCAACGTTTTCAAGTTTTGGCTATGGCTTACGAGTCTACTCTTCTTAGCTGCATTTGGCAATTGTGACTGCCATGTTTCGTGACTGGTAAAAAGAAGTAAACTGTTTGATCATGTAAATAAATAACATGACGGTAAAGTGGCACACCTCTAGTTCTTTTAACAATTATCAACTTTTATGTGGCGTTATGCCCAATACATTTTGGTAGTATTGCCATTGTGGCTTTGTCCACTGTTCTGTGTCACAGTTTAATGCTTTTATGCTGTAGTAAAAAAAAGTAAACTGTTTGATTATGTAAATAAATAACATGACAGTAAATGGACGCACATCTAGTAGACTAGTACTCTAAGGTGGTGCTATGGCACTACATTTTGGCAGACGTGCCTTTCAGAAAAGTTAATTTCTGGCCTTGCAAGTTCATATCATCAGTTGTGTGTTTGTTAGCACTACGAATTGAAAGGACGAGAAAGATTCAAATTCTGTAATATCTCACAAGATAGAAGTTACTTCATTGCTGGAAAATGAGTGGCATTGCCTTTAGATTTATACTACTTGAAACTATACTGTTTGATGCTTGGATGATTAATTACTTAATGTTCTTATATGTGGTAATCTGATCAAGTATTGGGTTGGATTATTGGCAGACGAAGCTAAGAAGAGAAGGTGTCCCGACAATTTTGCAAGGAGCTACAGTACCCATTCTGCTGATGGTTGTGAGTGATCCCAACGGATACAAGTTTTCAGGTGAAAAAGAGTCTTTGCAGACTTGCTTGTTTCTACTAGCATATCCTAATCGTCATTGGCCATGAAAACTTTTGTAGTCATGCTTATTTCCGCCGTTACTAGATTGTAATCGTCAATAGCCATGAGTTTGTTGGGTCATTATGGGCGTGTCGACGATATCCGAATACTCCTCCACGCACGACTCGCTTACAAGTTTGCACTAGAGCATTGGTGGATATATGATGGTGCAATTCGTTCATGATCCCATTGTAATACCCTGTTTGAAGAAAATGGTTCCATGAGATGTTAATCTGGTGATGAATTGGTATCACTGCGGTCGGTTTTGGGTTCGTATATGTTGTACTTGTATGTTTGGTAGCGTTTCGCAATTGGGTTATGTATGTTCGGATATATATCCTCGTGATTAGTTAAGGGGTGGTTATCTATGGTACTCCTGTTTCCTGTCTACACATGCATAATTGCATATACGCATTAGCTGAGTACTTGGCGTGTATATGGATGTGGGTGGGCGGTGGCGTAACGATCACCAAAGGTTTGAGAGGACACTTCATGGAACAGCCGGAATATGTGGCTATCAAAGCAAAGCTAGATACTCCTCTCAATGCATCCAGTAGGCTGAGTACGTACAGGGCCAGTGACAGCGAACTTGTCTGTGGAAACCTTTCGTAGATGGGAGGCAAAGAAAAGGAAAATAACCCGCCAGGTGCAGTCATGCATGCGGCCGGGGAAGCGAAGCGTACTGCCATGTGCTCCGCCGTTGAGATCGGTGAAGAGTTTCGGGGTTGCGGCTCTCCAGTGCCGCGGATCACCTTCACCGCCAGGAGAGGGACGCCATGGCTGTACCCCGAGCTGACGGGAGGGGCTCTCTCTCGCTCGCACCGAGCGCGAGCGTCCGTCCCCTTGCCCGAAGCGACGAGTTACTGGGCCGGCATTTGTTAGTTATAGTTAGTTCGTTTTTCCTTTTATTTTCTAAATTTTAATTTATATTTATAAATATACATAATACAAACATTTGTTCACACAACTTTTATAAAATGTTGAGAGCATTCAAAAACAGATTCGTAACATTTAAATATGTTGATGCATTTGTAAAATTGATCATGAAATTTCAAAAAAAAAATCACGTGTTCCAGAAATATTTTCATCACATTTATGAAAAATTACAATGTTAAAAAAACTTCATGTAGTTTTAAAAAAATATTTCGTACCACTAACTTTTTTGTGACATATAAAAAATGTTCACGCGTTCCAAGAATATGTTCATGGCATTTACTTATTTATTTATTTTGAGGGCAATTTTTTGTTTAATTTGTAAAAAAACTCATGTAGTTTAGAAAAAATGTTTCATAACATTAAAAAACGAATTCAATGTGTATTTGAAAATATTTAAATTTTATTTCCTTTTGAAATAAATTTATTTCGAAATTGTTCGTCATAAATTTAAGAAATGTTCAACCTGTATCCAAAAATATTACACGTATGTAAGAAAAATGTACACCATCTATTTAAAAATAATAATGAAAAAACCGATAAGAAAAACACAAAAAAGATGCACTTAAGCTTCTAAAACCGGACTGAGGGGTCCATAGAAGTTTCTCAAAACAGCTCTTGTCAGCTGCAATACTGGGCCGACCCACTAATCTCACAGCAGAGGTAATTCCGAAGGATCTCTCGATACGACAAGGTATAGCCGTGGCATGAGCTGATGGTGGCGGAATGGTTTTGAACCAGCTAGCACTTGGTGTGTTCGGCTAACGAGGCCTAGGCCCATGTGTGGCACCCAGTGTACCACACAAGCAACATGTGCCTAGGGCTACACCAATTGCTTAATGATGTCTGATGAGTGGATGTTGTGCATACTTTTTAGACTATATTTTAGTGCCAAAACCCCTCATATCATATCCATCTAGCACTTATTCATCTTCTCATTGCATAGTTTCCAATGTTTACTTGTTTTACGAAGTTCGTTGCAAATCTTTTAGTTTTTATTTATTTTTTAGTTTTATTTGTTATATGGTCTTTGTAGGTGTATTGGCATGTTCATGGACTTGGCACATAAAAAAACAAGTTGGGGGACAAACCAGAGAAGTTCCAGGCACAAGCTTACGCATGTCAGAAGGTAAAACATAACATTTTTCCAAAGTGCTCCAAATCTGGATATAATACCATAGGTGCATCGACATTGTTCGTACGATTCTAACGAGCTCAAGAACGTCAAATTCCGAATTTGTATGAGGAAATGGTGACCGTTTTACTGGAGGAGCCCTGCGCCTAATAAGGTACACCAAACTACCACTGGTCATGTACCAGGTCCACACAAGCACGAAAATTACCTTTCCAGACCAGATTCTTCGTGGATTTCGTCCCCGTTTGTTCCTATGACTTTCTTGGCCTTTAAGGGATGTTTTGGGAGCAAATTAGGCTCATCTAGGGCCCTTGAATTAAGGTGGAAGATATACATCAACTCACGAGACCCAACGAGGTCTCCTATATAAAGACCTCCAACCCTAGCCGTTGGGGATGATCATCCATATTCCACCACAAGCCAATGCAACCGTCGGAAGGCTCTCCCCTCTCATCTAGAGGGATGCCTCTCTCTCCATCGCCACCACCATGAGGCCACACAAGAGGGGAAGAAGGACGCGCCGCCACCACCACCAGGCATCGGCCATAGGCCGTGTGCGCCGATAGTCATCTCCATCTTCTTCCTCGCACTTGTAATTTGCAAGATTGAACATGTTGATGACGTCAATGAAGCATTCCTCCTTGTGTCTATATTCATCTATGTTTGAGTGATTGATTCAGTTCTAGCTTGAGGTATGATCTAGTACGCAATATTAGTCTGTGTGGCATCATCTAGTATTTACTCTATTCGTGTTGCACATAATGCTATGTTGGGATACATCCTTTCAGGCTGGCCATAGTGGGGTAACATAACCGGTATCATGCACTTGGGACTCGTAAACATGCTTATGTGACAGACAATTAAAGAAGAGATAGATGATTATAGTAACATAGGCGCATGGGTCCTCCAGTAAAACCTTATCGTAATGAATATTACGCTACTATGTGTCATGCATGATAATAAATGAGACCACCTATGATACTAGTGTATGATACTACATCTTTGATGCATAGTATCATACACTAGTATCGTATGCATGATACTAGTATATGATACTCCCCACTACGACCAGCCTCATATGATCTTGTGAGGACTTGCACATACATGGAGTAGATAGATGGGTTATGTGATCCTTTGGTCCGTTGTGTATTATTGACACCTTCGTGTGATATTTGTTGTGAGGTTATGTCTAGTACACCGAAGTGTGGCAGCCCGTGGATAAAAACCATATGAGATTGTTTAATCGTGTAAGGAATATCGTTTGTAATATTTATATAGTACTCCCTCATTCCCAAAATATAAGGCGAGCTTCACTTTGCACGGTATTTGATGCATGACTTTGACAATTAATATATACCGAAACACATGAAATATGAAAATTGAACATGTATCAACAGTATCATCGTATTTGTCTCGCAAAATAATTTTATTTCATATGTCTTTATAATAATTTTATAGGCATACAGTAAGTGAAAAATCACAATCAAAGTTGTGCGATGAAAACAAAAAAAGTCAATGTGCATCCTATATTTTGGAAGGAGGGAGTATGTTGCTGTCACTTAGTCGCCCCTAGTACTAGTGAGGCCGAAAGCATAGACACCGCCTTTCGCTCTATTCAATCATACGTTTACAAACCCATTTTTATCCTGTGTTATAGTTTAGGCCTTCTTTGGTTCATAGGGTAAGAATATCATAGGAATAGAAAAATCATAGGAAATGAGGTGGCATGCATCTCACTTCCTATAGGAAAAGAGATGTCACTTGATTCATAGGATAGGATTTTTTTTCATTGAGTCTAGGCTAATATTTTTTTCCCTTTGAAATGTGAAGGATTGATTCCTATTCTATATAGGAATAGGAATCCATTCCTACAAACCAAAGGGCTCCATAGAAATTTTTCCTACAAAAATCCTATCCTTTAAAAATCCTACAAGATTCCTCCAAACCAAAGGAGGCCTTAGTTTATTTGACATCCTAGTTTGTAGTATCGTCACCCGCAAAAAAACCCATTTATTATTGTTTTCTTGGCAACCATAAAATAGACTATTTCCAGACTTCTAAATCAGTTTTTTTATTTTTAAAACCAAAATAAATAATAGCCCAGCACCCGCCGGTCAGTGACACGCGTGATGGCCGCCGGCGAGGAGCGGCACGAGATGGCGTGAAAAAGGATGGCGATGCTGGCGCGGGCGTGGCGCAAGGCGGCGACAGGTGGTGGTGCGGGCGGCGACAGGTGGTGGTGTGGGCGGCGGCACGTCGGTAACGGTGTGACGACGTTCCGGCGTGGCGGTGCGACAGTGTTCCGGCGTGATAGCGGCGACGTTTCAGTGAGGTTCCGGTGGGCTGCGTGTTGAAATTTCAGACAGTTTCTTACCTGCCATAATTATATAATCTTTCCGTAAATCTGAGGGAAGAAAGATCCTAGTTTACATGACCCTCTAAAGTTATGGATGGTTTACGGAACCGTTGAAGAGTTTTTTCTTTGCCCCGACTTCCCATAAAAGGCAGTGTTTTTACGGAGAGGAGAGCTGTTGGAGTTGCTCTTAATCTTGTTATTCTTAAGGTTTTCCTCCAAGTTGTAAGATTAAACTAATTAATTGTAAGATTTTAAAATCCATTTGTTTTGTCAATTTGTCGCAAATCCAATGTGCAAAGGGGATAAAAGCAAATAAATAGAGCATTTTCATATCAACAGGACACCAATGGCCGTTCTAGAGAGGGGCCGAACGCCAGTACGACCACGCCCGGTCATACCATGCATAATTGGGCTGCTTCCCGAAATCAAGGGTAGAAACTTTCGTGAAGGGACCCCCGGCCATTCTCTGGTGCATGACGACACCCGTAGGGTTGAATATATTTAAGGGGGAGAGAACACACCGAAAAGGAGGTACGCCGAGACACACTGGATGGCAATGGGTACCCATTACCCATGTTCCTGGTGGGTAAAAATTCTATAGGGTAAGGGTATGACACAGAAAGTTATCCATGGGTATATAAATAGAGAATTCCCAAACTCATAGGGTAGAGCGGGTACATGTATGGAATCGTATAACTCATACCTGTATACCCATGTACCCATATAAAATCTTACAAGTATAACGAAGTTACCCCTACACTTCGCCATGAGTTTGTGAACTTAAAATGTATGATTATGTGTTGATGCTTATTAATGTGGTGTTATTTTGATATGTTATTGTGTATAAGAAAATGACGTTGTTTATTAGAATGTGTTGTTATTTATGAGTGCGCTTGTTTATAAGTATATGCTCCTTTTTATGGTTTGTTGTTGTGTGTAAATTATGATTATATGTTGTTTTTATGGTGCTGCTCAATTTGATTCTTTGCAAACATGGGTATTTTATCCGCGGGTACCCATTTACCTTGGCGAGCGATGGGTATGAAAATATTGTACCGTTGATTTGTATGGGTAACATTAAAGGAATGAATAAGGGTATGAGGCGGCTCCACACGTATCCAAACTCGAGTGCCATACACACAAGGTCGAGATGCATTCGTCGTCAACTCCTTCCACAGCGGCCACCACTATAGCCGCTCCACCGATTAGATCTGTTGAACGTGCACGTGCATGTCCCATGCACGAGGGTGTCCTTTTGTGATTATGTGTATCAATTCTAATCTTATCGGCCACGTTCTAATCTTCCTTTCTTGTAGCACAATTATAGGACTAGATATGGACGAGGTGGCCGCATCTTGTAACGCTATATATTGCAGTAGCTAGTTGGCCTGCAATCAGATCACGTATTGCAAAACAAACAACCACAAGATCGAAACATTATTTTTACTCATGATGCATAGTGGCAGACAGTGTGAAAATTGCTTTTGGAGGACGAGCTCTGCGGAGGCCTCCATTTGCAAAATTCAAACTTTATCAAAATTCATATTTTTACGTTTCGAAAAGTTTTGAAAAAAATACAGATATACATAGAGGCATAATTTACATGTGTGTAAATTTTCAGTATGAAATACGTTGAAATGAGGGATATGCAAAAAAAAAACAAATTTGAGGCTGTTCAGCAGATGATACTATTCATCCTCAAAATCCATGAATTTACTTTTTTTGTAGGGTCGCATTTCAAGGTATTTCATCCTGAATTTTTACGCACATATACATTTCATCCTTGCATATTTTTTTCAGATTTTTTTGAAATCAGAAAATTTGAATTTTGAATTCTTTAAAAATTGCGGGCTCCATAGAGCCCGGTCACCAAAACGCTGCACTCCACCGAGTGCACCATGACATTCTTTTTACGGATCCATGACATAGTTTCACCTGCTACCTTGCGGCTCCGCTAGAAACGACTCAGCGCTCCCACTAAAAAAATGGTAGCCCCCCCCCCCCCCGCACCCTGCGCCTGTTGCTGGTGGCGGCCCCCGCCGCCCCGTCGGTTGCGCCGGCCCCCGCCGCCCCGTCGGTTGCGCCGGCCCCCGCCACCTTGCGGCTGCTGGGGAGGCGCGGGCGGCAGCGGGAAGTAGCCGGCGGGCGTGGGCGGACGGGGCGCGACCGGAGGAGCAGGGCCACCGCCAGTGGTGCCGGCGGCAAGGGCGTGTGCTAGACCCGCTGCTTCAGCTTCATCATCCGGCGCTCCTCAAGTTTGAGGTACGCGACGACACACTGGAAAGTGGGCTGCGGCAGCAGGGTGAGGTTGGACGTCGCGTTGCCGAAGTCCTCGTTAAGGCCGGCGATGAGGGTGCTTGGCATGAGGTCGTCAGAGACCTTGGCACCGATGTCGTGAAGCTCATCGGCGAGCATCTTGAGCCTCATGCAGTACTCGTCGATGGTGGAGTTGTCCTGGTGACAGCCAAAGAACTCCTGCTGCAAGAAAACAAGGCGCTGAAGTTTGTTGTCGGTGAAGAGCACTTTGATCTTGGCCCACATGCCACAGGCGTCGTCGTCCTCGGCGACAACCGTGTGGAAGATGTCCTTCGAGACCGTCTGGTAGAACCATCAGATGATCGTGACCTCAATGGTGGACCACTCCGGATCGCCACGCATGTACGTACCTGCTATCCACGGAACCATCGATATGCTGGGTGAGGTATCGCAGGAGATGAGGTTGAAGTAGGTCTTTCCAGCGTAGTATGACGTGCTGGAGATGTCGAGGCGGATAGGGACCCGGGCCTCGATGTTGAGGTCACGGATGGCGGCGGCGGAGGGCTCGGGGCCGGCGAAGGGGTTCGATGAGCGGGTTGTGGAGGAGCCCGGGGAAGACATGGCGGCGCGGCTAGGGTTTTTTTTGTGGGGAGAGGAGTTGGAGGACAACAGCGACAGGGGGTGCGGCGACTGTGGAGGGGGGCTGCTGGGAGGAGGGGGCAGCGGCGTCGGGTGGCACAGCTGTTGGGGAACGTAGTAATTTCAAAAATTTCCTACGCACACGCAAGATCATGGTGATGTATCGCAACGAGAGGGGAGAGTGTGATCTACGTACCCTTGTAGACCGACAGCGGAAGCGTTAGCACAACGCGGTTGATGTAGTCGTACGTCTTCACGGCCCGACCGATCAAGCACCGAAACTACGGCACCTCCGAGTTCTAGCACACGTTCAGCTCGATGACGATCCCCGGACTCCGATCCAGCAAAGTGTCGGGGAAGAGTTCCGTCAGCACGACGGCGTGGTGACGATCTTCATGTACTACCGTCGCAGGGCTTCGCCTAAGCACCGCTACAATATTATCAAGGATTATGGTGGAAGGGGGCACCACACACGGCTAAGAATATGATCACGTGGATCAACTTGTGTGTCTATGGGGTGCCCCCTGCCCCCGTATATAAAGGAGCAAGGGGGAGGAGGCCGGCCCTAGGAGGGGCGCGCCAGGGACTAGGATTCCTACTCCTAGTTGGAGTAGGTTTCCTCCTTTCCTAGTCCAACTAGAAGAAGGGGGGAAATGGGGGAAGAGGGGAAGGAAGGGAGAGAGGGGCCGCGCCCAAACCCCTTGTCCAATTCGGACTGGGCTTGGGAGGGGCGCGCGCCACCTCCTGGTCCTTTCCACTAAGGCCCATTAAGGCCCATTGCTTCTTCCTCGTATTCCCGTAACTTCCCGGTACCTCCGAAAATACCCGAATCACTCGGAACCTTTCCGATGTCCGAATATAGTCGTCCAATATATCGATTTTTATGTCTCGACCATTTCGAGACTCCTCGTCATGTCCCCGATCTCATCCGGGACTCCGAACTCCTTCGGTACATCAAAACTCATAAATTCATAATATAACTGTCATCGAAACCTTAAGCGTGCGGACCCTACGGGTTCGAGAAAAATGTAGACATGACCGAGACACGTCTCCGGTCAATAACCAATAGCCGAACCTGGATGCTCATATTGGCTCCCACATATTCTACGAAGATCTTTATCGGTCAGACCGCATAACAACATACGTTGTTCCCTTTGTCATCGGTATGTTACTTGCCCGAGATTCAATCGTCGGTATCTCAATACCTAGTTCAATCTCGTCACCGGCAAGTCTCTTTACTTGTTTCGTAATACATCATCTCACAACTAACTCATTAGTTGCAATGCTTGCAAGGCTTATGTGATGTGCTTTACCGAGAGGGCCCAGAGATACCTCTCCGACAATCGGAGTGACAAATCCTAATCTTGAAATACGCCAACCCAAGATGTACCTTTGGAGACACCTGTAGAGCTCCTTTATAATCACCCAGTTATGTTGTGACGTTTGGTAGCACACAAAGTGTTCCTCCGGCAAACGGGAGTTGCATAATCTCATAGTCATAGGAACATGTATAAGTCATGAAGAAAGCAATAGCAACATACTAAACGATCGAGTGCTAAGCTAACGGAATGGGTCAAGTCAATCACATCATTCTTCTAATGATGTGATCCCGTTAATCAAATAACAACTCTTTTGTTCATGGTTAGGAAACATAACCATCTTCGATTAACGAGCTAGTCAAGTAGATGCATACTAGTGACACTCTGTTTGTCTATGTATTCACACATGTATTATGTTTCCGGTTAATACAATTCTAGGATGAATAATAAATATTTATCATGATATAAGGAAATAAATAATAACTTTATTATTGCCTCTAGGGCATATTTCCTTCAGTCTCCCACTTGCACTAGAGTCAATAATCTAGTTCACATCTCCATGTGATTCAACACTAATAGTTCACATCACCATGTGATTAACACCCATAGTTCACATTGTCATGTGACCTATACCCAAAGGGTTTACTAGATTCAATAATCTAATTCACATTGCTATGTGATTAACACCCAAAGAGTACTAAGGTGTGATCATGTTTTGCCTGTGAGAGAAGTTTAATCAACGGGTCTGCCATATTCAGATCCGTAAGTATTTTGCAATTTTCTATGTCTACAATGCTTTGCACGGAGATACTTTAGCTAATTTCTCCCACTTTCAATATGTATCCGGATGAAGACTAAGAGTCATCCGGATCAGTGCCAAAACTTGTATCGACGTAACCCTTTTACGGCGAACCTTTTGTCACCTCCATAATCGAGAAACATATCCTTATTCCACTAAGGATAATTTTTGACCGCTGTCCAGTGATCTACTCCTAGATCACTATTGTACTCCCTTGCCAAAATTAGTGTAGGGTATATAATAGGTCTGGTACACAGAATGGCATACTTTATAGAACCTATGGCCAAGGCATAGGGAATGATTTTCATTCTCATTCTATTTTCTGCCGTGGTCGGGCTTTGAGTCTTACTCAATTTCACACCTTGTAACACAGGCAAGAATTCTTTCTTTGACTGTTCCATTTTGAACTACTTCAAAATCTTGTCAAGGTATGTACTCATTGAAAAAAAACTTATCAAGCGTCTTGATCTATCTCTATAGATCTTGATGCTCAATATATAAGCAGCTTCACCGAGGTTTTCTTTGACAAAATCCTTTCAAACACTCCTTTATGCTTTGCAGAATAATTCTACATTATTTCCGATCAACAATATGTCATACACATATACTTATCAGAAATGTTGTAGTGCTCCCACTCACTTTCTTGTAAATACAGGCTTCACCGCAAGTCTGTATAAAACTATATGCTTTGATCAACTTATCAAAGCGTATATTCCAACTCCGAGATGCTTGCACCAGTCCATAGATGGATCGCTGGAGCTTGCATATTTTGTTAGCACCTTTAGGATTGACAAAACCTTCTGGTTGCATCATATACAACTCTTCTTTAAATCCATTAAGGAATGTAGTTTTGTTTATCCATTTGCCAGATTTCATAAAAATGCGGCAATTGCTAACATGATCTGGACAGACTTAAGCATCGCTACGAGTGAGAAAATTTCATCGTAGTCAACACCTTGAACTTTGTCAAAAACCTTTTTCGACAAGTCTAGTTTTGTAGATAGTAACACTACTATCAGCGTCCGTCTTCCTCTTGAAGATCCATTTATTTTCTATGGCTTGCCGATCATCGGGCAAATCCATCAAAGTCCATACTTTATTCTCATACATGGATCATATCTCAGATTTCATGGCCTCAAACCATTTCGCGGAATCTGGGCTCATCATCGCTTCCTCATAGTTCGCAAGTTCGTCATGGTCTAGTAACATGACTTCCAGAACAGGATTACCGTACCACTCTGGTGCGGATCTCACTCTGGTTTACCTACGAGATTCGGTAGTAACTTGATCTGAAGTTTACATGATCATCATCATTAGCTTCCTCACTAATTGGTGTAGTAGTCACAAGAACAGATTTCTGTGATGAACTACTTTCCAATAAGGGAGAAGGTACAATTACCTTATCAAGTTTTCTACTTTCCTCCCACTCACTTCTTTCAAGAGAAACTCCTTCTCTAGAAAGGATCCATTCTTAGCAACGAATGTCTTGCCTTCGGATCTGTGATAGAAGATGTACCCAACAGTCTCCTTTGGGTATCCTATGAAGACATATTTCTCCGATATGGGTTTGAGCTTATCAGGATGAAACTTTTTCACATAAGCATCACAACCCCAAACTTTAAGAAACGACAACTTCGGTTTCTTGCCAAACCATAGTTCAGATTGTGTCGTCTCAACTGACTTAGATGGTGCCCCTTTTTAACGTGAATGCATCTGTCTCTAATGCGTGATCCCAAAACGATATTGGTAAATCGGTAAGAAACATCATAGATCGTACTATATCCAATAAAGTACGGTTATGACGTTCGGACACACCATTATATTGTGGTGTTCCAGGTGGCATGAGTTTGTGAAACTATTCCACATTGTTTTAATTGAAGACCAAACTCGTAACTCAAATATTTGTCTCTACGATCAGATCGTAGAAACTTTATTTTCTTGTCACGATGATTTTCCACTTCACTCTGAAATACTTTGAACTTTTCAAACTTATGTTTCATCAAGTAGATATACTCATATCTGCTTAAATCATCTGTGAAGGTCAGAAAATAATAATACTTGTCGCGAGCTTTAATATTTATCGGACCACATACATCGGTATGTATGATTTCCAACAAATCTGTTGCTCGCTCCATTGTTCCGGAGAACGGAGTCTTTAGTCATCTTGCCCATAAGGCATGGTTCGCAAGCACCAAGTGATTCATAATCAAGTGATTCCAAAATCCTATCAGCATGGAGTTTCTTCATGCGCTTTACACCAATATGACCTAAACGGCAGTGCCACAAATAAGTTGCACTATCATTATTAACTTTGCATCTTTTGGCTTCAATATTATGAATATGTGTAACACTACGATCGAGATCCAACGAACTATTTTCATTGGGTGTATGACCATCAAAGGTTTTATTCATGTAAACAGAACAACAATTATTCTCTGACTTTAATGAATAACCATATTGCAATAAACATGATCAAATCATATTCATGCTCAACGCAAACACCAAATAACACTTATTTAGTTTCAACACTAATCCCGAAAGTATAGGGAGTGTGCGATGATGATCATATCAATCTTGGAACCACTTCCAACACACATCGTCACCTCACCCTTTACTAGTTTCTGTTTATTCTGCAACTCCCATTTTGAGTTACTACTCTTAGCAACTAAACCAGTATCAAATGCCGAGGGGTTGCTATAAACACTAGTAGAGTACACATCAATAACATGTATATCCAATATACCTTTGTTTACCTTGCCATCTTCTTATCCGCCAAATACTTGGGGCAGTTCCACTTCCAGTGACCAGTCCCTTTGCAGTAGAAGCACTTAGTCTCAGGCTTAGGATCAGACTTGGGTTTCTTTACTTAAGCAGCAACTTGCTTGCCGTTCTTCTTGAAGTTCCCCTTCTTCCCTTTGCCCTTTTCTTGAAACTAGTGGTCTTGTCAACCATCAACACTTGATGTTTTCTTGATTTCTACCTTCGTTGATTTCAGCATCACGAAGAGCTTGGGAGTTGTTTCCGTTATCCCTTGCATATTATAGTTCATCACGAAGTTCTACTAACTTGGTGATGGTGACTAGAGAATTCTGTCAATCACTATCTTATCTGGAAGATTAACTCCCACTTGATTCAAGCGATTGTAGTACCCAGACAATCTGAGCACATGCTCACTAGTTGAGCGATTCTCCTTCATCTTTTAGCTATAGAACTTGTTGGAGACTTCATATCTCTCAACTCGGGTATTTGCTTGAAATATTAACTTCAACTCCTGGAACATCTCATATGGTTCATGACGTTCAAAACGTCTTTGAAGTCCCGATTCTAAGCCATTAAGCATGGTGCACTAAACTATCAAGTAGTCATCATATTGAGCTAGCCAAACGTTCATAACGTCTGCATCTGCTCCTGCAATAGGTCTGTCACCTAGTGGTGCATCAAGGACATAATTCTTCTGTGCAGCAATGAGGATAAACCTCAAATCACGGATCCAATCCGCATCATTGCTACTAACATCTTTCAACACAATTTTCTCTAGGAACATATCAAAATAAACACAGGGAAGCAACAACACGAGCTATTGATCTACAACATAATTTGCAAAATACTACCAGGACTAAGTTCATGATAAATTTAAGTTCAATTAATCATATTACTTAAGAACTCCCACTTAGATAGACATCCCTCTAGTCCTCTAAGTGATCACGTGATCCAAATCAACTAAACCATGTCCGATCATCACGTGAGATGGAGCAGTTTCATTAGTGAACATCACTATGTTGATCATATCTACTATATGATTCACGCTCGACCTTTCGGTCTCCGTGTTCCGTGGCCATATCTGTATATGCTTGGCTCGTCAAGTATAACCTGAGTATTCCGCGTGTGCAACTGTTTTGCACCCGTTGTATTTGAACGTAGAGCCTATCACACCCGATCATCACGTGGTGTCTCAGCACGAAGAACTTTCGCAACGGTGCATACTCAGGGAGAACACTTCTTGATAATTAGTGAGAGATCATCTTATAATGCTACCGTCAATCAAAGCAAGATAAGATGCATAAAAGATAAACATCACATGCAATCAATATAAGTGATATGATATGGCCATCATCATCTTGTGCTTGTGATCTCCATCTTCGAAGCACCGTTGTGATCACCATCGTCACCGGCGCGACACCTTGATCTCCATCGTAGCATCATTGTCGTCTCGCCAATCTTATGCTTCCACGACTATCGCTACCGCTTAGTGAGAAAGTAAAGCATAACAGCGCGATTGCATTGCATACAATAAAGCGACAACCATATGGCTCCTGTCAGTTGCCGATAACTCGGTTACAAAACATGATCATCTCATACAATAAAATTTAGCATCATGTCTTGACCATATCACATCACAACATGCCCTGCAAAAACAAGTTAGACGTCCTCTACTTTGTTGTTGCAAGTTTTACGTGGCTGCTACGGGCTTAAGCAAGAACAAATCTTACCTGCGCATCAAAACCACAACGATAGTTTGTCAAGTTGGTGCTGTTTTAACCTTCGCAAGGACCGGGCGTAACCACACTCGGTTCAACTAAAGTTGGAGAAACTGTCACCCGCTAGCCACCTTTGTGCAAAGCACGTCGGGAGAACCGGTCTCGCGTAAGCGTACGCGTAATGTCGGTCCGGGCCGCTTCGTCCAACAATACCGCCGAACCAAAGTATGACATGCTGATAAGCAGTATGACTTATATCGCCCACAACTCGCTTGTGTTCTACTCGTGCATATAATATCAACACATAAAACCTAGGCTCGGATGCCACTGTTGGGGAACGTAGTAATTTCAAAAATTTCCTACGCAGACGCAAGATCATGGTGATGTATCGCAACGAGAGGGGAGAGTGTGATCTACGTACCCTTGTAGACCGATTACGGAAGCTTAGCACAACGCGGTTGATGTAGTTGTACGTCTTCACGGCCCGACCGATCAAGCACCGAAACTACGGCACCTCCGAGTTCTAGCACATGTTCAGCTCGATGACGATCCTCGGACTCCGATCCAGCAAAGTGTCGGGGAAGAGTTCCGTCAGCCCGACAACGTGGTGACGATCTTGATGTACTACCGTCGCAGGGCTTCGCCTAAGCACCGCTACAATATTATCGAGGATTATGGTGGAAGGGGGCACCGCACACGGCTAAGAATATGATCACGTGGATCAACTTGTCTGTCTATGGGGTGCCCCCTGCCCTCGTATATAAAGGAGCAAGGGGGGAGGCCGGCCCTAGGAGGGGCGCGCCAGGGAGTAGGATTCCTACTCCTAGTTGGAGTAGGTTTCCTCCTTTCCTAGTCCAACTAGGAGAAGGGGGAAAGGGGGGAAGAGGGGAAGGAAGGGAGAGAGGGGCCGCGCCCCAAACCCCTTGTCCAATTCGGACTGGGCTTGGGAGGGGCGCGCGCCACCTCCTGGTCCTTTCCACTAAGGCCCATTAAGGCCCATTGCTTCTTCCTCGTATTCCCGTAACTCCCCGGTACCTCCGAAAATACCTGAATCACTCGGAACCTTTCCGATGTCCGAATATAGTCGTCCAATATATCGATTTTTACGTCTCGACCATTTCGAGACTCCTCGTCATGTCCCCGATCTCATCCGGGACTCCGAACTCCTTCGGTACATCAAAACTCATAAACTCATAATATAACTGTCATTGAAACCTTAAGCGTGCGGACCCTACGGGTTTGAGAACAATGTAGACATGACCGAGACATATCTCCGGTCAATAACCAATAGCGGAACCTGGATGCTCATATTGGCTCCCACATATTCTACGAAGATCTTTATCGGTCAGACCGCATAACAACATACGTTGTTCCCTTTGTCATCGGTATGTTACTTGCCCGAGATTCGATCGTTGGTATCTTAATACCTAGTTCAATCTCGTTACCGGCAAGTCTCTTTACTCGTTTCGTAATACATCATCTCGCAACTAACTCATTAGTTGCAATGCTTGCAAGGCTTATGTGATGTGCATTACCGAGAGGGCCCAGAGATACCTCTCCGACAATCAGAGTGACGAATCATAATCTCGAAATATGCCAACCCAACATGTACCTTTGGAGACACCTGTAGAGCTCCTTTATAATCACCCAGTTACGTTGTGACGTTTGGTAGCACACAAAGTGTTCCTCCGACAAACGGGAGTTGCATAATCTCATAGTCATAGGAACATGTATAAGTCATGAAGAAAGCAATAGCAACATACTAAACGATCGAGTGCTAAGCTAACGGAATGGGTCAAGTCAATCACATCATTCTTCTAATGATGTGATCCCGTTAATCAAATAACAACTCTTTTGTTCATGGTTAGGAAACATAACCATCTTCGATTAACGAGCTAGTCAAGTAGAGGCATACTAGTGACACTCTGTTTGTCTATGTATTCGCACATGTATTATGTTTCCGGTTAATACAATTCTAGCATGAATAATAAACATTTATCATGATATAATGAAATAAATAATAACTTTATTATTGCCTCTAGGGCATATTTCCTTCAACAGCGGGAGGCAGCAGGCGGCGACGCGAGGGAGAGAGGCGCGGCGGCGGCTACGGGTGGCGCGCGGGGCAGGCGACAGCGGCGCGGGGTAGGGAAGGGACGGGCGCGGCGGCGGTGACGGGGTGCAGCGGTGGTGGGTGCAGCGGCGGCGGCGGCGTGAGGAGGCGCGGCGGCGGCGGCGACGACCCTATGGTTGGATCGAAAAGGATGATACCATGTAGATGAATAGTTTGCAATACAAAAGTCGTTGTATTGATGGGGTGGTGGTGCACGTATATACAAGTACAGGATAGGCCTTAATTTCAACTACACACAATTAGGAGGTGGGCCACAACACATAATACATGCAACACAAATATATACTCAACAAGGATGAGCTCTATGGAGGCCTCCATTTGCAAAATTCAAACTTCATCAAAATTCATATTCTTACGTTTCAAAAAGTTTTGAAAAAAATACAGATATACATGGAGGCATAATTTATATGTGTGTAAATTTTCAATATGCATGAAATACGTTTGAAATGAGGGATATGCAAAAAAAAAAAAGAACAAGTCTGAGGCTGTTCAACACATGATACTATTTATCCTCAAAATTCATGAATTTACCTTTTTTGTAGGGTCGCATTTCAAGGTATTTCATCCTGAACTTTTACACATATACTTCCTCTGTTCCCAAATACTTCCTCTGTAAACTAATATAAGAGTGTTTAGATGACTAAAATAGTGATCTAAACGCTCTTATATTAGTTTACGGAGGGAGTATAAGTCTTTTTAGAGATTTCAACAAGTGACTATATATGGAGCAAAATGAGTGAATCTACATTGTAAAATATGTCTACATACATTCATATGTTATAGTCCATTTAAAATGTCTAAAAAGACTTATATTTAGGACGGAGGGAGTACATTTCATCCTTGCATATTTTTTCAGATTCTTTTTAAATCAGAAATTTTGAATTTTGAATTTTTATAAAATTTCGGTCTCCATGGAGCCGGCCGGTCACCAAAACGCTCCACTCCACACAGTGCATCATGACATTCTTTTTACGGATCCATGACATAGTTTCACCTGCTACCGTGCGGCTCCGCTAGAAACCACTCTGCGCTCCCACTACAAAAATAAATGGTATTTTTCTCTAAATATGCGCCATGACCTAGCTAGTTTTCACCTGCTGCACTGCTGCTAAGCCCCCCGGCGCGGCGTGCGACGGAGGCAACGGATGCGTAAAGCGCTACAGAATTGCACCAAAGACACACGCTTCCGGCCGCGCATGACCGCGCCGGCCGGTCTTATCCTTATCTTTGCCTTCCATGTACGAAAGGTTTCCACAGACCAGTGGTCTACTCTACTGTATGCAAAGAGAGGAATATATATCTAGCTAGCTTAGCTTCCTTTGGGTAGCTTTATTTAGAGTAGACACCATTATCACATATTCCGGCTGTTCCATCCATGAAGTGTCATTTCATATCTTTGGTAATCGTTACGCCGCCGCCGTCGTATATGGATGGCCTCCCTCCCCGGCTTCCCCAGCCCTCTATATAGAGCTTAACCGGCAAGCTGATTAATAAGGCGAGGTAAAAACAAGTCTAATATAATGGACAAGTTTAAGGAAAAGATAGATGAGGCGCCGTCGATCGGCTCCAGCAGCTGGGTGGTGGAGATGGAAGCGACGATCCGCGACATCGACCCGGAGGTGGAGATGGCGCGGTGGAAGCGCCACTCCATCTACCAGGTGCCGGAGCGGATCAAGAACCTGCACAACAGCAAGGCGTACCGGCCGGAGCTGGTGTCGCTGGGGCCCTTCCACCACGGCGAGCCCGACCTGCTCCCCATGGAGGAGCACAAGCGCCGGGCGGTGGTGCACCTGGTCAAGCGCTCCGGGAGGCCGCTGCGGGACTTCGTGGCCGCCGTGGCGGAGGCCACGCAGCAGCTGCAGGAGGCGTACAAGGACCTCGCCGGCCAATGGCGCGGGGCGGAGAACCGGCAGCGGTTTGTGGAGCTCATGGTCACCGACGGCTGCTTTCTGGTGGAGGCCATGAGGATGGACGCGCTGGGTGGGAAGGTGGACGATGATTACGCGCCCAACGACCCCGTCTTTAGCCAGTATGGCTATCTTTACATGTGGCGGTATATCCAGTCGGACATGGTCATCATGGAGAACCAACTGCCTCTGCTTCTTCTCCACAGGCTACTAGTCGTTCTGGATCATGACAAATATCAGGTATATATACTACCCAATTACCTGCTCATCAATTAATTAGTGCTTATTATCTTTTCTTCACCTTTTCATATTTTTTAAATTAATTTCAAAATTAGGTGGTACAAACTGCAATATACTGCTAACATTAAAATGGTGCATATGTACTTCTCTATGTGTGCATATATATTTTTTCAACTAATTAAGCTCTTAAAATTGAATAAAATGCAACAGCGACAGTTATGTGGCCCTAACTATCTATACATGTTAACTGGTTGCTACAGGACGCTCGAGAGATCAGTAAGTTGGTGCTTGATTCCCTGTGTCCATGGCGTCGACACATGGTTGAAACTAATAACCCATTGGGGCTCCACCCCCTTGACATCTTACACCAAAGCCTCACCCATGACGATCACCAAGACCGCAAAGGTTCGAAGGCTTATGTCATGCCCTCCGCAATAGAGATCTACGAAGCAGGAATTAATTTCAAGGTGAGCGAGACTGACAGTCTCCTCGACGTGCACTTTGAAAAAGGCGTGCTAAGCATGCCGGCGGTTAGGGTCGACGAATGCACTGAGAAGAGGTTTCTCAATCTGATGGCATTCGAACGCCTCCACCCTGCTGCTGGCAATGCGGTGACGGCCTACGTTATCTTCATGGACAACATGATTAGCTCAGCCAAGGATGTAGCCCTGCTCAGATGTAAGAATATTATCGAGAGTGGGTTGGGCAGCGATGAAGAGGTAGCTAAACTCCTCAACAACACGCTAAACAAGGGAGGAGTGATGAGCCCATCTAGCAGGCTCCATGATGTGCAGCGGCAGGTGAATGCCCACTGCATGAAGAGCTGGAATAGGTGGCGGGCTAACTTCATACAAACCTACCTGAGGAATCCTTGGGTGTTCATTTCCCTCGTCGCCACTGTTATTCTATTAGTTGCCACACTCTTGCAGACCGTCTATACGGTTGCACCTTTCTATAAGTACATGTCAACCTAGTAGCAAATTGGTACTCCGTCAGTTCCAAAACAGCCATCATATTAGGTTTTGTTAGGAAAAATATTTGACCGGCAATTACTCTATTAATATGTACTTCATGTGACATAAAATTGATGTCATTAGATTTGTTTTGAAAGTACCTTTTGTTGTTTATGATTTTGTATCACAAAAGTTGTCTTATTGTTGGTGAAATTCTTTCCTAACAAGACGTAACACAACTGGTATTTTGAAACGAAGGGAAATGACCCATGGGTCTCCTACTATGAGCACCTAAATATACTTTTTTATGATCTATGTGTTTACAACATATGTAAGTTGCCTTCGATGTGGAAACCTATCCACAACTAATTTCGCAACAGATTCAAAAGCCTTGAGTAAAATGCTCTTGTTAACTCGTATGGGAGGAATTTTAAGAGTTTCTCAACGACTACAAGGCTTATCCATCTAATACTCCCATGGTTTCATAGGGAAAGATCCACTTGTATCATGAGGAGATGACAAAAAAAAATTGTGACCTGAGTTTCAGTATCAGTGCCATTAGGACTACCGAAGGAAATTGGATGGGAGCCAAGACTATCATTCGATATTTCCTAGGCACCAACTATATTCTCATGATGTTTCAAATTTTAGGGACATTATCTGAACTCCAATATCAACGGATAAACCAATGCTAGATACTTATCAGATCCGTACAAACTATAGAACATAATCAGACTATTTTCTTTTCTTTTTGACTGGCGAGATCTCTAACTAGAATCAGAGTAAGATAGACCATATATATTTGTGGAATCAATGGTAAATTAACTTAATGTTAGCATGCTCCATGACTAGAGACGAGCCCCTCTAATTTTCTGGCCAACATAGCAGTGCTCTGTTATTCTTCATCTTTCCTGTCCACACCAAGCTGACCAGAAGGAACCATACCCACATCCTGTAACCCGTGTTATTGCTTCCGAATTACAGCTCAAATGTGTTATGCTTGTCATTTCCTCATCATAATTTCTAAATTTATTGGCGTAAATTGTATCAAAACTGGTCCCCATCTCTCTATTACTGGACCCCTCCTAATTCAAAACTACAATACCATCAAACATTCTTACTCGTCTCTCGACTATTTCCTCAATATTTGATTTTTGTGATCTCTCGTGCGGTATCGTCCTTCTTCCCTGGTAGACCTCGGTTACGGAATCCAGGGGAGGTGTTCGTGCTGGAAATGGTGACGTCTCGCTTCTTATTTGCTGGATTTTAGGGCACTGAAAATAGAAACGCTTAGCAACATAAACAAGATAAACATTTTTATAATTTTATTCAATATGATGAAAATAGGGTAGGGAGGAGGTTCATCCACAACCTCATACGTTATTCATGTGGGATCACAAGATAAACAAAAACCATTGGATATACGTTTTAAAATTTTGTGTTATTGTTTTTCAATATACATGAATAATTCATGACTCTCATGAGTCATGAATTATTTTCATGCACCTGATCATTTATCATGACATAATTGAATATATATTTTTTGAGATACTTTTCACTTTAAATTAGTTAACTAATTAGCCTTTTCTTTTATCATAGTAGTGTACATACACATTTTTATAAATTATTTTTTGGTAATCTTTTATAAATTAGTTAAATGCATTTTATTGTCACGAGAACTTATTTTGAAATGTATGGACATTTTCCTCGGAGTCATGATTTCTTTAAGAGTTGTAAACATTTCTTTCTTAAATTCATGAAAATATGTTCGGAGATACATGACATTTCAATAATAATTATTGTAAATATAAAATAGTTTTAATCAAGTTTTGCAATTATATGCAAACACCTCTCATGAATTGTTTAAATGGATATTTTAATTTGATAAGCGTCGAGCCTGAAGGGCCAACACAAACCTAGCTAAAGGTTGAGGGAAATGTAGACGAGCTCACCTCGGATAGATTAGCGTCGTCGGCAAGGCCGAGGGAGGTTGGTGGGCAAGAAACCATGCTTTAGTGGAGCACGATCCAGAGGAGGAAGACAGCGATTTAGCACTCGATTCCCTACGTCTTCGGGAGATTACTTCCACAGAGAGCTATAGCACGATGAGGTGAAGCTTGAGGACATCACGACTCATCGTGCAATGGTCATTAGTCGCGCGGGCGAAGCATGGCAGCAATTATGAGCTCTCAGACGTGCTTCAAGAGAGGACTAGAGGAGAGGAAATGACTGGGAGAGAGAGGAGAGTGATCAAGGCCGACATGGGTGATCTTATCCCATCCCCAATGGGGGCAGCGACAAGCAGGAGGTGGCTTGGGTGCGTGTGAGTGCGGCTATGATGCACCACATCGGGTGCTCCTATTTGGTGCAGTGTGCGCTGGAAAACAGGGAAACCGGTACCCCTCCCCCCACCCCCTCCCCAGCCCCGCGCGCCCTTTTGGGCCGGCCCAAGCGTGGGGCGGGACACCCCCTGTTTTTTTCCTCTTTTCATCTTTAAAGTACTTCAGGATTTCACAAAAAAGTTCCGAATTTCAAAACAATTTTGAATTTTGAAAAAAATGTTCAAGAAATCATAAAAGTGTTTGTGAATTAAAAAAATGTTCTTGAATTCGAAAAATATCACAAATTCAAAAAATGTTCCTCATTTTGAAAATATATTCGCATTTTCAAAAAAATTGTTCACAGTTTTGAAATAAATGTTTGGTAAATAAACAAAGTTCATAATTTTAAAGAAGTTCACATACTCAAAAGCAAATCATGATATTTTCTAAACAAGAATTCCAAAAATTTAGATGATTTCTTATAAAAAAATTGAAAAAAAATAAAAAATGTTCGTGAATTACTAAAACGGCTCCCAAGTTTCAAGAAAATCTGCATCCATTCAGAAAATGTTTTGAGGTTAATAAATGTACATGAAATCGAAAAATTCATGCTTTAGAAAAACTTCTCATCAAAAACAAAAATATGTTTGTGAATTTCAAAAATTGTTCCCGAATTTAAACATTTGTTCGCCAACTCAAAAAATGTGCACAAGTTTCATTTTTTTCATTATTTCAAAACCTGTTCACGAATTCAATAAAATGTTGACAACCTTCAAAAAGATTCATGATTTCAAAAAATGTTAACAAATGCTAAATTTAAAAAATATGTATTCAAGGATTTGAAAGATGTTCACATAAATGAAAAGGAGAAGAAAAAGGAAAGAAAAAATGAAAAAATGAAAAAAAATGAAAAATGAAATGTAAATAATTGAAAATTAAAAAAAATAAACCGGAAAAAGGATAAACGAAAATACCGAGGAGGTTCTGTAAGCTCCCAACCAGTGTGGAAGAAACCCGAAATATCCGTCCCAAACAGAGGATTTGGCGCTGGAGGTGGTACGAGCTAGGTCGCTATCGGGTGCCTTATGCGCCCAATAGGACCGGGCACCCCTAAGTCTCGCTATACGCGAGACAGAGGCAATCCTCGCGTCGGGGAGCTCTATATGGGCCGGCCCAGTCGCGCGGGATCCTACAGCCTCCTTTTTTCTGTTTTCTCTTTTTGTTTTTTTCCTTATTCTTTAATATTGTTTATACTTTCAAAAATTATAAATATAAATTACAAAAAATCCGTTAAAACCTATTGAAAAGTGTTGACTAGGCATTTAAATTTTTTAAATGTATATTAAGAAAATGTTTATCACGTATACAAATAATTTATAGAAATAATTGATCATGTATTAAAAAAAAGTTAATCAAGATATTCAAATCATCAGTAAAAGTACTTAAAAATTTTAATCAAGCATTTTAGAATGTAAAATGTGTATAGAAAAATGTTGATCATGTAATAGAAAAATGATTAAATTGTTTGATCATGGATTTCAATAATGTCAATCAAGATTGTCCAGAAAATGTTGAAGAAGTACTTGAAAAATGTTAATTAAGCATTTCGAAAATATTAAATGTGTATAGAAAAAAGTTGACCATGTATTAAAAAATGAAGAAATTTGTTTACCATGTATATAAAAATGTTAAGCAAGCAATTGAAAAATTGTTGAAAAAGTATTTGAAAAATGTTAATCAAGCATTTACAAAATTTAAAAAAAAACTGTATAGAGAAAATGTTGACAATGAAAATGATGATTTTTTTATCATGTATATACAAAATTTAATCAACTAGTTGAGAAAAATGTTGAACAAGGAATTGGAAAATGTCAATCAAGCATTTGAAAATATTAAATATGTATAGAAAAAATAATGAGCATGTATTAAATAATGGTGAAAAAAGTCATCATGTATATAGAAATATTAATACATCATTTGAGAAAAATGTTGAACAAGCATTTAAAAAATGTCGTTCAAGCATTTCAAAAATGTCAAATGTGTATTGAAAAAATGTTGACCATGTATTAGAAAAATCATAAACTTGTATTTGAAAATCTTAATCAAGAATTTCAAACAAATGTTGAATGTGTAGATAAAAAATGTTGACCATGTATTTGAAAATATTAATCTGATATTTGAAGAGAACCGATAAAAACAAGAAAGTCAGAAAAAAAACCAAAGAAAAATGAAGAAAAAGAAAAGAAAAGAAACATTGTGAGAATCGAGAAAGATATGAAGAAACCGAAGAAATAAAATGAAAAAATAAAGAAAAGAAAAAAACAATAACAATAGAGAAAACGGGGAAAAACAAAAGAAAAAAAGAAAAAGAAAAAATCATGAAAACCCAGATCTTTTCACCTCCATGATGGTTGCGCCCAGCTACCTAAGCAAGAACCCGACGCTAGCCTAGTGGCTAGGAGAGAGCTGCATCATCCCAGAGACCAGGGGTTCGATCCATAAGTTCTCCTCCTTTTTCTTTGTTGTCTCGGAGAATCTTTCGAGTCTTCGGACGAGGCACCATGGTCATCGGCTCATCGCCGTCCTCAGCAGAGGAGGAGTCGGAGAGGATGATGAGTCCTTTAAGCCACACCGGACAACCATGTCCTGGTGCCGCTTGAGTTTCACCAGTCGAGCCGCCTCCACCGATGCCTCTGCCACCTCACGCTCGGACTGCTCAATGGCAATCTGGAGCACCTTGTCATTCTTCCATCAGAGTCGTCGAGCGTCCGTCTTTGCCGTCGTCAGCGACCGACGGTAGACCTAAGCAAGGAGTTGCTCATCCTTGGCGGGCTCCGCTGGCAACCCGCAGTGGCGGTGCACGGACTGCTCCGCCACGTCCCTCTCCCTTGCCCACTGCCTCTCGCGGCGGGCGGCATGCACCTCTGATTCCAACGTGCGCGTCCAGGCCGGTGGGGCGGGCACAAGCCCCCACTGCTGCCCATGTGGGTGGAGTAGGAGCCGGCGGGGGGAGGGTACGACATGGGGGAGGCGCAGCCCTCGCGAAGCTGCGCACTGGCCGGGAGGGGCCAGCGCCGGCACCCACGTTGCGCTGGCGGGGGAGTTGCGGAGACGATGCTGATCCAGAGCTGCCCCTGATGTCCACCTTGGACAGCTTCAATGCAATGCGAAGGGCCAGTTCCCTGTCGACATCCAGGTCGGAGTCAAAGCTGCTGCCGGAGCTCGACATGGTCGCCGAATTGGATCGGAATCAGAAAGGGGAGAGGAGAAGATGGAGCGAGAGAGGAGAGTGAGCTAGAGTTCCGAGCGGAGAGTCAGATTTGGGGTTTTTGCAGGACAACGGTGGGTTTGTGGTGGGCCGGGCCTATCAGGAGGACAAGCCCGGGCGTGTCTGGGCCACCCCATATCCGCCCTACATTTGGGCTGTTTATGAGGGGGGCATGACAGTTCAGGCGTTTGAGACCGGTTCAATATGTCCAGTTGGGTCGAACTTTTATGACCGACCACTGCCCGCCCGGGTGTTTGAGACGGGTTTGAAGCGTCCGGCTATAAATGCTCTTATATGCACATACGAGTTGGTGAAAGTTGATCCGGGACAAGCACTGAACAAAACTTCCCTTCTTGCTTTAATACGATGTGATTCATTCAACACATTGTGAAGAACAAGAAACATCATCACTCTCAAAAGTAAAAATAAACATCATATATCAATGTCTAATTGAACTAGCACACCTCCTATGTTGGAAACGTCTTATCCCTGTCGTATTGTAATCTAACTCTGTATTGTTGGTCTTATATATATACGAGATATGTGGAGGCTATGCCCCATGCAACCCTAAATCAAACTTGGTAACAGAGCCTCTTTTTTCCATCGCGCCGTCGCAACTCGTCGAAGCCGCACATATTCCGCTGCAAGTCCGCTGATCAGATCGTACGCGCAACTCCGTCGATCTCTGTCGCGTACATTGCGTCTATCCACGCCCGATTCGATCCCGTCGAAGCCGCGCCGCCCGCCCATCTCGCGTCGCCGCTCACACGATCGCTTCTTGCGTCGTCGCCCGGTTTTGCTGAAGCTTCTGCTCGATGGCGTCTGGATCCTCTTCCGCAGCGATGCAACTGGCCATTATCGGCCCGGTGGTGACGCCTCCGGCCGCGACGACGCCAATCCCGTCCATCGCGCCTTCCCTTGGCGTACGACTGGATCGCGGCAACTTCCCGCTATGACGAACCCTCACTGTGACGCATCTCTTCGGTGCTTCTCTCCATGGCTACCTCGACGGCTCCGTCGCTGCTCCGCCCACAACCATCTCCTAGGGGGCGGGTGATGCAGCCACCACTGTGGCAAACCCTGCGTATGCAACGTGGTGGACGCAGGACCAGAAGGTCCTCGGGATGCTCCTCTCCTCCATGACGGAGGACATTGCGTCTCAGCTGATCAGCTGCAAGTCCGCTGCTTCCGCGTGGACCTCTATCCACGCCATGTTCAGCGCGCAGAACCGTGCCGGGGTTCGGCACATCCGGCGACAGATTCAGTCGCTGAAGAAGAACGACATGACTGTCGGCGAGTACATGCACAAGGTGAAGGCTCTTGCTGACGCCATGGCCTCCACTGGATCCCCCCTCGCTGATGACGAGATCATTGACTACATGCTCACCGGATTGGGCAAGGCCTTCAACCCGATCACGGCTTCGCTCAGCGTCGTGGTCACCCCGGTCACGCTGGCTGAGTTCTACTCCATGGTTCTCAATTATGAAGCGCTGCAGCTGTCGCAGCAGGCCGACGATGAGGAGTGGACCTCGTCGGCCAACGCCGTGGCACGATCCGGTGCTCCCGCCCCCGTCAACCGTCCTCGAGCATCCGACACTGGTCGCGCCGCCGACGTCTGCCCCGCCGGAGGCTACCCGCAGCAACAGGGGCAGGGCTACCAGCACAGCGACCAGGACAACCGTCGTAATAACGGCGGTGGAGGAGGCAGCAACGGCCGCAACGGCAATCGTCGCTGGCGCCCGAGGTGCCAGATTTGCAAGAATTTGGGTCACGAAGCCGACACCTGCAAGAAGCGCTTCGATTCAGACTACTCCAGCGGCAATGGCCGCTCGGCATATAATGCATCGACCTCCTCCAACAACTCCACGCACTGGGTTCTGGACTCCGGCACCACGGATCACCTGACTAGTGACCTAGAGCGTCTTCAGTTCCGCGAGCGCTACGGCGGCCATGATCAGGTTTAGGTGGCCAACAGCTCAGGTTTGTCTATTTCGCATATTGGGCACTCGACTTTAGCTGGTTCTTCTCTTTGCCCGAACAATATTTTACACGTTCCTAATATTAGCCAACATCTTCTATCAGTCTATCGTCTTGTGTCAGATAATCGTATCTTCATTGAATTTCATAAACATTTTTTCCTTGTTAAGGACAAAGCCACCACGAGAATTCTTCTTCGAGGTAGAAGCAGAGGAGGGCTCTACCCTCTTCCACTCGGACGAGCTTCACATGAGTCCGAGCGTCAAGCGTCATCCAGCGTCCGTGTCTCATCATCTCAGTGGCATCAGCGTCTCGGTCATCCGTCCAAAAATGTCGTCAGTTCCATTGTTAGGAATAATGATCTAGAGTGTTCATCCTCAGATACTTCTGCTTTAGTTTGTGATGCTTGTCAATGTGGTAAAAGTCGTCAACTATCTTATATTGCTTCTGCTCGTGTGTCCACTATGCCTCTTGAATTAGTTCATACCGATGTTTGGGGCCCTGCTCGTGCCTCCTCTGGGGGGTACAAGTATTATGTGAGCTTTATTGACGACTACTCCTGTTTTTGCTGGATCTATCTACTAAAACATAAGTCTGATGTTGAACAGGTGTTCTATGCTTTTCAAGCACATGTTGAGCGCCTTTTGGATGCTAAGCTTAAAGCTGTCCAATCTGATTGGGGTGGTGAATACCATAAGCTGCACCGTTATTTTCTTCGTACGGGCATCTCTCACCGAGTCTCTTGCCCTCACACCTCCCAACAGAACGGTATTGCCGAGCGAAAACACCGACACTTGGTTGAAACTGGTCTTGCTTTGTTAGCTCACTCATCTCTCCCTTTACGTTTTTGGGATGAAGCTTTTCTGACTGCGTGTTATCTCATTAACCGCATGCCCACCCCTGTGCTTGGTCAAGATACTCCTATTCATCGTCTTCTGAAAATTCCACCCAATTATTCTTTCCTTCGTATTTTCGGGTGCGCTTGTTGGCCTAGTTTGCGGAAGTATAACTCACACAAACTAGAGTTTCGATTCAAGATGTGTGTTTTCCTTGGATATAGTCCTATGCATAAGGGGTACAAGTGTCTTGATCGTTCTACGGGTCGTATATACATCTCGGGTGACGTTATCTTTGACGAGTCTGTCTTTCCGTTTGCTACTCCCGGTGTCACTGTCGATGTGTCTACACTTGATGAGGCTATATCTTTTCCATCCACAGAACCGGCTACGAGTGCTCATGTGCGTAATTATGACCTAACCTACTTGGCTACTAATACCTCTGGCCTAGCCAGCTCCTTTCCTGTGCAGGATTTTCCGCGTCTGGACACGGTCGATACGCCGCTCGACGTGCATGGCAGGGCGGCTTCCCAGGCGGGGTCCCCGCCTATGCATGCAGGGTCTGCACCGCCTGGTGCTGCGGCTGGCTCCTCGCCTGCCCGTGCACCAGCTTCGCCAGCGCCCACCTGCGCCTCTCCGGCCCGACAACCGGTTTCACCAGTGCCGGGTGCAGCGGCTGCTTCCCCCTGCGCTCCGCCGGCCCATGAGTCGGCCCATGAACCGGTTTCGCCAGCTCCTGTGACACCGTCGCCAAGTCCAGCAGTGTCGCCGTCCTCGTCTACGCCTCCGCCCGTCGAGCACCCTCATCCTATGGTCACTCGTACCCGTGATGCTACTCGTCGTGACAAGGAGTTTACTGATGGGACGGTGCGGTATAATCCTCTTCGTCGTGCTTTCTTTGCGACACCGGTGTCACATCGTGATGCTCTCCGTGAGCCGGCGTGGCGTGATGCTATGGCTGCTGAGTTTGCAGCGCTTCGTCAAAACGGCACTTGGGTCTTGGTCCCTCGACCACCTGGCGTTAACATTGTTGGCAATAAGTGGGTTTTCAAGACGAAGCAACATGCCGATGGGTCTGTTGACAAGCACAAGGCTCGCCTCGTCGCTCGTGGTTTTACTCAACAGCACGGTCTTGACTATGGTGATACCTTCAGCCCCGTGGTAAAACCGACTACTATCCGTCTGGTTCTTTCGCTTGCTGTTTCTCGTGGATGGAGCTTGAGTCAGATTGATGTTAGCAATGCATTTCTTCATGGCTTTCTTTCCGAGACTGTTTATATGCAGCAACCACCAGGTTTTGAAGATGCCCGGTTTCCTTCGCATGTGTGCAAGTTGCAACGGGCTCTTTATGGTCTCAAACAGTCGCCACGTGCTTGGTATGCTCGTCTCAGTGCTCGCCTTCTTCAGCTTGGTTTTGTTGCTTCAAAGGCGGACGCCTCTCTATTCATCTTTGTTGCGCATGGCGTTCAGATATACATGCTTGTGTATGTTGATGATATTGTGATTACTCCGGCTGCAGTTGATCGTTTGGTGCGATCCATCTCCGAAAGTTTTCCTATCAAGGATCTTGGTCCTCTCCATTATTTCTTGGGGCTTGAAGCGTCCTTCAATTCAGGGGGCATGACGCTGACTCAAAGAAAGTATGCACTTGAGCTTCTTCATCGTGTGAGTATGAAGAATTGTAGGCCTACCTCTACACCATTATCTGCCACTGAGCACCTGGCTCGTGAGGTCGGCACCCCTTTGGGTGTTGAGGATGCCACTCGATATCGCAGCATTGTTGGAGGACTTCAGTATTTAACGCTCACTCGCCCGACCTGTCATTTGCAGTCAACAAGGTTTGTCAGTATTTATCACAACCAACTAATGAGCATTGGGAAGCTGTCAAGCGTATATTGCGTTATGTCAAAGGGACTTTGAGTACGGGATTGAGGATTCGTAAATCTCCTTCCACTAGTGTCAGTATTTTCACGGATGCTGATTGGGCTGGATGCATTGATGATCGCCGTTCCACTAGTGGTTTTGCTGTGTTTGTTGGCTCCAATCTTGTCTCATGGAGTTCCAAGAAACAGCCAACTGTCTCCAGATCAAGTACGGAGGCAGAATACAAAGCTTTAGCTAATGGAGCAGCTGAAGCAATCTGGGTGGAGATCTTACTCAAGGAGCTTGGGGTTTTCAAGCAGCGTACCGCCATTCTATGGTGTGATAATCTTGGGGCTACATACCTGACGGCAAACTCAGTCTTTCAAGCAAGAACCAAGCACATAGAGATAGATTTTCATTTTGTGCGTGAGCGCGTTGCTTCTGGTGTTTTAGACGATGTCAGGTTTATCTCGACTAATGACCAACTGGCTGATGTATTTACTAAACCGGTCACACGACAGATGTTAGAACGTTTCCGGTCCAATCTGAACCTTGTATGTAGTAGTGGTTCAGATTGAGGGGGTGTGTTGAAAACGTCTTATACCTGTCGTATTGTAATCTAACTCTGTATTGTTGGTCTTATATACCTCCTAAGCCCTAAGCTAGTAGTACAATCTACCAGATGCCTTGATCGATGGCCTCGATCGGAGCTTTGCGAATTCCTTGTCCGGCTTCCCGAGCACGTACGTATTGGCAGCGAGCCTACACCTCTGGCCGCTGCGACGGCGGGCTGAGAAACCTTCCGAGTGGAGTCTGCCGGCGGCATGCATGATTAGATCGCCTTGACTTCATCCTTGGCAACGTGCATCGTTTTGTTGGGGTTTCCGCTGTAGACGACGTCGTACCCGTCTTCGGTGGCGGAGAGGATGACCGCGTTGAGCACGAGCACGAGCCGCTGCCCGGTGCACAGCTGACCCGCCGACGTGCGCACCCGCACCTTCGTTCCCGCGCGCATGGAGCTCTTGGCGATCCCTTCTGCCGGCGCAATCATGCTGCTCTGGAGCCTGCGGCGGAGCGCGCGCATGGCGGCGGACGTGACCGTCATGGAAGGCATGCTGGCGTGGCAGCCTGGCGGGAGGTCAAATCGTTGTGTCTATGTTGAAAGGGGTGAAGGGTGGTGGAGCCAGGCTTTATGGACAACAGACTAGCAGCCCTCGACCACCGGTGGGAGTCGGACTCGGAAAGTATAGCCTATGCTTGGCATCCACGCTTCCCTCTCGGACTCCGCCTCCAATTCGGTGATCTCATCCTCGCCGCAAGCTTTGCTGTTTGGTGAGATTTTTCTCATTTGTACAAGGTCCGAACAGTTCAAGTCCCACGCTAACTCGACATCATCGGTGAAATCACAGATGTGCGTACATGCGGAATATCCATTTCTTAGCCCACCCTCATCTATACATCCGGTGAATAGAAAATTCACAAAAAATACTAAAAAATAAAAAAAATCTGATTTTTTTTTTGCAAGGAAGATTTTTTAATGCGTGAGGTGCGCTCTAAATTTCAGATCATTTGGACATATGAGTAGTTATCAGTAAAAAAATATTATGTCAGGCCCTAAACATGTCTTTTTTGCCGATAGCAACTCAGATGTCCAAATGATCAGAAATTAGAGCGCACCTCACGCACCAATTATCTTTCACTCAGAAAAATGGAATTTTGGAATGTTTCTATTTTTTTTTTTGGAATTTTCGGTTCATCGTGAATGCAGCTGAGTCTGGACACCGAATCACCTCGTCTTATGTATCTCTCCTACTTCAAAAAATAAGCAAAGTTTTGTCTTACGTGTCTTTTTCTACCCTCTTCTCTCCACCACATATTCTCCATTTTCGGCTTTGTCATTAATTTTTCGGATCGGTTTTCTTGAAAACCACCTTAACTGTCCGATTTCTTACTTGCTTGTTGTGATTTAGTTGGTAGCTAAAGTATAATTTTGATATGTAATCACATTTAATAAAATAAGGGAAATGATTCCTCTCAGCCGACTGATAATCACGCTTGGTTTGCTGCCTTGATTGTGCCCCAATGACCTCCACACCACTGGGGGAGCTTAGTTGGGGCTAAACTATGCCATGGCCGCCCAGCTTCCAGCATATGCATGAGTAAAAGTGTGGTTAATGATTAAAACAATGTCTAATGTATGAGTGAATGCCTAATGCGGCCTGCCCTGGTTTTTTATTGTAGCTCCGCCACTGCTCCACACCTCCTGATGTCATCCCTGGTCGCTGCTTGTTGCACGTGTGCCATGGCGCGCACTCCGCCCGAGCTCGTGTGAGGAGGCACCCGGCCGGGACGACCCCGATGGTGTTGTCGATGTTATTGTTGTTTTTCGCAACATCACATCGGAGACAAGTTTCTGTAACATTGGCCTTGTTGCAAATGGTGGGGCAAACAATGCTTGTGCTAGTGTTGTTGCGACGCAACGACGTTTTGCAACATGATCTATGTGGCAAAAGTTTTCTGCAATGAGACCTTCGTTGCACATTTCCGCAACATGATGGTTGTGGCGAAAGTTTTCTACAACATGACCTCGGTTGTAAAAGTTTTCTACAACATGACCTCTGTTTAAAAGGTTTTTACAACATTACCTATATTACAGAGGTTTCTGTAATATTACCTCTGTTGCAATAGTAGAGGGTGCCGCTTGGCAACTTGATGGTGTCTCATTTGACCGATTGTGACCTAGCCAATATTTAAAAATTACCACTCGGCCCACATAGCATCCCTCGTAAAATAATAACGAGTAAATCATGGTGATTGTGTACACAATAATTATGCCCCTATCGCAACACATTGGCAATTAACTATATTTATGAATTTTATTTTATTTTCATAATTTAATAAAAATAGTAATATTTTAGAACTCTAATTCAAAATAAAAATATGTAATAATTATGCAAACATTATTATAATTCGTAAGTATGTTGTTTAAGAAATTATTTGTATTATTTAAAATTATTCATATAAATTCATAATTTAAAATTTTAAATGTTTTTATTTACTCGTGGCTTATGTTTAATACACAAGTGAATATAAGCCACTGGTAAAAATTGTACACAAGTGCATACTCATAAATATTTAGTAATTTTTTGTATTCATATTTTTAATAATTTAAATATAAGCCATGAGTGCATAAAAATGCTTTTATTCACTAAATTTTTTAAATGTCTCTATTTATTATTATTTTCTAATATATTCCATGAGTGTATATTTTAAATGTTCGTATTTACTAAATATTTTTACATACTCGTTACTTATAATTAGAATAATATTTAAAACGTTACACGGACATATTTTGAGTAAGTTATTTTATTTTATATATTTTATTTATAACACATGAATATTCAAACCTCAATTATTATCTGTGATTAAAACTTATCTATTTTGTACAAATTTTTTTAAAAGGAAAAAAATGTAGCATGCGCCAAATAAGCTGCAATAACTGCAGCCCATTTAAGCCCCACAAGTGTGGTCGTTTACAAAATATATTGTCTAGTTATCCTTATGGGTTCATCTAAAAAAATGGAGTTTCTAAAAAAGGTTTTCCTTATTGGAGTTTCTCAAAAAAAAAGTTACCCTTATTGGCCAAACAAATTTGAAGGATGGGGTGGCTTTTTTTTAGAAAATGAATGGGGTGGCTAGCATGGCTTGCTTGCTAGCTCGAAGTTGTGGGTTTGAGTTTCAAATGAATCTGTTTTTTTATTTTCATGCCAACTTTTTATTGGACATACAGGTGGGACCCACTAGTCTATGCGAGCATTTTTCATGTCATTTTTTCCCTTTATATTGACATGTGGGACCCACTGGACATGGAGATGTATACTATGCGTATCAGTTTGTGCCTCCACTGCAAGCGGGCCCCATGTTACGCTAGCACGCCATGTGTGCAGTCCAACCAAAATATGTCATGTCAGTGAACTTTATGTCTACGAATAGAATTAGCATCATATTTGCATGCACGTGCTAAGTTTGATACCACTTATCTGTATTTCGCAACTGCAGGCAGTAAAGTGGACACGCAATTTCAAACACCATCGATGCAATTACCTCTTATTTCTTCTTTTCTAGTTTATAGGGCTTATTTCAAAATTTTAGTTTTTTCATTTTATAAGGCTCAATTTAGTTGTTCCTCATCACATATTTAGATTTTAAGGTGCATTAAATTATTGCAAGCAAGTATTAAGACCTCTTCCAAATTCCAATGAACAAGTACTTAGATGAGGTGATAAGCGCATTAAATACTTTAACAACTATAGCCCCCAATGCATAGGTGGTTAACTTGTTGTTGCTAAGCTTCTTTCATTTAATGTCTTAGCTACTAAACTCTTTCATGCATTGGTGAGCTTGCTCCATTTAAATGTTTTGCCTAGGTTCACGCGCTTGGCATTGGTTCTTCCCGGGGTTACCAAATCAATCTCTGCTCTCTTAATTGTCTTGCCACATCAGATTTTTCGCCTACATGGCATGCTTAGCACCTGTACAAGGTGGAGCATTGGGAGGGGCCTAAGAGCATCTCCAACAGTTGTAAGATAGGTTTTGGTAAATGTGCCACCTAGAACATATATAGTGATGATGTGGCATGTATTAAATGTGAAGAGAGAGCAAAGTTGTATGTAGATTAACCAACAACCTTTGCACAAGCTTCAAGATGAAATAGAGAGCAATCACATGTATTTTCTCACCATCTATTGGATAGTTTACATACAACCCATTGGAGTAGTTGTATGTTAGCTTGTTGGTTGATGACATGGACATTTAACAGCAAGACTAACATACTCCCTCCGTCCCAGTTCGCAAGGCAAAATCCCAAAAACTATTTGTCCCAAAATCTTCCACCCCCTAGGCACATTTGTATTCAATTTGGCACTAGTAGTCCATCAATGTTTGCATGCAAAAGCTGATCCACTCCTCTTTCACCGTGGGAAACCACTCCACTAAATCTGCATGCACCACAACACTTACTCCTCTTCCCAGGCTGCATGCACCACAATTCTAATGCATGTTGGAGTACTTCCTCTTATCTTCCTCTTCCACAATGCAGTGTGAAACTGGCGCTAGACTGGGTTGTTCGTCTACGTAAGTCCATGGCTATATAAAGAAATTTTGGTGCTGCTTTCGTTTGAGTTTGGAACGAAATCCTTGCGCGCGGAATCAAATCTCTGGTTTAGGAAAGAAATCTGGGCGCGATAGCAAAATTTAAGGGGAAAATATCGCGCCGAAGGAGGAAGGAGCGCGCGAGGCGGAAACAGCGTGCGGGGCAGAGGAAAATATCGCGCCAAATCAATTAAAGACTAGAAAATAAAGTTCTTTTCACTTTCCAAATTAATTGCAGCGCCGATGGTTAACGCTTTTACGTGGAAAATCAGAGCCAATGGAAATTCACCTTGGGCCAAGATATTTGAAAACTTTGCCTTGCGAACTGGGACGGAGGGAGTACAATCTGTTAGAGATACCCGTACTTTATGCATGCATGCATTGCAATTAATGCATTGATAAACATAACCTTTTGAGAAAAATAAGAGCATTAATTGGGTGTTTTTGCAAACTACAAAAATTATTCCACCACTCACCATCTTCCTTAGTTGGTGAGATTTTTGAATTGGGCCCTATAAGCGGGAAATGAGGGAGTATGTTTGGGGTGAAAACTGAAGCAGGCTGCTGATCTTAATTTATCTACAGAAGGCCTCAACGGTCACATGGGCATGTTGACGTATAATGTGCTGTCTAATCTTTTTCATCAGTTCGGATTTTTGGATGAATTGACTAAAACATGCACTTTTATAAGGCGAACAACTGTGTTCACTGTATAATGAACTTTTTTTTCTTGCAAATTTACTGTATGATGAACTGAATCTGGAAGAAACCCCACTGCACGCTCCACGACGCCAGATCCGTCCGTGGTGCCCCTGTCACGGGCACTGGCAGCGCCGCGCCCAATGCGCCCAACAATAAATGAAGCACGCGCGCGCTCACACGTATGACGCGGCCGCTTCACTCCCATGCACGCACCAACGCGCGCACGCCTAAATATGCGCGTCCCGGCGCGGCCGCCTCCGCGCACCTATATATTCCCACGGCGAGGTGCATGCGGTGGTAGTCAACCAGATCCAGCAGCGTCGAGCAGCTGAGGGAAGAAGAAGAAGAAGAAGAAGAAGATGTCGCACATCGCGGTGGAGCGGAACCGGCGGCGGCAGATGAACGACCACCTCAAGGTGCTGCGTGCCCTGACGCCGGCCTTCTACATCAAGCGCTGCGACCAGGCGTCCATCATCGGCGGCGCCATCGAGTTCATCCGGGAGCTGCACACCGTGCTGGACGCGCTGGAGGCCAAGAAGAAGCGCCGCCTCTGCAGCCCCACCCCGAGCCCGCGCTCCCTCCTCACCTGCTCCACGCCCACCAGCGCCGGGGGCTCCGCCTCCGACGTCTCCCCCAACAGCAACGGCAGCAGCGGCGGCAGCTGCATTGTGGTGCCCGGCATCGGCGGCGCCGCCGTCAAAGAGCTCGCTGCCTGCTGCAACTCCCCGGCCGCCGACGTCGAGGCCAGGATCTCCGGCGCCAACGTGCTGCTCCGCACGCTCTCCGGCCGCATCCCCGGCCAGGCCGCCAGGATCGTCGCGCTGCTCGAGAGCCTCCACCTCGAGGTGCTCCACGTCAACATCAGCACCATGGACGACACCGTCCTCCACTCCTTCGTCCTCAAGGTAGTACGCAGTTACTAACTCCATTACCGGATTAAATGTGCTGCGTGCGCGGAATATTCCGTGAACGCATTCGATCAGCTGCCTTCATCAGTCAGTGAATTAATTGCACTGTTGCATTGCAGATTGGGCTCGAGTGCCAGCTCAGCGTGGAGGATGTCGCCTTCGAGGTCCAGCAGACCTTCTGCTACCACCAGCAGGAGCTCGACTACTCATCCATGGCGATATAATATATTATAGTCGCTCCTTCGTGTGCAAATTATATAATAATTATATTAAGATACATCCATATGCAACTTCAACATGCGCTCCATGCATGTCTAGATCCCCAAATTTGCATATTACTTTTCTCTCGAAAGTAATATATATAGTGTTTCCATTTTGCAAAGTAAAATTGAGGTCCATGTAACTCGTGTGATATTGTTTCAAAATGTAAGTCGTGTATGCAAATTATTTTGATGACATCTTCTCGGACTTATACCTAGTATTTGCAATTTTCTAGTAGAGTATTTCCTTTGTTTCTCGGGAAACATGTAGACGTAACAAATGCATCGTTGTTTTCCTTACACACCTCCCCTAGCTAGCAAAACATACACCAACACCAAAGTCTTCAGCAACATACACCAAAGAACAACGGAACAAAAGTGCAAAACATACACCAAAGTCTTCAGCAAGCCCCTACACAAACATCTTGTGATGTGACGGTCTTTTTCATTCAGAAGATTCCAAAATGTATGAATAGAAAGGGTGCAAAAACAATATGTATTGTTGTTTGAAATCCTACATGAATGCAGAGTTTGAAACATAAACATATGTTATAGAGCTTGCTTAAAGGATCTTTTCCATGAGGTTGGACTCGACAAAGATAATATTGAATTTTTCGAATGTTGCCCTGTTTGAAGAAGATGAAGAAGTATACACTAGTAGGGAATAGCTAGCCTATCTGAGAGCAACTCTAGCAGACCCCGCATCCTTCCAGCCCGCAAAATGTTTATGCAGGTCGCGGAAAAACACCTTTCCGGGCCGGCACGGACGGCCGCGTATGCAAGCCCCGCATAATGGACCCGTAAAAACGGATATTCCCGCAATATGCTTTTTTACGGGTTGAGGTTGCGGCATCTGATCGGGCGCAGCTCCTCCCGGCCTGCAAAACTTAAATTTGATCTTGCATATTGCATTGTTTTTTTCTATTTAGCAACACTGGATACAAAAGATATTACCAAATCTTTGCTAGAATGGCAAGATCAAAGAAAACAAGAACTACAAGTATGCATTTTAGAAGATTTCCAAGTTCCATAACTGCTCCCACTAGTTGGACTAATATCTTCTCCATGCATTCGTTGTTGATCTGTGGATTCTTGATTTTGCGTTCTTCTTTCTTCATCTTTGGTTCAGAAGAAGTAGATGTTGCTTCCCCTTTAGTTGCACATGCAACCGCATCATTGCCTTTGATTGTACTAAGGAGTGCACTAACATTTATTAAGTTTCTTTCTATCAACAAATCAATGTATTGGCCTTTCCAAAACCAAAATGAGCATCCATCGTCCTACACAAAAGAATGAGCAAACGCGAAGTGAGCTACCGCAATTGAACTAGAGAATGAACTCTGAAACGAGATACTGCAATTGAACTAGAGAATGAACTATGAAACGAGTTACCGCAATTGAACTAGAGAATGAACTATGAAACGAGCTACCGCAAGTGCACGTACCCCGTCGTTTTCGCATTTGAAGAACACCCATCCGGGGTGCTTTGGCGTGCTCTAAGTGAGCCGCAACACTTTCCTCGTGCAGTCGTTGCACTCTATGAGCGGCATCGGCAAGCCACAAAGGCGCTACGCGAGCGCCGAGCCCGGTGGACAGCCGGACGAGTCCATGCCCGCAAACCTTTGGCGGCGGCGGGCGGACGAACCCGTACCTGCATGCGGCGATGCGCCCTTGCCTGGGCTGCAGTAGAGGCTCCCCGACCACTCCATCGCTTGAGGCCGCAACCGGCGGCCGGAAAAGGCCAAATCCGGCGGCCCGGGATGAAGTGCCGCAGATCTGCAAATCCGATGGCCCGCCGACGCAAGGGGGAGGAAGGGAAGGCCTCGTGCGCGTGGCAGCCTTCTGCCGTGCTCCTGCCAGCTGCGTTCGCCTGAATCTTGGGCGGCGGCCGGTGGCGGCGCGAGGGGGGAGAGGAAAGGTGGTTGGTGGGAGAAAGCGCGGGATGAAATGTCCTCCCACCAACGGCTTCCGCTTATATGCAGGGCACCGCAGCGGCGGGGGCAAAACCCGCGTTTTTCCGGGTTGGGGTCGGGATTTTGCCGCGCCCCCTAAAACTTTTTGCGGACCGGGGCGGGATGCGGGGTCTGATCGGGCTGGTTTTTTCACGCTCACCCGCATTTTGGCGGTTATTTTATGGGTCGGGGCGGGATGCGGGGTCTGCTAGAGTTGCTGCAGTCACCAAAAGGCACTATGGCTAATTGTTTCCAACGATGGTCCTGGAAAATAGGGTCTCCCTAGAGCAGTTTTTTTTAGTGCCTTGTACATGCATCCATTCAAGGTATTTATTTGAAAATATGACCACCTGGGATACGATACATTCCGCCCTTGCTATGGCTAGCTCGTCAGCTGCCCACCTCGGATAGGCTTATTCCATGGTGTGTTTTATCGCCGACTGCATTTAAATGTCTCTTTCAAGGCGAACTATGTGGTTATTCCAAAAAAAAAAGACAACATGGAGAATATAAATATATACATAGAAGAACAAAAAAGCAAAAGGTGAATAAAAGACAAAGGAGCAACAAAAAAATACAATATGTATGGTCATTTTAATTCTGGAGGAGGGTGAATAAACACAGAGAGCCACCAGTCAATTTTAAGTTGATGGACAATTTTGATGTCAAAAAAAGTTGATGGCCAATTTTAACTTAAACTATGGTTGAGTAAAACACACTACACATGCAAAACTATGAATTTAAAGAGCAAAAGCAAACTTGTATGGAAGTAAGGAATCAAGGGATGGAGATCGCAAACATAAAGGTTCATGCTGAGACCCGAGGTTTGGATAGTTGGTGCAATCCTACCCTTTGTTGATGAAGGTTTGTACACAAATCCCTAAGACACAAAATCTCAGCTAAAGATCAAAAAGGTCAAGGACACAAAGTCCCGAGGCACACAGAACATCTTGGCTCACCTTCGAACCATGAGGACATTTAGGAAACCTCACATGCATTATTAGAGAAAACTTTATACACAGAATCTTAACAGCAGCGTGGTTTAAAAACAAACGCTACTGCTAATTAGCAGTAGCGAGCTTCAGGAAACCATGCTACTAACATCCTGATAGCAGTAGCGCTTTAGGTGAAACGAGCGCTACTACTATAATTTCCATGGCAGTGCCTCCAGGCTAGATATAGTAGTAGCGCCCTTCTCCTGGACGCGCTATTGCTAAAGTACTCAGTAGCAGCGTTTTTCTTCAAAACTCGCTGCTGCTAAGTATCACCGCAACTAATTAAGTCTAGTCCCATACTGCTAAGCGAACAAGGTGTTTGCCACCTTAAATATGTTACTTCTCAAACTATCTCGAGCACTTGGTCTTCATTGAACTATATGTGTAGGATTTGTGGCTGCAATATGAACCTTCGCCTGTGCCTATACAGGTATGGTGAAGATTCATGTTGACTATTTAGATTCTACACAAAAAAATCAAAGATGACCAATGTATATTTTTTATGTTTTTACATGCTTAGACTTATAACGTTTTTCCAGGACAAAGCGCTACTGATATTGGGATAAACAAAAGAAATAATTGCTTCCTTTAGCAGTAGCGTTTTTTTTTCTAAAACGCACTATAGCTAAATTAGCTATAGCGCGTTTCCTTAAGAGCCCTATTGCTAGTTTGACTTAACCACCCGCGGGGCTCAAAATTTTGCTAAGTCCTTCTTTCCCCCTGTTCCCCTACTCCTCTGTCGCCGCCACCCGAGCCCGAGCCTGCCCTCACCGCCGCCGCCCTAGGCCGCCCTCAACCTCACCGCCGCTGCCCGCCGCCGCTCTCGACCTCACCGTCGCCGCCCTCGACCTCACCGCCGCCACCCGAGCCCACCCAGGACCGCCGCCTCCCGATCCCGAGCCCGCCCTCGCCGTCCCTACCTCCGTCGCCGAGCACCTCCCCGCCACCGTCTCTCCCCTCTCTGTAAGCCCCCACCCTCCCCCACCCC
>NC_041382.1:78771720-78781210 GCF_002162155.2 Triticum dicoccoides
TTTAGGGTTCATAGATAATGATTTTTAGTACTAGTAGATGTTAATTAGTAGTAGTGATGGTACTAGTTAACTAGGGCAGTATGGTTAATAGTAGATGTTTTTTACTATTGTATAATGTAGTTTTTTTACTATTTTTAGTAAGTGTTTAAAATAATTACTAAGTAAATTAATAAACTAGTTGAACTAGTTTAGTTTTAGTTGAACTAGTTTAGTTTTAGTTGAACTAGTTTAGTAAGTAAATTAATAAACTAGTTGAATTAATAGAACTAATGTATTTTTAGTAAGAAAATTAATATAACTAGTTGAACTAGTTTATTTATATTTATAGTAAGTTTATATTTAGTAAGAACTATTTGAATTAATAGAACTAGTTGAACATGTCACATTTGTTGTTATTTTTTTAGTTTAAGCAATTATTCCCGCATCGATGTCGTTCGTTAGGGTTTTATTTATAGGGTTTTTGTTTTTGCAGAAATCAAGGAGCCCCTCCATCATCCCCGCCGTCGTCCCCATCACCGACCCCCTCCGACCTCGAGGTGAGACCAGCCAAATCTCCATGTCAATATGAGTCCTATAAGATATGATGTAGATAAAAACATGTATATCTTGTCTTGCTCAAATAGGATATGTGGTTGCCCAAGTGGCTGGTCATGTTCATGTTACACCTCCAAGTGGTCTATGTTTTGCCGGAGTGTTGATTAATTTCCGTTCCAGCAAATTTCAAGCGCTCGATATGTCCTGTTTTAGCAAAGGTCATGCCAGAATTTTTCGTGAATTTTGGCATGACTTGTGCTAGAATATGTAGGAAATATCAAGTGGCCTGAGTTTTCTAGAAAAATAATTAAATGACATTTCGGGTTGACATTAAGTCTGCCGAGGCTCCATCATCGAAGGTCGAAAAATCAGCGAGGGAGTGTATCCACCATATATGAGAGAGGACGAAGAATCCCGGCTGTTGTCGTGGGGGTCGTTCTCCTTCTTTTCCTTGTGCTAGACCTTTGTTATGCACTAGGGAAAGAAGGAGTAACGACCATCACCGACGGTCGCAAATGTCAGTGAGGGAGAGTCTCCACCATATAGACTCGACAGACCGATAGTCAACTCGAGATGAATAATAATGATCTAATTTAATTTTTGTAGTACATATATTTAATTGTACAAGTTTAATATTTGAATTATGAACATAGGAAATGTCGTACTCGGACAACGAAAGTCTCCCGGGAGAGTGCTCCTGGTTCCACGACGACTGGGGTTTCTACGACAGGCCTCATTTGGACGAAGATCAGCGCTTCAGCATTAAGCTCGAGGAGGCCTTCAATTGTGATACGGTAAGCTACGACTCAAAGTGTTTTTCTCGTAATTAAGCTCGACTTGTACTACTTCAACGTGTAATTTTTGTCTTTTACAATTCGACTAGCTTATCCCATGCCATGCAAGACGCTATGTCTTGGAGAGGATGGGTTTTGAAGATCATGAGAGGAATGAAACAAAGAAAATTAACCTAAGGACCCATCATGGTATCGATTTTGAGGTAAATCTATACAATTTTGAGAGCGTATCCCATTTTGGTTGCCCGGGTTGGGAAGCACTTTGCAAGATGTATGATTTCAAGAGGGTATGTTTGTCACCATGGATCTTGGTGATCCTGACATCGACCAAGACAATTTGGACATTTGGGTCCTTGTTGATACACTTCCAATTCTACCGCTATGTGAGTTTCTCAAACATAGTTATTAACTAATTTATATTGTTCATTTCAAAAGAGTTGACAACTTATTTCCATTGATAGCTTATTTTAATTGTTCAAGCAATGTGCGGAACATGGTAGATAGAACCTACTACACCGATGGCTCTGAGTTAACTTATCAGGAGAAAAATCATCTGGTCGCATTTTGTACTGATCTTGAGAATTACAATATCTATAACAAAACTCCTCCACATTATGGTCAATACATGCCACTAGTGCACGTGTTGAACTACGGTAACATTCATGGAGATGTCGTGGTAAGATTTTTTACTACTACGACATCCGTGCATCTTTTGCATAAATTCTTTTAAAACTTAACTACATTGCTAACTACGAAATTATTAATATGTTTTTCAACAGAAAATCCCGGATGATTGTGTGCCTCATCTGGTGTATCAGAAAGATCGTCTTAATGTTTTGAACATACAGCCAGGTCGTCCTACGAATCTCACCTGTCCATATCGGATTTCTAAAAGAGATGGAGACATGAAAATCAAAAAATGGAAAAAATATATGGACAGTCGTAAGGAGCTACTTAGAAGCAACATTGTGCGAAAGGCAAGAATTGGAGACAGGATAATCTCCATTCTCCATAATGGAGAGTCAGGGGCTATCTTGTTTTATGCTATTTTACCTAAGACAATATAGTAGGTCCTAAGAGAATGTAGTAGGTTCTATGAGGTACAATATTTATTATGTGGTACAATGTGTTAGAGTTGATGATGAGGAGTAGTTGTGATTATGACTAGTGACCAACTTGCTATGTGATGTCTCATTGATGAAAACGATGATCATGAGGAGGTGTTATATGACAATTATGTATTATGATGATAAGTTGTTAATGATATGATGATGATGATGATGACGATGATATTTATTATATCATTGGGTGAAAGAACCGCGGATTAGTTTCAAGTGGATGTCCATCCACTTGAAACTAGTCCATGATTCTTTCAGCCAGTGATGTAATAACTCATTATGATGTAAAAACAATCTCTAAATTGCTGCTGTATGAAAATTTGTATAAAGGTGTATGAATAAAACATGAAATAAAAAGAAATAAAATATGAAATAATAGTAGCAGCGCGTGCAGGGAGAAGCGCTACTAGTAATTACCAATAGCGCTGTTTGAAGAAAACGCTACTACTAAGTCGATATAGTAGTAGCGTGAGTTAACCCACGCTACTGCTAACCTTTAGTTGTAGCGCCATACCAGTAGTGCACCATCCCGCACTACTGATAGGCCTAAAACCCGCGCTGCTGCTAGACTTTTCCCTAGTAGTGATGGGTTAGAACTTGACATTATGTACGCAAAAGTTCACAAACTTATTATAGTTCCTTCACACCTTGAAGACATTGAAGCATGCATATACAATTTACAGGGCACGCACCCTCCAAAATTAGCAATAAATTGGGTTGCTTGGTGATGAATCCCTTTCTTGTGCTCTGAAAGATGATCCTCTCTACTCTCAAGATCTCATAGGATGGATCTATAAGATAGAAGAGGATGAGAGGTTCAAAGCTTATAGGAATAAATCCCATGGGGGAGAACTCTGAAAATATGGCTTCAAACTTGGAGCATATGAGTTGTGTAGTGCTTGCAAAATGTGGGACCGGTGGGCACTCATATATAGGTAGACCCAGAAATTGGACCATTGCACATGAAATCACATAACTCGGATGTTCCGAAAATTTCTACTTGGAGGTTATGACTGGATCAATGGTGGCAACATTCAACCGGCTCAAAGGGTCGGACCATATCCCGTTCAGAGGTTCTGAACGAGTCTAGAGTTGTAGAAATATATTTCGGAGGTCTAGAAAAAAAAAGGAGGCTCGGGACAAAAGGAGTGAATTGTCCACAAAGGCTGGGAGGTTCCGTATGGAAGCCATGCGGAGAGTCCAAATAAGAGTTAGCAATTTTGGACTGAACATGGTTCCAACTCAGAGTCTCTGACCACACACCATTGGGTCCGAATTGTACTAGAACACATGGACGTTGCTTCTTTATGACATCGGAATGTCCGGATGCAAATCACTCGAAGTGACCAAAACAAACTTTAAATTCAAAGTTAGTTGGCTCAGAGATCATACCAGCCAAAAGTCACTCAAAGATCCTGAACAAGAGCAATACTCTTACGTAGCAACCTGGATATACCCAACACCTCGCTTGGAGGGTTCTAGTTGCACAACGTGCAATTGAGTAACTCTCTAGATGATCTCGAATGCTCTGGGTGAAACCACTTATTTGTCTCGCATGTAAAAGATGCAAGATTTAGGATTTGTAAATACGATGAATTTTGATAGGTTTTCGAATTTGATCTTTGAGTACTTAGCAAGAAAAACTTATCCTCATAAGGTCCAAGATCCCCTTTTGATACTATTGCACTACTAGGGAAAACCTTATACACAGAATCTTACCAGTAGCGCGTGTTAAAATGAGGCGCTACTGCTACTTAGCAGTAGCGCGTGGTCAGAAAGGGCGCTACTGCTATCCACTTAGTAGTAGCACGGCAGGAATAAAACGCGCTACTATTATAATTGCCACACCATTGCTGACATGCTAGGTATAGTAGTAGCGCCCTTCTACAAACCGCGCTACTGCTATCAAATTAGTAGTAGCGTGCTTTTAGGGTAGGACGCTACTGCTAAGTTTGAACTTGTCCACGGGATAGGCCTAGCTTAGCAGTAGCGAGTTTGTGAGAAGCGCGCTACTGCTACGTATTTTAGCAGCAATGCGTTTTCTTTTCCCACGCTACTGCTAAAACTATTTTGACATAACCCCCCGCGCGGCTTCCCTCCTCTGCTTCCTCCCCCAATTCCCCACTCTCTCTTCTCGCCCTCGCCACCTCCGCCAGAGCCCTTGCCCTCGCCCTCGTCGGAGCCCCTGCCCTCGCTCTCCACCGGAGTCTGCCCTCGACGCATGTGCCTCCTCCTCCCCGACCTCGACCTCGCCCTTGCCGCAGCCCCTACCCTCGCTCTCCGCCGTCGTCTTCCTCGTCCCCGCCCCGCCACCGTCTCCCCCGACCCCGCCTCGCCGTGCCTCGGTGCCGCCGTTTCCCCAGACCCCATCTCTCTCACCACCCTCTGTAAGCACTCTCCCCTCCCCTCTTCTCTGCCCTCTGCTCTCCCTCTCTCTCTCTTTCTCTCTGTTAGTATGAACCCTAGCTATTTAGTGCTAATTAGTATGAAGCTATTTTTAGTGCTAGTTAGTTAATTACAATTAGTATGAACTCTATTCAATTAGGTAGTATGAACCCTAGTTAAAAAAACCTAGGACAAATTAGTGGCTATTTCTTAGTGGTAGTTAGTATAAACCCTAGGTTTCAAACTATTGCTATTTTTTAGTTAAAGCAATTGTTGCTATTTAAAAAAACTTCTTGCATTTTTCTTCAAGTTCTATATTTTTCTTCCTGTTATATGCAAATTTAAAGTGGACATGTGATATGTGGACATGTGATTTGGAGATGTCATATTTGGAATTTGGACATGTGATGTTTTGGACATATGTTATATTTGGAAAATGATGATTATGTGCAGGGTAAATGATCCGAGCGGTTCTCGGGTGCCAGCCATAAATGGTTCAAAAGCAGACAAGAAGCAGAAGCTAGTTACTTGAGGTTCACGCTAAAGCTAGATAAATGGTTCATAACCGCCGCTTCATGTACAGCATAGTTCCGCTCTCACTCATATAGTGATAGCTCTTCTTGTCTATATCATTGTTTAGATGGATGACGATGTAGTTGCAAGTATTCGAGACATCTCATAACTTGTATCGCTATTTCGAGATGATGATGAGAGACATCATTTTGTGTTGGATGATGATTATGATGATGACATGATCAATTTGATGAGACTATTGATATGTGTATGATATGATCAGATTTGTATGTGTATGATATTCTAGAGTCGACTGTTGTATAAAACACTAAACAAAATTCAGCAACGCAAAATATGGACCAGAAAAAAATCAGAAACTAATAACAGTAGCGCGGGGTATGGCTTTAGTAGCAGCGAGGTCTTAGCAGTAGCCCCTTTTATACTAGGGCGCTATAGATATTAGCAGCAGCGCGTTTTTGCGATGACCGCTACTGCTATCCCTAGATAGCAGTAGTGCAGGTCAACACGCGCTACTGCTAAGCGTTAGCTGTAGCGCGGCTGCCCGCGCTACTGATAAGTATTTTACCCGCGCTACTGCTAGACTTTTCCCTAGTAGTGTTGGCATACCTAGGCTCTTCCAAAGTAAGGTTGGCTTAAATGTTTGGTGAAAGAAAATCCATCAAGGATCACACATATGCAAAGACTTCACAGGGACTGGGTAACAAGAATGCCCGCCTCGAGTCTGATTTCTACAAGAACACATTACACATTTGAATATGTTGTGATATGCTCAGTAATATAGTAAAATGCGCAAACATGACTTCTAGAGATAGCTATGATATTTCAATATGAAGTATAGAGTGTGTAGAAGTTGACAACAAGTTATTGAACGCATCGCAATTGTGTGCTTGCTTATACCTTATGATATATTGGAAACCTCGATACTGATATATTTTTAGACTGTATGTTTTAGAGCTCTCAACTAAGAAGTCGCATATATGTGCACCATGCTATTCATTACCATGTACAGAGCATGCACAAGTTGCCAATTAGTTATTGAACACATTGGATTTTCACATTTGCTTATATCTACTCTAAGAACCTCGGTGGGGATATTTGTTCTCCAACAAGATTTTATAGAGATCTTTATGGAGAGATGTAACATATGTATGTGAGTGTGGGCGCCCACACTCACACACAATTTAGCATTATAACTAATGAATGTGTCACAAAGAAAACCATCGAGGCATGCTTTTTTCTTGCATTTAGTTTGTTTTTACTAAATATATTTTTAGTGGATAAGTCTTCAGAAGGAAAACTTGCATGAATTATATATAAAATAACATTTTAACTTGGCATTGTGCAAGTGTATGCTCAATGATAGACATTAGAATTGTATAACATGATAAATTATATATTAATATTAACCATAATTGTATTTAGTTAACAATTATAAGTAATACTCCCTCCTTTCCGGTTTATAAGGCTCAATTCAAAAATCTCACCAACCAAGGTAGATGATGAGTGGTGGAATATTTTTTGTAGTTTGCAAAAGCACCCAATTAATTTTCTTGTTTTCCTCAAAAAAAATATGTTTACTAATGCATTAATTGCAATGCATGCATGCATAAAGTGCATGCATTGGTCAGTTTTCTCTTAATGTTTGCATGCAATGATTTAATGCACCTAGAAGTCTGAACATGTGATGGGGAACAACCAAATTGAGCCTTATAAAATGGAAAAACTAAAATTTTAAGATAAGCCCTATAAACCGGAAAGGAGGGAGTACTGTAGTAAATACAAAATAAGAATATAGTATTATAAAATTAATTGTAAATAAGTATATATGTTTAGTATAAACATTATATTCACACACATGTGTTTTTAAAATTTGTGTACACCGGTCAGCGCTTGTTGAGGTAGTGATGACAACATTTTTAAGTTACTCCACTATAAACAAAGATTTTACAATGTGATCCTATGACCAGTGGTCAGGTTGAAGAGTCCATGCCTACGTGCAAGCGACTGGTAAGAAAAACCCAATCACTTTCTGAAAAGTGAGAGATACAAAAATATGTGACATTGTCGATGAACAAGCTATATTATGTGTTTTTTGAGATATCATCTGTTCCAGCAATGACCTTTGTGTCGGCCATTGAAACAAGAAGCTATCACACATCTTACTCTTTTCCAAATGTAATTTGCTAGAGGGCATTCAAAGAATAAATGATAAATTGGTTCATTTTTCCGTATAAAAGACGGGTTTCCTTGCAACTACCCTCCCCCTCCCCCATATTCTAACACTGTGTTAATATGCTTTTAGTCAGCACTAACCAGAGAAATATTTTCGCATGCAAGGTTTTTTATCGTGTCAAACGAATACAAAAGGTACTCACCCAACACTCTACATAGCTTATACCTCTCAAACACATCTCTAATATTTGTTATGTTCATGCTACTTCTATACTATTATCACATATTTTTGGCATATTTTTATTACATTTTATTGGTTTACCCTATTAATCCAGTGCCATGTGTCTGTTGTTATTTTCTACATGTTTTTGGTCCTTAAACACACCTTTCCAAGAACAAAAAATAGGGGGAAATATGTCGTAAAGATCCAAGTTAGGATGGAGCGAGCAGACCTAGGAGCCAGTAGAGGGGGGCATGTGGGGTCCACATGGCTTGGCCACATGTTCGAGGGCCTGACTGTGTGGTGGGACCGCATGGAGGCCCTAGGGAACCTATCGCCACCTCTCGGTCATGATGCCTTTATATTCTCCCTAAACGTCTAGAAAGATATATCAAGAATTTTTTTGTCGCCACCACCTCGCGTTCAGTGACAGTCCAATCTGGAGGCCTTTTCCACTTCTGAGTGGGAGGTGGAATTCGTCGCCGAAGCTATCTTCATCAACCTCACTGCTGCCACCATGTATGTTGTGAGTAGTCCTCCTTGGACTATGTGACCATAACAATAGCTAGATGGCAATCTCTCTCCCTTGCCCTTCCATACATGATGTGATCCAACTGATGCAATTCTTGGTCCAACTGGCAATCTCACTACCAAAGTTGGGGAGCAAGAAGAAGTTCTCTAGTTGTATATAGGTATTGATCATTGTCTACTACAAGAACTACGGATTGATATGTTGGTTCTCGGCTGAGGAAGCTTGCTTCGTGCTACAAACCCTTGCACTTCAAGGCCTAACAGATATTCATCTAGCACGAATCATATTAGATGGGGATATCAAGAGGCAAGAGCCCATAAAAGATTTCACACTATAATCCCTAGATGGAGATAACAACCATACATGTTTTCATCTCCAACAGAAAGTACAACTCTTCTACGTGCCTGCTTTACCTAAAATCCATTATCCATGCTTAACCTGAGAGCTCTCCCGAAAGTAAGACCGTCAATTCCATCCACAATTCCTTTCTAAACTCTAATACTATGGATCATATAGAAATAGAAAAGAGCCAAAAAATGGTAAATTCATTCCCTTTGTGACACGTGTCCAAGAGCGCAATTTTTGAATTACTTATTCCAAATAAAATCCTATCAAGCCCATTTTTCATTGAATAACTTTCACAACCATTTTGAGAGGAGAGCAATGTTCACCATATCTAGGTCAAGGATGCCTATGCTACGAGACCATGTGGTACCTTTTCTTATCCTTGTCATTACTCCATAAAAAAATTGTAAACATGTTAGGACTTCTTCTGGTTCCATTGGGATCCTATAAAATTATATCATGTAGAGTGGAATGCTACTAGCCGCCTGCAGACATCACACTTCATGAGAGGCAGAGGCTCTTCGTTGAGTTGTTGGGCGAGGGTCAAGCCCGGCATACCAATAGATCAGAATGAGACGGTGGTCGAACGATGAACAAGATGTGAGCGGCAAGAGGGGGCAAGGCTGTGCAAAACTCTCTGACTGCATGCACGTTTTGGTTTCCTACAAAATGTGATGACGCTGGGGCATAGGTGCGTTGAATCTGACAATGCAGTGATGGGCGTAGATGCGTTGAATCCGGCCACGGCGACGAGCATCAACCGAATCATAGGGGGAAGTGAAGCAGCGAGTGCTACGAGACGTATGGGGTGGTGTGTGGTGGACGGTGGAGGCAAGGGCAAGGAAGGTGAGTGGAT
>NC_041382.1:78781404-78837006 GCF_002162155.2 Triticum dicoccoides
GGGGGGGGGGGCACAGCCCATAGGGGAGGGGAAATCCTAAGAAGTGGCGTCAGCCGAGAAAATATAAGTGGCCCCGACACAAGGAATGAAAACTTTAAGGGGATAAAACCGACACGGGATCAGCTAGGTCCAGTTTAACCCCTGAAAACCAAAATTTTGCTCCTTGAGGGACCAGCCAGAGATGCCCTAATATGGTTTATGCGTTCTGGATCGCCTTGGGACTAGCAGGTCTTGAGCAACATGCTTTCTAGTATATCTAGGCAAGTCTTATTGCAAGTCACATTGCACTGTCGAGTGTGTAAGAAGCTATTGAAAAGATGTTCTCTTCCAACCCGTGAGCACAAATCATTTAAATTCAAACACTACTTACGAGCACATAAAACAACATATTGATACCGCCTACTTCACCTAAATGGAGGGCTTCACCGACGAGATGGTGACTAAAATTTGAAAACTACCATGAACCCTAATCAAGCTTGACGTCCCCTCCCTAAACTAATTTGTAAACTACGCTAACCCCTTCATCCACAAAAAAACTACCCTAAACCCTAATCAAGTGAGCTTCGGCACAACATTCATCGCTTTAGAGGAAGAGAAAATGCGATTGAAATTCTCATGCACCACCAAATCCATTTTTCATTGTTGCTTTCAAGGAAGAGAACCGAGCATAGCTCGAGTGGCTAGGCGAGCGGGTGTGCTTGCTTCTCACAAGTGTTCTAGTCTTTGACTCAACACTATGTGTCTCGGGTTCTTCTTCTATAAAAATAAACCACCAAGGACTAGTCGTAATACCCTGGTGTTGTTGATTCAAATATCTCTAGCAATGTACTCCCTCTGACCGCTAAAGAGTGGACGTCTGGGTTTTCTAACACAAATTAAGGATTTTTGCAAAAACAACCCTCCCACCACTCAATTAAGGTGCCACTGCTTCGATTCCTGCATATAATAAATGAGAAGGGAGAAGTAAAACACAACTTTATCAACAGAATTTGCTCCCACCACAGTACTTCCCGCCAGCTACAACTAGTACTACTCCAGATTACAGAAATGTGGCGCCAAATTACAGAAATGAGAGGCGCTAGATTAGATGAAGCGACTGCACCCAGCTATAAATTGGCACACTTGCACCAAGTAAAACAACACACACACACACACACACAGAGAGAGAGAGACAATGGCCATTGACTTGAACATAGCACCAGGAGAGGGAGAATGTGAACATGAGCCTCCCTTGCATGAAGAAGTGCTCCAGGTTGGCCATCACTTCGATCTGAACATGAAACCAGGTACATCTTGTTCATCTTTTCATTTGTTCCCCTTGATCATGTGCACATGCTGATGATTCTTGATAACCCACAAGTATAGGGGATTGCAACAGTTTTCGAGGGTAGAGTATTCAACACAAATTTATAGATTCGACACAAGGAGAGCCAAAGAATATTTGAAGGTATTAGCAGCTGAGTTGTGAATTCAACCACACCTGGAGATTAATTATCTACAGCAAAGTGATCAGTAGCAAAGTAGTTTGATAGTTTTGATAGTAGTGAGAATAACAATAGTAATAGTAACAGTGATAGTGCTAATTTTGTAGCTAGTGTAACAGTGATGATAGCAGTAGTAACTTAGCAAAAACAATATGGAAAATTTCGTAGGCATTGGATCGGTGACTTGTTGGATGATATTCATCATGATATAGTTATAACCTACGGCGATACGGCACTAGCTCCAGTTCACGATATAATGTAGGCATGTATTCCGTAAATAGTCATACATGCTTTATTAAAAGAACTTGCATGACATCTTTTGTCCTACCCTCCTATGGCAGCGGGGTCCATATTGGAAACTAAGGGATATTAAGGCCTCCGTTTAATAGATAACCGAAACAAAGCATTAACACATAGTGAATACATGAACTCCTCATACTATGGTCATCACCGGGAGTGGGCCCGGTTGTTGTCACTCCGGGGTTGCCGGATCATAACATGTAGTAGGTGACTATAAGTTGAAAGATCGGATCTCGAACATGGATATAATGATGAATTCATAAATGGTTCAGATCTAAAATCATGGCACCTGGGCCCAAAGTGTCAAGCATTAAGCATAGCAAAGTCATAGCAACATCAATATAAGAACATAGTGGATACTAGGGATCAGGCCCTAACAAAACTAACTCGATTACATGATGAATCTCATCCAACTCCTCACCGACCAGCGAGCCTACAAAGGAATTACTCACTCCCTGTGGGGAGCATCATGGAATTGGCGATGGAGAAGGGTGAGAAGCGGCCAGCTAGAGAGCAACAACAATCATAACCATGCATTATGCGTAAGTAACATAGGACACTAGCGCGAGTAGGATATGAACACCATGAACATAAACATTATAGAGGCTATGTTGGTTTTGATTCAACTACATGCATGAACATGTACCAAGTCAAGCCACTTGAACATTCAGAGGAGGATACCATACCATGCATAAATCATTGTTAACTCACAGCTACTTATGCATGGCATGAGAAACTATAATATCTAATTATCATTGCAAACATGTTTAATCATAACGGGCTGAATCATGGACACTAGGTTAAACATATTTACACAGACAAGACAAGTCAAGTTCATACCAGTTTCTCTTTGCCACGACCACTTCATCAAATGTCGTCATTATTGCCTTTCACTTGCACAACCGAACGATATGAAAATAATAATAGTGCAAGCGTGCCATGGACTAAGCTGGAATCTGCAAACATTTTATTCAACAGGAGAAGATAAGGTGAAATGGGCTCTTTATTAGTTCAACAATTATTCATATGAGAGCCACTCAACATTTTCATCGTGGTCTTCTCCTTGGTACAACTCGAATAAAAGAAAAGAATTTTAGAGAAACACACTGAAATATTTTTGGAGTTTTTGGTTTTCTTCAACAAGCAAATAAAAGGGAAAAGCAAAAATGAGAAAAACTATTTACACGGGAAAGCTCCCAACAAGCAAAAGAAGAACAAGGAAATATTTTTGGATTTTCTTTTTAGTACTACTACTAAGAATGCATAGAAAGTAAATTAACTACAAATAATTTTTTTGGTTTTTCTAAAGTTTTTCGAACACACAAGAAGAAAGCAAGAAAATAAATCTATGCATGGATGATACAATGAAAAAGTGTGAACACCGACAAATGGAATAAATAGACATGAATGTAAAGTCGGTGCAAACACGTACTCCCCCTAGCTTAGGCTTTTGGCCTAACTTGGTAGTCGATCAATAACCTGGAGGGTAGTAGGGGTCCTAAGGAGTAGGCATCCACTCATCCCAGTGCCGGGGTGCCTGTTGTGCCGCTTCTGCCGCAGCCTGAGCGTTCCGGTAGGCGATGATCTGTGCAGGCATAATCCTATATCCGCCCATGGCAGAAGAATCAAACAAAGCAGGAGCAGGCAATGGAATAACATCATGAGTCTTCACACTAAAAACTGTTGGAAATATGCCCTAGAGGCAATAACAAAAGCATTATTATTATATTTCCTTGTTCATGATAATTGTCTTTATTCATGCTATAATTGTGTTATCCGGAAATCATAATACATGTGTGAATAATAGACACCAACATGTCCCTAGTAAGCCTCTAGTTGACTAGCTCGTTGATCAACAGATAGTCATGGTTTCCTGACTATGGACATTAGATGTCATTGATAACGAGATCACGTCATTAGGAGAATGATGTGATGGACAAGACCCAATCCTAAACATAGCACAAGATCGTATAGTTCGTTTGCTAGAGTTTTTCCAATGTCAAGTATCTTTTCCTTAGACCATGAGATCGTGTAACTCCCGGATACCGTAGGAGTGCTTTGGGTGTACCAAACGTCGCAACGTAACTGGGTGACTATAAAGGTATACTCCGGGTATCTCCGAAAGTGACTGTTGGGTTGACACAGATCAAGACTGGGATTTGTCACTCCATATGACGGAGAGGTATCACTGGGCCCACTCGGTAATGCATCATCATAATGAGCTCAAAGTGACCAAGTGTCTGGTCACGGGATCATGCATTACGGTATGAGTAAAGTGACTTGCCGGTAACGAGATTGAACGAGGTATTGAGATACCGACGATCGAATCTCGGGCAAGTAACATACCGATTGACGAAGGGAATTGTATACGGGGTTGCTTGAATCCTCGACATCGTGGTTCATCCGATGAGATCATCGAGGAGAATGTGGGAGCCAACATGGGTATCCAGATCCCGCTGTTGGTTATTGACCGGAGAGCGATCTCGGTCATGTCTACATGTCTCCCGAACCCGTAGGGTCTACACACTTAAGGTTCGGTGATGCTAGGGTTGTAGGGATATGTATATGCAGTAACCCGAATGTTGTTCGGAGTCCCGGATGAGATCCCGGACGTCACGAGGAGTTCCAGAATGGTCCGGAGGTAAATAATTATATATAGGAAGTGCTATTTCGGGCATCGGGACAAGTTTCGGGGTCACCGGTATTGTACCGGGACCACCGGAAGGGTCCCGGGGGTCCACCGGGTGGGGCCACCTGCCTCGGGGGGCCACATGGGTTGTAGGGGTGTGCGCCTTGGCCTGTATGGGCCAAGGGCACCAGCCCCAAGAGGCCCATGCGCCAAGAGATCAAGAAAGGAAGAGTCCTAAAGGGGGAAGGCACCTCCTAGGTGCCTTGGGGAGGAGGGATTCCTTCCTTAGCCGCCGCCCCCCTAGGAGATTGCATCTCCTAGGGCCGGCGCCCCCCCTAGGCTCCCTATATATAGTGGGGGAAGGAGGGCCTCTCACCCACGCCTTTGGTGCCTCCCTCTCCCTCTCCAACACATCCTCCTCCTCCATAGTGCTTGGCGAAGCCCTGCCGGAGTACTGCAGCTCCATCACCACCACGCCGTCGTGCTACTGCTGGAGCCATCTTCCTCAACCTATCCTTCCCCCTTGCTGGATCAAGAAGGAGGAGACGTCACGCTGACCGTACGTGTGTTGAACGCGGAGGTGCCGTCCGTTCGGCGCTAGGATCTCCGGTAATTTGGATCACATCGAGTACGACTTCCTCATCCCTGTTCTTTGAACGCTTCCGCGCGTGATCTACAAAGGTATGTAGATGCAATCCAATCACTCGTTGCTAGATGAACTCCTAGATGGATCTTGGTGAAACTGTAGGAAATTTTTTGTTTTCTGCAACGTTCCCCAACAGTGGCATCATGAGCTAGGTCTATGCGTAGTTCTCTTGCACGAGTAGAACACAATTTGTTGTGGGCGTTGATGTTGTAAACTTTATTTCCGCTACTAGTCTTATCTTGCTTCAACGGTATTGTGGGATGAAGTGGCCTGGACCAACCTTACACGTACGCTTACGTGAGACCGGTTCCACCAACTAACATGCACAAGTTGCATAAGGTGGCTGGCGGGTGTCTGTCTCTCCCACTTTAGTTGGAGCAGATTCGATGAAAAGGGTCCTTATGAAGGGTAAATAGAAGTTGACAAATCAAGTTGTGGATTTCACGTAAGTAAGAAAATGTTCTTGCTAGAACCCTATTTCAGCCACGTAAAACTTGCAACAACAATTAGAGGACGTCTAACTTGTTTTTGCAGCTAGTGCTTTGTGATATGATATAGCCAAAGTTGTGATGAATGATGAATGATATATATGTGATGTATGAGATGTTCATGCTATTGTAATAGGAATCACGACTTGCATGTCGATGAGTATGACAACCGGCAGGAGCCATAGGAGTTGTCTTTATTTTTTGTATGACCTCCGTGTCATTGAGAAACGCCATGTAAATTACTTTACTTTATTGCTAAACGTGTTAGCCATAGTAGTAGAAGTAATAGTTGGCGAGCAACTTCATGGAGACACGATGATGGAGATCATGATGATGGAGATCATGGTGTCATGCCGGTGACAAGATGATCATGAAGCCCCAAGATGGAGATCAAAGGAGCTATGTGATATTGGCCATATCATGTCACTATTATTATTTGATTGCATGTGATGTTTATCATGTTTTTGCATCTTGTTTGCTTAGAACGATGGTAGTAAATAAGATGATCCCTCATAATAATTTCAAGAAAGTGTTCCCCCTAACTGTGCACCGTTGCGACAGTTCGTTGTTTTGAAGCACCACATGATGATCGGGTGTGATAGATTCCAATGTTCACATACAACGGGTGTAAGACAGATTTACACATGCAAACACTTAGGTTGACTTGACGAGCCTAGCATGTATAGACATGGCCTCGGAACACAAAAGACCAAAAGGTCGAGCATGAGTCGTATAGAAGATACGATCAACATGAAGATGTTCACCGATGTTGACTAGTCCGTCTCACGTGATGATCGGACACGGCCTAGTTAACTCGGATCATGTTATACTTAGATTACAGGAGGGATGTCTATCTAAGTGGGAGTTCATTGAATAATTTGATTAGATGAACTTAATTATCATGAACTTAGTCTAAAATTTTACAATATGTCTTGTAGATCAAATGGCCAACGTAGTCCTCAACTTCAACGCGTTCCTAGAGAAAACCAAGCTGAAAGACGATGGCAGCAACTACACGGACTGGGTCCGGAACCTGAGGATCATCCTCATAGCTGCCAAGAAATATTATGTCCTACAAGCACCGCTGGGTGACGCACCTGTTCTCCCTGCAGAACAAGACGTTATGAACGCTTGGCAGGCACGTACCGATGACTACTCCCTCATTCAGTGCGGCATGCTTTACAGCTTAGAGCCGGGGCTCCAAAAGCGTTTTGAGAGACACGGAGCATATGAGATGTTCGAAGAGCTGAAAATGGTTTTCCAAGCTCATGCCCGGGTCGAGAGATATCAAGTCTCCGACAAGTTCTTCAGCTGTAAGATGGAGGAAAACAGTTCTGTCAGTGAGCACATACTCACTATGTCCGGGTTGCATAACCGCTTGACTCAGCTGGGAGTTAATCTCCCGGATGACGCGGTCATTGACAGAATCCTTCAGTCGCTTCTACCGAGCTACAAGAGCTTTGTGATGAACTTCAATATGCAGGGGATGGAAAAGACCATTCCTGAGGTATTTGCAATGCTGAAATTAGCAGAGGTAGAAGTCAAAAAGGAACATCAAGTGTTGATGGTGAATAAAACCACTAAGTTCAAGAAAGGCAAGGGTAAGAAAACCTTCAAGAAAGACGGCAAGGGAGTTGCCGCGCCCAGCAAGCAAGCTGCCGGGAAGAAGCCAAAGAATGGACCCAAGCCCGAGACTGAGTGCTTTTATTGCAAGGAAAGTGGTCACTAGAAGCGAAACTGCCCCAAATACTTAGCAGACAAGAAGGCCGGCAAAACAAAAGGTATATGTGATATACATGTAATTGATGTGTACCTTACCAGTACTCGTAGTAGCTCCTGGGTATTTGATACCGGTGCAGTTGCTCACATTTGTAACTCAAAGCAGGAGCTGCGGAATAAGCGGAGACTGGCGAAGGACGAGGTGACGATGCGCGTCGGGAATGGTTCCAAGGTCGATGTGATCGCCGTCGGCACGCTACCTCTACATTTACCTACGGGATTAGTTTTGAACCTCAATAATTGTTATTTAGTGCCAAGTTTGAGCATGAACATTGTATCAGGATCTCGTTTAATTCGAGATGGCTACTCATTTAAATCCGAGAATAATGGTTGTTCTATTTATATGAGAGATATGTTTTATGGTCATGCTCCGATGGTGAATGGTTTATTCTTAATGAATCTCGAGCGTAATGCTACACATATTCATAGTGTGAATACCAAAAGATGTAAGGTTGATAATGATAGTCCCACATACTTGTGGCACTGCCACCTTGGTCACATAGGTGTCAAACGCATGAAGAAGCTCCATGCTGATGGACTTTTAGAGTCTCTTGATTACGAATCATTTGACACGTGCGAACCATGCCTCATGGGTAAAATGACCAAGACTCCGTTCTCAGGAACAATGGAGCGAGCAACCAACTTATTGGAAATCATACATACTGATGTGTGCGGTCCAATGAGTGTTGAGGCTCGTGGTGGCTATTGTTATGTTCTCACCCTCACTGATGACTTGAGTAGATATGGGTATGTCTACTTAATGAAACACAAGTCTGAGACCTTTGAAAAGTTCAAGTAATTTCAGAGTGAGGTTGAGAATCAACGTGACAGGAAAATCAAGTTCCTGCGATCAGATCGTGGAGGAGAATACTTGAGTCATGAGTTTGGCACACACTTAAGAAAATGTGGAACAGTTTCACAACTGACGCCGCCTGGAACACCTCAGCGTAATGGTGTGTCCGAACATCGTAATCGCACTCTATTAGATATGGTGCAATCTATGATGTCTCTTACCGATTTACCGCTATCTTTTTAGGGGTATGCTTTAGAGACCGCCGCATTCACTTTAAATAGGGCTCCGTCGAAATCCATTGAGACGACACGGTATGAATTATGGTTTGGGAAGAAACCTAAGCTGTCGTTTCTAAAAGTTTGGGGATGCGATGCTTATGTCAAGAAACTTCAACCTGAAAAGCTCGAACCCAAATCGGAAAAATGCGTCTTCATAGGATACCCTAAAGAAACTATTGGGTATACCTTCTACCTCAGATCCGAAGGCAAGATCTTTGTTGCCAAGAATGGGTCCTTTCTAGAGAAAGAGTTTCTCTCGAAAGAAGTAAGTGGGAGGAAAGTAGAACTTGATGAAGTATTACCTCTTGAACCGGAAAATGTCGCAACTCAAGAAAATGTTCCTGAGGTGCCTGCACCGACTAGAGAGGAAGTTAATGATGATGATCATGAAACTTCAGATCAAGTTGCTACTGAACTTCGTAGGTCCACAAGGACACGTTCCGCACCAGAGTGGTACGGCAACCCTGTCTTGGAAATCATGTTGTTAGACAATGGTGAACCTTCAAACTATGAAGAAGCGATGGCGGGCCCGGATTCCGACAAATGGCTAGAAGCCATGAAATCCGAGATAGGATCCATGTATGAAAACGAAGTATGGACTATGACCGACTTGCCCGTTGAGCGGCGAGCCATAGAAAATAAATGGATCTTTAAGAAGAAGACAGACGCGGATGGTAATGTGACCATCTATAAAGCTCGCCTTGTCGCTAAGGGTTATCGACAAGTTCAAGGGGTTGACTACGATGATACTTTCTCACCGGTAGCGAAGCTAAAGTCCGTCCGAATCATGTTAGCAATTGCCGCATTCTATGATTATGAGATATGGCAAATGGACGTCAAAACAGCATTCCTTAATGGTTTCCTTAAGGAAGAATTGTATATGATGCAGCCGGAAGGTTTTGTCGATCCTAAGAATGCTAACAAGGTGTGCAAGCTCCAACGCTCGATTTATGGGCTGGTGCAAGCATCTTGGAGTTGGAACATTCGCTTTGATGAGATGATCAAAGCGTTTGGGTTTACACAGACTTATGGAGAAGCCTACGTTTACAAGAAAGTGGGTGGGAGCTCTGTAGCATTTCTCATATTATATGTAGATGACATACTTTTGATGGGAAATGATATAGAACTCTTGGACAGCATTAAGGCCTACTTGAATAAGAGTTTTTCAATGAAGGACCTTGGAGAAGCTGCTTATATATTAGGCATCAAGATCTACAGAGATAGATCAAGACGCCTCATAGGTCTTTCACAAAGCACATACCTTGATAAGATATTGAAGAAGTTCAATATGGATCAGTCTAAGAAGGGGTTCTTGCCTGTGTTGCAAGGTGTGAAATTGAGCTCAGCTCAATGTCCGACCACGGCAGAAGATATAGAAGAGATGAGTGTCATCCCCTATGCCTCAGCCATAGGTTCTATTATGTATGCCATGCTGTGTACCAGACCTGATGTAAACCTTGCCGTAAGTTTGGTAGGTAGGTACCAAAGTAATCCCGGCAAGGAACACTGGACAGCGGTCAAGAATATTCTGAAGTACCTGAAAAGGACTAAGGAAATGTTTCTCGTCTATGGAGGTGACGAAGAGCTGGTCGTAAAGGGTTACGTCGATGCTAGCTTCGACACAGATCTGGATGACTCAAAGTCACAAACCGGATACATGTATATTTTGAATGGTGGGGCAGTAAGCTGGTGCAGTTGCAAGTAGAGCGTCGTGGCGGGATCTACATGTGAAGCGGAGTACATGGCAGCCTCGGAGGCAGCTCATGAAGCAATTTGGGTGAAGGAGTTCATCACCGACCTAGGAGTCATACCCAATGCGTCGGGGCCAATCAAACTCTTCTGTGACAACACTGGAGCTATTGCACTTGCCAAGGAGCCCAGGTTTCACAAGAAGACAAGGCACATCAAGCGTCGCTTCAACTCCATTCGTGAAAATGTTCAAGATGGAGACATAGATATTTGTAAAGTACATACGGACCTGAATGTAGCAGATCCGTTGACTAAACCTCTCCTAGAGCAAAACATGATCAACACCAGAATTCCATGGGTGTTCGATTCATCACAATGTAACTAGATTATTGACTCTAGTGCAAGTGGGAGACTGTTGGAAATATGCCCTAGAGGCAATAATAAAAGCATTATTATTATATTTCCTTGTTCATGATAATTGTCTTTATTCATGCTATAATTGTGTTATCCAGAAATTGTAATACATGTGTGAATAATAGACACCAACATGTCCCTAGTAAGCCTCTAGTTGACTAGCTCGTTGATCAACAGATAGTCATGGTTTCCTGACTATGGACATTAGATGTTGATAATGAGATCACGTCATTAGGAGAATGATGTGATGGACAAGACCCAATCCTAAACATAGCACAAGATCGTATAGTTCGTTTGCTAGAGTTTTTCCAATGTCAAGTATCTTTTCCTTAGACCATGAGATCGTGTAACTCCCGGATACCGTAGGAGTGCTTTGGGTGTACCAAACGTCACAACGTAACTGGGTGACTATAAAGGTATACTACGGGTATCTCCGAAAGTGACTGTTGGGTTGACACAGATCAAGACTGGGATTTGTCACTCCATATGACGGAGAGGTATCACTGGGCCCACTCGGTAATGCATCATCATAATGAGCTCAAAGTGACCAAGTGTCTGGTCACGGGATCATGCATTACGGTATGAGTAAAGTGACTTGCCGGTAACGATATTGAACGAGGTATTGGGATACCGACGATCGAATCTCGGGCAAGTAACATACTACATACCGATTGACGAAGGGAATTGTATACGGGGTTGCTTGAATCCTCGACATCGTGGTTCATCCGATGAGATCATCGAGGAGCATGTGGGAGCCAACATGGGTATCCAGATCCCGCTGTTGGTTATAGACCGGAGAGCGATCTCGGTCATGTCTACATGTCTCCCGAACCCGTAGGGCCTACACACTTAAGGTTCGGTGACGCTAGGGTTGTAGGGATATGTATATGCAGTAACCCGAATGTTGTTCGGAGTCCCGGATGAGATCCCGGACGTCACGAGGAGTTCCGGAATGGTCCGGAGGTAAAGAATTATATATAGGAAGTGCTATTTCGGGCATCGGGACAAGTTTCGGGGTCACCGGTATTGTACCGGGACCACCGGAAGGGTCCCGAGGGTCCACCGGGTGGGGCCACCTGCCCCAGGGGGCCACATGGGCTGTAGGGGTGTGCGCCTTGGCCTGTATGGGCCAAGGGCACCAGCCCCAAGAGGCCCATGCGCCAAGAGATCAAGAAAGGAAGAGTCCTAAAGGGGGAAGGCACCTCCTAGGTGCCTTAGGGAGGAGGGATTCCTCCCTTGGCCGCCGCCCCCCCTAGGAGATTGCATCTCCTAGGGCCGGCGCCCCCCTAGGCTCCCTATATATAGTGGGGGAAGGAGGGCCTCTCACCCACGCCTTTAGTGCCTCCCTCTCCCTCTCCAACACATCCTCCTCCTCCATAGTGCTTGGCGAAGCCCTGCCGGAGTACTGCAGCTCCATCACCACCACGCCGTCGTGCTGCTGCTGGAGCCATCTTCCTCAACCTCTCCTTCCCCCTTGCTGGATCAAGAAGGAGGAGACATCACGCTGACCGTACGTGTGTTGAACGCGGAGGTGACGTCCGTTCGGCGCTAGGATCTCCGGTGATTTGGATCACGTCGAGTATGGCTTCCTCATCCCCGTTCTTTGAACGCTTCCGCGCGTGATCCACAAAGGTATGTAGATGCAATCCAATCACTCGTTGCTAGATGAACTCCTAGATGGATCTTGGTGAAACCGTAGGAAAATTTTTGTTTTCTGCAACGTTCCCCAACAAAAACCAGGTTATATGGACTAGGGATGTGAGGAGATTCACAGTAAAATGGTGGTGATCCATGGCTGCACGGTCTAGGTAAACTTTGGTCAGAGGGAAATCATGAGGGTGTATCTCAACCTCGAAGTGAGCTGCCAAACGAATAGCATAAATTCCACCATGTATTTCACCCTGTGATTTATTAAGATGGAGGTGACGAGCCATAATAGCTCCCAAGGTAGGTGTTGTTGCCCTCTAGTGCTCGAGGTAAAATAGCAAAGTCTGGTGCACCGAGCGCACCTACTTTCTTTCTAGCAAGCAAGCACTTAGCAACAAATAAAGCAAAATAATGTACGGCAAGAAAGTGTATGCTAGCAGCCGTAGTGGCTGACACTCCTCTCTCATCACCCACTGTCAGAGTGCGATAAAACTCCTCAAACCCAGCCGGCCTAGGCTCAGCCAAGCTCCCATCAGACGGAATCATGCATATGTCACAAAACTTAGTAAGTGGTATCTGATGGTTTTCAGCATATAAATTAAAGCTCACTTCAGGAGGATTATTTCTAGGCAAGAAAGTAAAGCTCTGAACAAAGTTGTTTGTGAGGATTTGGTGCTGGTCACACTCATCTGCGATGATATCGGTGAGGCCGGCATTAGCAATATATTTCATGAACTCGCCTCTTGCAGGAACAGGGTGTGCGGCCATTCGCACGGCCATACTTCTGCCAACCTCCGAGGGTGGAGATCATTGTCAGAAGACTCCCCAATAACACCCTTGGAGTTCTTCTTAGAGCCAAACTTCCTGAAGATATTCATGTTCGCGTATAATTTTTTGAAAATAAAATATTTTGAGTGACAAAAATTTGTCAACAAAACTTTGTAAGATTGATAGCAACTACTCATAGGGATACATAGAAGCCATAGGAAGCATTCAAACTACTTAGAACACTAAGAATTCAACATGCAAGCACATCTACAGCAGCACCAAGAGTAGCTAATCATTCAAAGTATAAGCCACTAAAACAAAAACTAATTGGACAAATGGTGGAGTCACATACCAAGAACAATCCCCCGAAACAGTTTCGGAAATGGAGCTTCGAGCAAAGAGATCAAAATCTGCGGGTTTGAGCTCAAGAACACGGGAGAGAGAGCAATGGGGATTTTTTTCTGGAGGTAAGTGATGATGTGGTATGAAGATGTAAGTGAGGGGCCCATGTGGGTACCACAACCCACCAGGGCGCGCCCAAGGGTGCTGGCGCGCCCAGGTGGGTTGTGCCCACCTGGTGCACCTCCCTATGATGTTATTTGCACCAAAAATTCTCAAATATTCAGAAAAAATCATATTAATTTTTTAGGGCATTCTGAGAACTTTTATTTTTGGGTCATTTTTATTGTACGGAAAATTCAGAAAACAGACAAAACATGGCATTTTATTTTATTTAACAAATAAAAATAGAGAATAAAAAGTAGGGACAGAAAGTAGTGCTTACTAAATTCATCAACTTCATACCGTTCAAAAATGATCCATTAATAAGGTTGATCAAGTCTTATTAACAACCACTTTCGATTAGCATGAAACCGAAGAACTTTCGTAAATCACTAAGTTACCTCAATGGGGATATGCATTTCCCCAACAATAAGCGTTTCATATTTCTTTTTGACAGTAGGTAGAGGTATTTGAAAACTTCCAATAGTGATTGTCGAAGATTTTTCAATAACATAATACCATTTACTTGGAAGTGTTTCTTCGGAAAGTGCACCGTATGCTCATTAGCATTAATATGAAAGTGACCTTGCTTTTATTGCAATCAATAACTGCCCCTGCGGTATTCAAGAAGAGTCTACCAAGGATAATCGACATGTTGTCGTCCTCGGGCATCTCAAGTATAACAAAGTCAGTCAAAATAGTAACATTAGCAACAACAATGGGCACATCCTCACTGATACCGATAGGTATGGCAGTTGATTTGTCAGCCATTTGCAAACATATTTCAGTAGGTGTGAGTTTATTCAAGTCAAGTCTTTTATATAAAGAGAAAGGCATAATACTAACACCAGCTCCTAAATCACACAAAGCAGTTTTCACATAATTCTTTTTGATAGAGCAAGGTATAGTTGGTATTCCCGGATCTCCAAGTTTTTTAGGTACTCCATTTTTAAAAGTGTAATTAGAAAGCATAGTGGAGATTTCGGCTTTCGGTATTTTTATCTTATTTGTGATGTTGTATTTCATATACTTTGCATAAGGATACATTTTCAAGATATCAGTCAAGCGAGTACGCAAAAAGACTGGCCTCAACATTTCAGCAAATCGTTCAAATTCTTCATCATCATTCTTTTTAGTTGACTTGGGTGGAAAAGGCATAGGTTTTTGAACCCATGGTTCGCTTTGTTTACCGTGTTTCCTAGCCACAAAGTCTCTTTTGTCATATCTTTTATTCTTAGCTTGTGGGTTATCAAGATCAACAGGTGGTTCTATCTCAACATCATTATCTGGTTCTTTATCATTTGGTTGAGAGTCTTCATGAACATTAGCATTATCTTTTTCATTATCACTAGGTGAGTGTTCATTACCAGACTGAGTTTCAGCATTAGAGATAGAAACTTCATTATCATTATTAGGAGGTTTCTCTATTTCAGGTTCACTAGGAGCATGTGAAGTCCTATCATTCTTCTTTTTCTTTTTCTTTTTAGAAGAACTAGGTGCACTAGTGTTAGCTCTTTGTGAATCTTGTTCAATTCTTTTAGGGTGTCCCTCAGGATAAAGTGGTTCCTGAGTCATTTTACCTCCTCTAGTTGCAACTCTAACAGCAAAGTCATACATATTATGATTCATTTCATCAAGCAATTCTCTTTGAGATTTAGCAACTTGTTCTAATTGAGTTTGAACCATAGAAGCATTCTTTCCAACACCTCTAATATCATTTGATATTCTAAATAACAAGTCACTCAAGCGAGCAACCATATCAAAATTATATTTCAACTGTTTCATAACATTTGCATTGAAGTGATCTTGTTTTCTAATGTAGTTTTCAAACTCATAAAGGCATTGTCTAGGATGCATATTGTGAGGATTGTCATTATCATTAAACTTCATAAGATAATTTACATGTGCCACCTTAGGCATTGCTGGTGTATTAAGCCCATGTATTTCTTCGATAGGAGGTAAATTTTTAACATCCTTAGCCTTAATACCTTTTTCCTTCATAGATTTCTTTGCCTCTTGCATATCTTTGCGACTGAGATATAATATACCCCTCTTCTTCGGAGTGGGTTTAGGCGGTGGTTCGGGAATAGTCCAATCATCATAATTTTCAATATGTTATTCAATATTTCTTTAGCTTGTCCAATAGTTCGTTCCCTGAAAACACAACCAGCACAACTATCTAGGAAGTCCCTAGAAGCATCGGTTAGTCCATTATAGAAGATATCAAGTATTTCATTTTTCTTAAGAGGATGATCAGGCAAAGCATTAAGTAACTGGCAAAGCCTCCCCCAATCTTGTGGAAGACTCTCTTCTTTAGTTTGCACAAAGTTAAATATTTCCTATAAGGCAACTTGTTTCATATGAGCAGGAAAATATTTTTCAGAGAAGTAATAAATCATATCCTGGAGACTACACACACAACTAGGAGCAAGAGTATTGTACCAAGCTTTAGCATCACCCTTTAATGAGAAAGGAAATAATTTGAGAATAAAGTAATAGCAAGTTTTCTCATCATGAGTAATAAGGGTGGCTATATTATTCAACTTAGTAAGATGTGCCACAACAGTTTCAGTTTCATAACCATGGAAAGGATCAGATTCAACCAAAGTAATTAACTCTGGGTCGACGGAGAATTCATAATCCTTATCATCAATAAAGATAGGTGAAGTAGCAAACTTAGGATCACACTTCATTCTAGCATTCAGAGATTTTTCTTTATACTTGCGTAATGATTTCTCTAGATCATCTCTATCGTTATAAGCAAGAATATCTCTAGTTGCTTCTTCACTCATAACATAACCTTCCGGTACCTTAGGTAATTCAGATCTAGGAGGGCTAGTTCTAGCAGGTGTTTTAGGAGATTTAGTTTCAAGCTCATCATCAGATTCAACAACATCATGTTGTATAACTCTAGTAATTTGTTTATCAAGAAATTCACCAAGTGGCACATCATCATTATCAAGCAAGATACTAGCATCATCATAGGCATAATTCATAGGAGAAGTAGCATCATCAATAACTTGTGACTTATCAAAATTAATAGCATGTGGTGGTGTTGCAAGTTTACTCATAACAGAAGGTGAATCTAAAGCGGAACTGGATGGCAGTTCCTTACCTCCCCTCGTCCTTGAGGGAAATATCTTAGTCTTTGGATCCTTCAGATTCTTCATAGTGATAAATTGATAATAATACCAAGTGACTCAACAAATATAGCTATGCTCCCCGGCAACGGCGCTATAAAAAGGTCTTGATAACCCACGAGTATAGGGGATCGCAACAATTTTTGAGGGTAGAGTATTCAACCCAAATTTATAGATTCGACACAAGGGGAGCCAAAGAATATTTGAAGGTATTAGCAGCTGAGTTGTCAATTCAACCACACATGGAGATTAATTATCTGCAGCAAAGTGATTAGTAGCAAAGTAGTTTGATAGTTTTGATGGTAGTGATAGCAGCAATAGTTACAGTAACAGTGATAGCAGTAATTTTGTAGCAAGTGTAACAGTGATGATAGCAGTAGTAACTTAGTAAAAACAATATGGAAAATTTCGTAGGCATTGGATCGGTGACTTGTTGGATGATATCATCATGAGACAGTTATAACCTAGGGCGATACGGCACTAGCCCAATTCACGATATAATGTAGGCATGTATTCCGTAAATAGTCATACATGATTTATTAAAAGAACTTGCATGACATCTTTTGTCCTACCCTCCTGTGGCAGCGGGGTTCATATTGGAAACTAAGGGATATTAAGGCCTCCTTTTAATAGAGAACCAGAACAAAGCATTAACACATAGTGAATACATGGACTCCTCATACTATGGTCATCACCGGGAGTGGGCCCGGTTGTTGTCACTCCGGCGTTGCCGGATCATAACACATAGTAGGTGATAATAACTTGCAAGATTGGATCTAGTACATGGATATAATGATGAATTCATAAATGGGTCAGATCTAAAATCATGGCACCGGGCCCAAAGTGTCAAGCATTAAGCATAGCAAAGTCATAGCAACATCAGTCTAAGAACATAGTGGATACTAGGGATCAAGCCCTAACAAAACTAACTCGATTACATGATGAATCTCAGCCAACTCCTCACCGACCAACGAGCCTAGAAAGGAATTACTTACTCCCGGTGGGGAGCATCATGGAATTGGCGATGGAGAAGGGTTGGTGATGACGAAGAACGAAGATTCCCTTCCCCGGAGCCCCAAACGGACTCCAGATCTGCCCTACCGAGGAAGAAAATGGCCTGGCGGCGGCTCCATCTTGTGGATCGCGATAATTCTTTCTCCCAGACTTTTTTCTGGAAATATATGATTTTATAGTATCAGGGGGTCGTCAGCTGGGCCACCAGGCGGGTACAGCCCACCTGGGCGCGCCAGGAGAGGGAGCGTGCCCTGGTGGGTTGTGCCCACCCAGGGGCCCCTCTGTGGTGGGTCTTGGCTCCAGAAATTCTTATTATTGATATAGAAAATCCTCGCAAAGTTTCGTTCCATTTCGAGAACTTTTATTTCTGCACAAATACAACACCATGGTAGTTCTGCTGAAAACAACGTCAGCCCGGGGTTATTTTCATTCAAACCATGCAAATTAGAGTCCAAAACAAGAGGAAAAGCGTGAGAAAAAGTAGATACATTGGAGACGTATCAATTCTTCTTTGTCATAGAGGACGAACATGAGACTGGCTTGCATGAAGAACCCCAGGTTGGTTTTGAGCCTCACTTGCATGAAGAAGTACTCCATGTCGACCATCAATTTGCTAGAGAAGATGAACATGAGCCTCCTTTGCATGAAGAAGTACCACTGGCTGGCCATCATTTCGATCTGAACATGAACCCAGGTACATCTTGATCATCTGCACATGTTCAAGTCTTCTACATACTGTAGCTAATCATGATGGTGTCTTTATGCAGAAGATGAACATGAGGCCTACATTGCCCATGGAGAAGAGGACCCACATGAATTGGATGAATTAGGTTAGTAAAATAATTTAGTTAGCACATTTGAATGTTTAATTACGATCTTATCCAACTACTCACATAACCTCACCTTGTAGATGACAAACTTGAAGACCAAGGTGGTTTTTTCCAGAGCATGGAAGAGGAAGTGCAAGCAATGGATGAAGCTCTAGATAACCTTCATGTTGACCTGGAGGACTAAGGTGTATATGCAGGCGATATAGAGATTCATTTTGATGAAGAAGAGCGTGATGATTCAGAACCACATGAAGCCATGTATGATTCAGCACCAGATGAAGACACGGATGTGGAGAAAGAGCAAGAAGATAATGAACACAACTACAAGAATTTAACAGGTTTGCGAAGGACTGGTATTTATGAAGAATTGCTAGCAAGAAGTGTCAACCGGAGATTAAAGAATACCACAACCAGAGAAGTTGCAAACATGTTCCAAGTTTCGGTGTACAAGGTCAGACGCGTTTGGAGGAGTGTGAAGGAGTGTCTTCGACAAGGGATACCTGTTGTTGTACGATCAAGGAAGCCAAAAATTGTGGTCACGAAAGGATTGTACTTGACCTTGGTAGGGTTCCAGAGATTCCTTGGAGTCAGAGTGGAACTATACGCAGTCTTGCTAGAGCTTTGGGTGTGAAGAAAGCACACTGCATAGGATGTTTACGGAAGGCTTGCTCGATGGGCATTCCAGCTCACTCAAGCCATATTTGAAGGAAGCAAACATGAAGACTAGGCTGCAGCATTGTCTCTCTATGTTTGACCCGCAAAGTTTGCCAAATAGGCCCACATTCAATGACATGCATAACACATTCCATTTAGATGAAAAGTGGTTTAACACCACTCAAAAAACCATGAAATTCTACAAGCTGCCAATGGAAGAAAACCCACATAGGACTATGAAAAATAAAAACTCCATTGGAAAAATAATGTTTTGGTTTTAATAGGCAGGCCTAGATAATGAAGAAGGTATTTGCATCTTTTATGGGAAGATACGCATTTGGTTGTTTATCAAAAAGGTGAATTTCAAGCTTTACTCTTTTATTTATTAGGCACATCCATACTTAATCTAACTTGAGTTGATTTCTTGGTTGTAGGCGCCAGCACCAAGGAGAAGTGATAACCGTCCAAGAGGGACGTTGATCACCAAAACAGTCAATGTTAAGAGAGATACGTTGTAAGTGCATATTTCTCCCTATGTGGTTTTGGTGATTGATGACAATGCATTTGCGGACTGATCATGTGCATTGAGCATTTCAGATATCTCATGTCTAGGCATAGGACGACTCGGTGCCCCTCGGAGCCTATCAAAGATGGCAGTTTTCTACGTTTCTTTTCGGTGGATTTGAGTCATAGGAAAGCCATACTATTAAGAGGGGGTCCGCTTCGGACAGGTTAGGGTGGAATCAACACGTACACATCTGTTCCTTTGCACCACCTTTCCTTCGCTTCTTTGGAGCATCGTTCGTTTATCCTTGTCGTTGCGAGATGAAGGCCTCCAAGTGCAATAGGTTCTATGGCGTGCGGTAGTACTGCTCAAGGGAGCAGTAGTACCGCAGGGGCCCGCGGTAGTACAGCTCCTCGCGAGCGGTAGTATCGCTGCCTGTAGCCCAAACCCTACGCGGTAGTACCGCTCCTTGCGAGCAGTAGCACCGTGTCGGATTTTCGCACATCCCAAACTCAGCGGAAGTAGTCACAGATGAAATTTATTTAGTCCATGCCCTTTCCCAACCTAGTTGAGCCCTGCCCTGCGGTAGTACCGCAGGGGCGCGTGGTAGTCCCGCTCCGGCGGTTCTACCGCTCGTTGCCTAGTGCAACAGGACCTCACCTGGCTTCTACCGCATGAGTAGTAGTACCGCAGAGCCTTGCGGTAGTACCGCATCTTGCGGGCTGAGTGGGTGGGTAACGGTTGGATCTTGTCCCCCACTATATAAAGGGGTTCTTCTTCCCCAAGAAGACTACCTCTTCCCTCTCGAAGCTCCATTGTTGCTCAAAGATCCATTTTCGCCCGATCTCTCTCCCTAGCCAATCAAACTTGTTGATTTTCTAGGGATTAGTTGAGAAGGCCCCAATCTACACTTCCACCGAGAAATTTGATTCCCCCCACTAATCCCTTGCGGATCTTGTTACTCTTGGGTGTTTGAGCACCCTAGACGGTTGAGGTCACCGCGGAGCCATATTCCATTGTGGTGAAGCTTTGTGGTGTCGTTGGGAGCCTTCGATTAAGTTGTGGAGATTGCCCCAACTTTGTTTGTAAAGGTTCGGTTGCTGCCTCCATGGCACCAATAGTGGAATCACAGCATCTCGCATTGTGTGAGGGCGTGAGGAGAATACGGTGGCCCTAGTGGCTTCTTGGGGAGCATTGTGCCTCCACACCGCTCCAACGGAGACGTACTTCCTCTCAAAGGGAAGGAACTTCGGTAACACATCCTCGTCTCCACCGGCTCCACTCTTGGTTATCTCTTACCTTTACTTGTGCAAGCTTATATTGTGTTGTATCCCTTGCTTGCTTGTGTGCTTGTTGTTGTTGCATCATATAGGTTGCTCACCTAGTATCATATCTAGACAACCTACTTTGATGCAAGTTTAATTTGGTAAAGCTAAAAATTGTTAGTTGCCTATTCACCCCCCTCTAGTCAACTATATCGATCCTTTCAATTGGTATCAGAGCATCGTCTCTTTATTAAGGACTTTGTCATCCGAAGAGTATGGTTGATACCGTAGACGGTGGGGAGGAGCACTCCGGTGTGAATCCGTTATCGTCTACGGCCGATGGGGGATCGTCGGTCTCTCGTGAGGAGTTCAATGCGGCTTTGGACACATTGAAAACTTCCATGACGACCGAGGTTGAAGGCATGTTCAGTAAGTTTTTAGAAGGCCTTAAATTATCCACCGCACCGACGAAAGTGGGTGATCCCGCTAACATGGTGACAGATGCTAGCTCCAATAAGGGGGAAGCTACGAGTGAACAAGTTCATTTGCCTAAAGATATTGTGCATCTCTGACCTTTCACCGTGGCCAAGGAATCATGGCAACTTGTTGTTTCCATTTCCAAGGGAAGCGCAATCACTCAATGCTCAAACTTTGAAGTGGTGCAAGATGAAGACGATGAGTTCGTAATGAATGAAGATGAAGAACCTCGAGAGCTCTACCGGAGATTAACCACTCTTGCGGTCTCTCTCCGAGATCATGGGAGCAAGGATACAAATGACGATTGGATCAAGCGCAAGTTTCTCAAGGCCATGATGCCTTTTTTGGGGAACGTAGTAATTCAAAAATTTCCTATAATCACGCAAGATCTAACTAGGAGATGCATAGCAACGAGAGGGGAGAGTGTGTCCACGTACCCTCGTAGACCGAAAGCGGAAGCGTTTAGTAACGTGATTGATGTAGTCGAACGTCTTCATGATCCAACCGATCCCAGTACCGAACATACGGCACCTCTGTGTTCAGCACACGTTCAACACGATGACGTCCCTTGAGCTCTTGATCCAGTAGAGGGTCAAGGGAGAGTTCCGTCAGCACGACGGCATGGTGACGGTGTTGGTGATGTGATTCGTGCAAGGCTTCGCCTAAGCACTACGACAATATGACCGAGGTGGTAAACTATGGAGGGGGGCACCGCACACGGCTAATAAAATTGATGTTGTGCCTTTGGGGTGCCCTCTGCCCACGTATATAAAGGAGGGGGAGGACGCCGGCCAGGGGGGGGGGGCGCCAAGGGGGAGTCCTACTAGGACTCCAAACCTAGTAGGATTCGCCCCCGCTTCCTTCCAACGGAGAGGGGAAAGGGGAATGGAGGAAGAGGGGGGCCGCGCCCCCTCCCCTTGCCCAATTAGGATTAGGGCAAGGGGGTGCGCACCACCTCTTGTGGCCTGCCTCCTCTTATCCACTATGGCCCATTAGGCCCAATAACTTTTCCGGGGGGTTCCGGTAACCTCCCGGTACTATGAATAAACCCCGGTCTTCTTCGGAACCATTCCGATGTTCGTATATAACCTTCCAATATATCAATCTTTACCTCGTCATGTCCGTGATCTCATCCGGGACTCCGAACAAACTTTGGTCACCAAAACACATAACTCATAATACAGTTCGTCATTGAACGTTAAGCGTGCAAACCCTACGGGTTCGAGAACTATGTAGACATGACCGAGACACATCTCTGGTCAATAACCAATAACAGAACCTGGATGCTCATATTGGCTCCTACATATTCTACGAAGATCTTTATCGGTCAATCTTTATCGATCAAACCGCATAACAACATACATCATTCCCTTTGTCATCGGTATGTTACTTGCCCGAGATTTGATCGTCGGTATCATCATACCTAGTTCAATCTCGTTACCGGCAAGTCTCTTTACTCGTTCCATAATGCATCATCAGGTAACTAACTCATTAGTCACATTGCTTGGAAGGCTCATAGTGATGTGCATTACAGAGAGGTCCCAGAGATACCTCTCCGATACTTAGAGTGACAAATCCTAATCTCGATCTATGCCAACTCAACAAACACCATCGGAGACACCTGTAGAGCATCTTTATAATCACCCAGTGTGATGTTTGATAGCACACAAAGTGTTCCTCCGGTATTCGGGAGTTGCATAATCTCATAGTGAGAGGAACATGTATAAGTCATAAAGAAAGCAATAGCAATAAAACTCAATGATCATTATGCTAAGATAATGGGTGGGTCTTGTCCATCACATCATTCTCCAATGATATGATCCCGTTCATCAAATGACAACATATGTCTATGGTCGGGAAAATTAACCATCTTTAATTAACGAGCTAGTCAAGTAGAGGCATACTAGGGACACTCTGTTTGTCTATGTATTCACACATGTACTAAGTTTCCGGTTAATACAATTCTAGCATGAATAATAAAAATTTATCATGATATAAGAAACTATAAATAACAACTTTATTATTGCCTCTAGGGCATATTTCCTTCAGTCTCCCACTTGCACTAGAGTCAACAATCTAGATTACAAAGTAATGATTCTAACACCCATGGAGAATTGGTGTTGATCATGTTTTGCTCATGAGAGAGGCTTAGTCAAGGGTTCTGCAACATTCAGATATGTATGTATTTTGCAAATCTCTATGTATCCCTCCTTGACTTGCTTAACACTAGTAGAAAAGGGGGCAACGGTCCAGGCCGGGTCAGCCCATTAGTCCCGGTTCAGTCTAGAACCGGGACTCATGGGGGCATTGGACCCGGTTCGTGAGCCCAGGGGGTGGCTGGGCCACGTGGGCCATTGCTCCCGGTTCGTCTGGACCTTTTGGTCCCGGTTGGTGGGGCGAACCGGGACCAATGGCCTTGCTCCTGGCCCACCACCATTGGTCCCGGTTGGTGGCATGAACCGGGTCCAAAGGCTCCCGTTTAGTCCCGGTTCATGCCACCAACCGGGACCAATGAGGTGCCTATATATACCCCCTCGCGTAAGAGCAGAGCACACTGCTCTGTTTTTTTCTGGCCGAGGGGGAGAGGGCTTGGTGGTGCTCTAGCTCACCTCCTATGCACACAAGGTGTTCGATGGAATGCCCGAGCCACACTACTTAAGCTTTCTCCTCTCCAAGCTCAACCTTCAAGCTCCATTTTCGTTAATATTTGTCTAGGTTCAGCGGTCCGTCACGCCCCGTCCCCGTCTTCACCGCCGTCGATCACCCGCGCCGAGCTCATCGCCGGCACCACCGTGGTGAGCCTCTTGTTCTTATATTCTTTTTGAAAGGAAAAAATATTCTTACTTGTATGTTTACATAGATACTTGTATTATTTTCTTACTTTTATTATTGCATCTTATATAGTGCGATGGTTTTGGTATCCGCCCCCGTCGGCCCTCGTCCTGTCTATGATTCGGATGTGGTATATATATTATTTTTATAACTATTGGTTCATTTATTGTTTATGAAAATTATGCCGACCAACGTGACATAGATTTTATTTATGTAGGATGTATGTGAATCGGAAATTCCAACCGACCCTATTGTCGAGAGGTTAAATTTAGTTGAAGAAGAAAACAATTTGTTGAAGGAAAAAATAAGAAAAATTGAGGAGGAGAAGATGATATTGGAGTTGCATGTTGCGGATGTCGTCGATGATCACAAGATCAAGATGGATGCAATGCGCTTGAAGATTAGAAAGATTAGAAAATATGCCATTCATACCGAGGCTTGGTATCATTATGCCGTTGGATCAATTGTTACCTTGGTTGTGATTATGATCGCATTTGTTTTTGCATTGAAATGTTTTACATAGTTTCAATGTATGGTTTAATTAATTAGATGCTCTGGAGAGCTATATGTTATTAGATGAGAACTATGTATGTACTTTGGTTTTAATGTGATGATGAACTTCTATTAATTTGGACACTTAATTATATATAACGCACGCAGATGAACCGCCAATGGATGTACGGTGACAGACACACCTTCGAGTACATTAAGGGCATGCATGAGTTTCTCGATGCGGCCGAGGCAAACAAGCAGAATGGTTTTATGTGTTGTCCATGCACTGAATGTGGGAATACGAGGTCTTACTCTAACCATAAAATCCTTCACTCCCACCTGCTTTACAAGGGTTTCATGCCACACTATAATGTTTGGACGAGGCACGGAGAAATAGGGGTTATGATGGAAGACGGCGAAGAAGAAGAGTACGATGACAACTATGTGCCCCCTGAATACGGTGATGCTGCAACGGGGGGAGCTGGTGAAGATCAAGAGGAACCAGACGATGTGCCCAATGATGCTGCAATGAGTGAAGCTGCTGAAGATCAAGAGGAACCAGACAATGTGCCCGATGATGATGATCTCCGCCGGGTCATTGTTGATGCAAGGACGCAATGCGAAAGTCAAAAGGAGAAGCTGACGTTCGATCGCATGCTAGAGGTTCACAAAAAAGGGTTGCACCCCAATTGCAAAGATGGCAACACAAAGCTCGGTACCGTACTGGAATTGCTACAGTGGAAGGCAGAGAATGCTGTGGCTGACAAAGGATTTGAGAAGCTACTGAAAATATAGAAGAAGAAGCTTCCAAAGGATAACGAATTGCCCGACAGTACATACGCAGCAAAGAAGGTCGTATGCCCTCTAGGATTGGAGGTGGAGAAGATACATGCATGCCCTAATGACTGCATCCTCTACTGCGGTGCATACAAGGATCTGAACGCATGCCCGGTATGCGGTGCATTGCGGCATAAGATCAGACAAGATGACCCTGGTGATGTTGACGGCGAGCCCCCCAGGAAGAGGGTTCCTACGAAGGTGATGTGGTATGATCCTATAATACCACAGTTGAAACGTCTGTTCAGAAATGAAGAGCATGCCAAGTTGATGCGATGGCACAGTGAGGACCGGAAGAAAGACGGGAAGTTGAGAGCACCCGCTGACGGGTCGCAGTGGAGAAAAATCAAGAGAAAGTACTGGGATGAGTTTGCAAAGGACCCAAGGAATGTATGGTTTGCTTTAAGCGCGGATGGCATTAATCCTTTCGGTGAGCAGAGCAGCAATCACAGCACCTGGCCCGTGACTCTATGTATGTATAACCTTCCTCCTTGGATGTGCATGAAGCGGAAGTTCATTATGATGCCAGTTCTCCTCCAAGGCCCTAAGCAACCCGGCAACAACATTGATGTGTACCTAAGCTCGAGGAGGCCTTCGATTGTGATACGGTAAGCTACGACTCAAAGTGTTTTTTTCATAATTAAGCTCGACTTGTACTACTTCAACATGTAATTTTTGTCTTTTACAATTCGACTAGCTTATCCCATGCCATGCAAGACGCTATGTCTTGGAGAGGATGGGTTTTGCAGATCATGAGAGGAATGAAACAACTAAAATTAACCTAAGGACCCATCATGGTATCGATTTTGAGGTAAATCTATACAATTCTAAGAGCGTATCCCATTTTGGTTGCCCGGGTTGGGAAGCACTTTGCAAGATGTATGATTTTCAAGAGGGTATGTTTGTCACCATGGATCTTGGTGATCCTGACATCGACCAAGACAATTTGGACATTTGGGTCCTTGTTGATACACTTCCAATTCTACCACTATGTGAGTTTCTCAAACATAGTTATTAACTAATTTATATTGTTCATTTCAAAAGAGTTGACAGCTTATTTCCATTGACAGCTTATTTTAATTGTTCAAACAATGTGCGGAACATGGTAGACAGAACCTACTACACCGATGGCTCTGAGTTAACTTATCAGGAGAAAAATCATCTGGTCGCATTTTGTACTAATCTTGAGAATTACAATATCTATAACAAAACTCCTCCACATTATGGTCAATACGTGCCACTTGTGCATGTGTTGAACTACGATAACATTCATGGACATGTCATGGTAAGATTTTTTACTACTACGACATCCGTGCATCTTTTGCATAAATTCTTTTAAAACTTAACTACATTGCTAACTACGAAGTTATTACTATGTTTTTCAACAGAAAATCCTGGATGATTGTGTGCCTCATCTGATGTATCAGAAAGGTCGCCTTAATGTTTTGAACATACAGCCAGGTCGTCCTACGAATCTCACCTGTCCATATCGGATTTCTAAAAGAGATGGAGACATGAAAATAAAAAAATGGAAAAAATGTATGGACAGTCGTAAGGAGCTACTTGGAAGCAAAACTGTGTGAAAGGCAAGAATTGGAGACAGGATAATCTCCATTCTCCATAATGGAGAGTCAGGGGCTATCTTGTTTTATGCTATTTTACCTAAGACAGTATAGTAGGTCCTAAGAGAATGTAGTAGGTCCTATGAGGTACAATATTTATTATGTGGTACAATGTGTTAGAGTTGATGATGAGGAGTAGTTGTGATTATGACTAGTGACCAACTTGCTATGTGATGTCTCATTGATGAAAACGATGATCATGAGGAGGTGTTATATGACAATGATGTATTATGATGATAAGTTGTTAATGATATGATGATGATGATGACGATGATATTTATTATATCATTGGGTGAAAGAACCGCAGATTATTTTCAAGTGGATGTCCATGATTCTTTCAGCCAGTGATGTAATAACTCATTATGATGTAAAAACAATCTCTAAATTGCTGCTGTATGAAAATATGTATAAAGGTGTATGAATAAAACATGAAATAAAAAGAAATAAAATATGAAATAATAGTAGTAGTGCGTGCAGGGAGAAGCGCTACTAGTAATTACCAATAGCGCTGTTTGAAGAAAATGCTACTACTAAGTCGATATAGTAGTAGCGTGAGTTAACCCACGCTACTGCTAACCTTTAGTTGTAGCGCCGTACCAGTAGCGCACCATCCCGCGCTACTGATAGGCCTAAAACCCGCGCTGCTGCTAGGCTTTTCCCTAGTAGTGATGGGTTAGAACTTGACATTATGTACGCAAAAGTTCACAAACTTATTATAGTTCCTTCACACCTTGAAGACATTGAAGCATGCATATACAATTTACAGGGCACGCACCCTCCAAAATTAGCAATAAATTGGGTTGCTTGGTGATGAATCCCTTTCTTGTGCTCTGAAAGATGATCCTCTCCACTCTGAAGATCTCATAGGATGGATCTATAAGATAGAAGAGGATGAGAGGTTCAAAGCTTATAGGAATAAATCCCATGGGGGAGAACTCTGAAAATATGGCTTGAAACTTGGAGCATATGAGTTGTGTAGTGCTTGCAAAATGTGGGACCTGTGGGCACTCATATATAGGTAGACCCAGAAATTGGACCATTGCACATGAAATCACATAACTCGGATGTTCCGAAAATTTCTACTTGGAGGTTATGACTGGATCAATGGTGGCAACATTCAACTGGCTCAAAGGGTCAGACCATATCCTGTTCAGAGGTTTTGAACGAGTCTAGAGTTGTAGAAATATATTTCGGAGGTCTAGAAAAAAAAAGGAGGCTCGGGACAAAAGGAGTGAATTGTCCACAAAGGCTGGGAGGTTCCGTATGGAAGCCATGCGGAGAGTCCAAATAAGAGTTAGCAATTTTGGACTGAACATGGTTCCAACTCAGAGTCTCTGACCACACACCATTGGGTCCGAACTGTACTAGAACACATGGACGTTGCTTCTTTATGACATCGGAATGTCCGGATGCAAATCACTCGAAGTGACCAAAACAAACTTTAAATTCAAAGTTAGTTGGCTCAGAGATCGTACCAGCCAAAAGTCACTCAAAGATCCTGAACAAGAGCAATACTCTTACGTAGCAACCTGGATATACCCAACACCTCGCTTGGAGGGTTCTAGTTGCACAATGTGCAATTGAGTAACTCTCTAGATGATCTCGAATGCTCTGGGTGAAACCACTTATTTGTCTCGCATGTAAAAGATGCAAGATTTAGGATTTGTAAATACGGTGAATTTTGATAGGTTTTCGAATTTGATCTTTGAGTACTTAGCAAGAAAAACTTATCCTCATAAGGTCCAAGATCCCCTTTTGATACTATTGCACTACTAGGGAAAACCTTATACACAGAATCTTACCAGTAGCGCGTGTTAAAATGAGGCGCTACTGCTACTTAGCAGTAGCACGTGGTCAGAAAGGGCGCTACTGCTATCCACTTAGTAGTAGCACGGCAGGAATAAAACGCGCTACTATTATAATTGCCACACCATTGCTGACATGCTAGGTATAGTAGTAGCGCCCTTCTACAAACCATGCTACTGCTATCAAATTAGTAGTAGCGCGCTTTTAGGGTAGGACGCTACTGCTAAGTTTGAACTTGTCCACGGGATGGGCCTAGCTTAGCAGTAGCAAGTTTGTGAGAAGCGCACTACTGCTACGTATTTTAGCAGCAGCGCGTTTTCTTTTCCCACGCTACTGCTAAAACTATTTTGACATAACCCCCCGCGCGGCTTCCCTCCTCTGCTTCCTCCCCCAATTCCCCACTCTCTCTTCTCCCCCTCACCGCCTCCGCCAGAGCCCTTGCCCTCGCCGGAGCCCCTGCCCTCACTCTCCACCGGAGTCTGCCCTCGACGCATGTGCCTCCTCCTCCTCGACCTCGACCTCGCCCTGGACGCAGCCCCTACCCTCGCTCTCCGTCGTCGTCTTCCTCGTCCCCGCCTCGCCACCGTCTCCCCCGACCCCGCCTCGCCGCCGTCTCCCCCAACCCCGCCTCGCCGTGTCTCAGTGCCGCCGTTTCCCCAGACCCCATCTCTCTCACCACCCTCTGTAAGCACTCTCCCCTCCCCTCTTCTCTGCTCTCTGCTCTCCATCTCTCTCTCTTTCTCTCTGTTAGTATGAACCCTAGCTATTTAGTGCTAATTAGTATGAAGCTATTTTTAGTGCTAGTTAGTTAATTACAATTAGTATGAACTCTATTCAATTAGGTAGCATGAACCCTAGTTAAAAAAACCTAGGACAGATTAGTGGCTATTTCTTAGTGGTAGTTAGTATGAACCCTAAGTTTCAAACTATTGCTATTTTTTAGTTAAAGCAATTGTTTCTATTTAAAAAAACTTCTTGCATTTTTCTTCAAGTTCTATATTTTTCTTCCTGTTATATGCAAATTTGAAGTGGACATGTGATATGTGGACATGTGATTTGGAGATGTCATATTTGGAATTTGGACATGTCATATTTGGACATGTGATGTTTTGGACATATGTTATATTTGGAAAATGATGATTATGTGCAGGGTAAATGATCCGAGCGGTTCTCGGGCGCCAGCCATAAATGGTTCAAAAGCAGACAAGAAGCAGAAGCTAGTTACTTGAGGTTCACGCTAAAGCTAGATAAATGGTTCATAACCGCCGCCTCATGTACTGCATACTTCCGCTCTCACTCATATAGTGATAGCTCTTCTTGTCTATATCATTGTTTAGATGGATGACAATGTAGTTGCAAGTATTCGAGACATCTCATAACTTGTATTGCTATTTCGAGATGATGATGAGAGACATCATTTTGTGTTGGATGATGATTATGGTGATGACAAGATCAATTTGATGAGACTATTGGTATGTGTATGGTATGATCAGATTTGTATGTGTATGATATGCTAGAGTCGACTATTGTATAAATCACTAAACAAAATTCAGCAGCGCAAAATATGGAGCTGAAAAAAATCAGAAACTAATAACAGTAGCGCGGGGTATGGCTTTAGTAGCAGCGGGGTCTTAGCAGTAGCCCCTTTTATACTAGGGCGCTATAGATATTAGCAGCAGCGCATTTTTGCGATGACCGCTACTGCTATCCCTAGATAGCAGTAGTGCAAGTCAACACGCGCTACTGCTAAGCGTTAGCTGTAGCGCCGTATCAGTAGCGCGGCTGCCCGCGCTACTGATAAGCATTTTACCCGCGCTACTGCTAGGCTTTTCCCTAGTAGTATTGGCATACCTAGGCTCTTCCAAAGTAAGGTTGGCTTAAATGTTTGGTGAAAGAAAATCCATCAAGGATCACACATATGCAAAACTTCACAGGGACTGGGTAACAAGAATGCCCGCCTCGAGTCTGATTTCTACAAAAACACATTACACATTTGAATATGTTGTGATATGTTCAGTAATATAGTAAAATGCGCAAACATGACTTCTAGAGATAGCTATGATATTTCAATATGAAGTATAGAGTGTGCAGAAGTTGACAACAAGTTATTGAACACATCGCAATTGTGTGCTTTCTTATAACTTATGATATATTGGAAACCTCGATACTGATATATTTTTAGACTGTATGTTTTAGAGCTCTCAACTAAGAAGTCGCATATATGTGCACCATGCTATTCATTACCATGTACAGAGCATGCACAAGTTGCCAATTAGTTATTGAACACATTGGATTTTCACATTTTCTTATATCTACTCTAAGAACCTCGGTGGGGATATTTGTTCTCCAACAAGATTTTATAGAGATCTTTATGGAGAGATGTAACATATGTATGTGAGTGTGGGCGCCCACATTCACACACAGTTTAGCATTATAACTAATGGATGTGTCACAAAGAAAACCATCGAGGCATGCTTTTTTCTTGCATTTAGTTTGTTTTTACTAAATATATTTTTAGTGGATAAGTCTTCAGAAGGAAAACTTGCATGAATTATATATAAAATAACATTTTAACTTGGCATTGTGCAAGTGTATGTTCAATGATAGACATTAGAATTGTATAACATGATAAATTATATATTAATATTAACCATAATTGTATTTAGTTAACAATTATAAGTAATACTGTAGTAAATACAAAATAAGAATATAGTATTATAAAATTAATTGTAAATAAGTATATATGTTTAGTATAAACATTATATTCACACACATGTGTTTTTAAAATTTGTGTACACCGGTCAGCGCTTGTTGAGGTAGTGATGACAACATTTTTAAGTTACTCCACTATAAACAAAGATTTTACAATGTGATCCTATGACCAGTGGTCAGGTTGAAGAGTCCATGCCTACGTGCAAGCGACTGGTAAGAAAAACCCAATCACTTTCTGAAGACTGAGAGATACAAAAATATGTGACATTGTCGATGAACAAGCTATATTATGTGTTTTTTGAGATATCATCTGTTCCAGCAATGACCTTTGTGTCGGCCATTGAAACAAGAAGCTATCACACATCTTACTCTTTTCCAAATGTAATTTGCTAGAGGGCATTCAAAGAATAAATGATAAATTGGTTCATTTTTCCGTATAAAAGACGGGTTTCCTTGCAACTACCCTCCCCCTCCCCCACATTCTAACACTGTGTTAATATGCTTTTAGTCAGCACTAACCAGAGAAATATTTTCGCATGCAAGGTTTTTTATCGTGTCAAACGAATACAAAAGGTACTCACCCAACACTCTACATAGCTTATACCTCTCAAACACATCTCTAATATTTGTTATGTTCATGCTACTTCTATACTATTATCACATATTTTTGGCATATTTTTATTACATTTTATTGGTTTACCCTATTAATCCAGTGCCATGTGTCTGTTGTTATATTCTACATGTTTTGGTCCTTAAAAACACCTTTCCAAGAACAAAAAATAGGGGGAAATATGTCGTAAAGATTCAAGTTAGGATGGAGCGAGCAGACCTAGGAGCCAGTAGAGGGGGGCATGTGGGGTCCACATGGCTTGGCCACATGTTCGAGGGCCTGTCTGTGTGGTGGGACCGCATGGAGGCCCTAGGGAACCTATCGCCACCTCTCGGTCATGATGCCTTTATATTCTCCCTAAACGTCTAGAAAGATATATCAAGAATTTTTTTGTCGCCACCACCTCGCGTTCAGTGACAGTCCGATCTGGAGGCCTTTTCCACTTCTGGGCGGGAGGTGGAATTCGTCGCCGAAGCTATCTTCATCAACCTCACTGCTGCCACCATGTATGTTGTGAGTAGTCCTCCTTGGACTATGTGACCATAACAATAGCTAGATGGCAATCTCTCTCCCTTGCCCTTCCATACATGACTGTGATCCAACTGATGCAATTCTTGGTCCGTTTGTTGTAGTGTGATGAATTGTCACTTTATGATCAGATTATCTATGGATTTATTTTGTGGTCCTTTGGAGTTCTTTATTGCATGATTTATAGACATATATGCTCTCAGAGATGTTAATCTTTCATTAGCCATGATTAGATGAATGATCTCCAAGAGAGTGTTCCATATGTTTGTTCGGTTTAATAATGCAAGTAATCTATATCAGTGAAAGAAATAGAAAATGGCTTGTATTGCTTATTGCCACTAAGGATTAAAAGGGTACTTGACTAGTTGTGTCGGCGATGAACTAGAGGTACGGTAAAGGGGATATACTATCTACATTAGGTCACTTTGCTGGAATGCTCTCTTTTATGCATATTGGATTCAAGTGGAGTAGTTATAGATGCAGTTGGATAATTGTCTACAAATTGAAGGACGTTATGCCTATATGAAATCATGACATATGTTATCATATCATAAACACTGCAATTTAGTTGATACACAATTGTAATTTGTTCACCACACCTATGGTTTCTAGAGAGACACCACTATTGAAATTATGGATCCTGGTCCTTTATCTCGTAATCATAACGTCAGTCACTTTAGTATTTGTTATTTTACAAATTGAACATTAATTTATTTTGCATATAATACTCAATTCCCAAAACACAATACATTAATCCTTGTAACTAGCAAAGTTAGTGAGACTGGCAATCTCACTACCAAAGTTGGGGAGCAAGAAGAAGTTCTCTAGTTGTATATAACTATTGATCATTGTCTACTACAAGAACTACGGATTGATACGTTGGTTCTCGGCTGAGGAAGCTTGCTTCGTGCTACAAACCCTTGCACTTCAAGGCCTAACAGATATTCATCTAGCATGAATCATATTAGACGGGGATATCAAGAGGCAAGAGTCCATAAAAGATTTCACACTATAATCCCTAGATGGAGATAACAACCATACATGTTTTCATCTCCAATAGAAAGTACAACTCTTCTACGTGCCTGCTTTACCTAAAATCCATTATCCATGCTTAACCTGAGAGCTCTCCCGAAAGTAAGACTGTCAATTCCGTCCACAATTCCTTTCTAAACTCTAATACTATGGTTCATATAGAAATAGAAAAGAGCCAAAAAATGGTAAATTCCTTCCCTTTGTGACACGTGTCCAAGAGCGCAATTTTTGAATTACTTATTCCAAATAAAATCCTATCAAGCCCATTTTTCATTGAATAACTTTCACAACCATTTTGAGAGGAGAGCAATGTTTATCATATCTAGGTCAAGGATGCCTATGCTACGAGACCATGTGGTACCTTTTCTTATCCTTGTCATTACTCCATAAAAAATTGTAAACATGTTAGGACTTCTTATGGTTCCATTGGGATCCTATAAAAGTATATCATGTAGAGTGGAATGCTACTAGCCGCCTGTAGACATCACACTTCATGAGAGGCAGAGGTTGGGCGAGGGTCAAGCCCGGCCTACCAATAGATCAGAATGAGCCAGTGGTCGAACGATGAACAAGATGTGAGCGGCAAGAGGGGGCAAGACGGTGAAAAATGCTCTGAGTGCATGCACGTTTTGGTTTCCTAAAAAATGTGATGACGTTGGGGCGTAGGTGCGTTGAATCCGATGATGGCGGTGATGGGCGTAGATGCGTTGAATCCGGCCACGGCAACGAGCATCAATCGAATCGTAGGGGGGAAGTGAAGCAGTGAGTGCTACGAGACGTATGGGGTGGTGTGTGGTGGACGGTGGAGGCAAGGGCAAGGAAGGTGAGTGGATGCAGTCGAGCGGGGGGGGGGCACATCCCATAGGGGAGGGGAAATCCTAAGAAGTGGCGTCAGCCGAGAAAATATAAGCGGCCCTGACACAAGGAATGAAAACTTTAAGGGGATAAAACCGACACGGGATCAGCTAGGTACAGTTTAACCCCTGAAAGCCAAAATTTTGCTCCTTGAGGGACCAGCCAGAGATGCCCTAATATGGTTTATGCGTTCTGGATCGCCTTGGGACTAGCAGGTCTTGAGCAACATGCTTTCTAGTATATCTAGGCAAGTCTTATTGCAAGTCACATTGCACTGTCGAGTGTGTAAGAAGCTATTGAAAAGATGTTCTCTTCCAACCCGTGAGCACAAATCATTTAAATTCAAACACTACTTACAAGCACATAAAACAACATATTGATACCGCCTACTTCACCTAAATGGAGGGCTTCACCGACGAGATGGTGACTAAAATTTGTAAACTACCATGAACCCTAATCAAGCTTGACGTCCCCTCCCTAAACTAATTTGTAAACTACGCTAACCCCTTCATCCACAAAAAAACTACCCTAAACCCTAATCAAGTGAGCTTCGGCACAACAATCATCGCTTTCGAGGAAGAGAAAAGGCGATTGAAATTCTCATGCACCACCAAATCCATTTTTCATTGTCGCTTTCGAGGAAGAGAACCGAGCATAGCTCGAGTGGCTAGGCGAGCGGGTGTTCTTGCTTCTCACAAGTGTTCTAGTCCTTGACTCAACACTATGCGTCTCGGGTTCTTCTTCTATAAAAATAAACCACCAAGGACTAGTCGTAATACCCTGGTTTTGTTGATGAAAATATCTCTAGCAATGTACTCCCTCTGACCGCTAAAGAGTGGACGTCTGGGTTTTCTAACACAAATTAAGGATTTTTTTGCAAAAAACACCCTCCCACCACTCAATTAAGGTGCCACTGCTTCGATTCCTGCATATAATAAATGAGAAGGGAGAAGTAAAACACAACTTTATCAATAGAATTTGCTCCCACCACAGTACTTCCCGCCAGCTACAACTAGTACCACTCCAGATTACAGAAATGTGGCGCCAAATTACAGAAATGAGAGGCGCTAGATTACATATTTAGTAGATGAAGCGACTGCACCCAGCTATAAATTGGCACACTTGCACCAAGTAAAACAACACACACACACACAGAGAGAGAGAGAGAGAGACAATGGCCATTGACTTGAACATAGCACCTGGAGAGGGAGAAGATGAACATGAGCCTCCCTTGCATGAAAAAGTGCTCCAAGTTGGCCATCACTTCGATCTGAACATGAACCCAGGCACATCTTGTTCATCTTTTCATTTGTTCCCCTTGATCATGTGCACATGCTGATGATTCTTGATAACCCACAAGTATAGGGGATTGCAACAGTTTTCGAGGGTAGAGTATTCAACACAAATTTATAGATTCGACACAAGGGGAGCCAAAGAATATTTGAAGGTATCCCCTTGATCATGTGCACATGCTGAGTTGTCAATTCAACCACACCTGGAGATTAATTATCTACAGCAAAGTGATCAGTAGCAAAGTAGTTTGATAGTTTTGATAGTAGTGAGAACAACAATAGTAATAGTAACAGTGATAGTGCTAATTTTGTAGCTAGTGTAACAGTGATGATAGCAGTAGTAAGTTAGCAAAAACAATATGGAAAATTTCGTAGGCATTGGATCGGTGACTTGTTGGATGATATTCATCATGAGACAGTTATAACCTAGGGCGATATGGCACTAGCTCCAGTTCATGATATAATGTAGGCATGTATTCCGTAAATAGTCATACGTGCTTTATTAAAACAACTTGCATGACATCTTTTGTCCTACCCTCCTGTGGCAGCGGGGTCCATATTGGAAACTAAGGGATATTAAGGCCTCCTTTTAATAGATAACCGGAACAAAGCATTAACACATAGTGAATACATGAACTCCTCATACTATGGTCATCACTGGGAGTGGGCCCGGTTTTTTTCACTCCGGGGTTGCCGGATCATAACACGTAGTAGGTGACTATAAGTTGAAAGATAGGATCTAGAACATGTATATAATGATGAATTCATAAATGGTTCAAATCTGAAATCATGGCACCTAGGCCCAAAGTGTCAAGCATTAAGCATAGCAAAGTCATAGCAACATCAATATAAGAACATAGTGGATACTAGGGATCAGGCCCTAACAAAACTAACTCGATTACATGATGAATCTCATCCAACTCCTCACCGACCAGCGAGCCTACAAAGGAATTACTCACTCCCTGTGGGGAGCATCATGGAATTGGCGATGGAGAAGGGTGAGAAGCGGCCAGCTAGAGAGCAACAACAATCATAACCATGCATTATGCGTAAGTAACATAGGACACTAGCGTGAGTAGGATATGAACACCATGAACATAAACATTATAGAGGCTATGTTGGTTTTGATTCAACTACATGCATGAACATGTACCAAGTCAAGCCACTTGAACATTCAGAGGAGGATACCATACCATGCATAAATCATTGTTAACTCACAGCTACTTATGCATGGCATGAGAAACTATAATCTTTAATTATCATTGCAAACATATTTAATCATAACGGGCTGAATCATGGACGCTAGGTTAAACATATTTACACAGACAAGACAAGTCAAGTTCATACCAGTTTCTCTTTGCCACGACCAGTTCATCAAATGTTGTCATTATTGCCTTTCACTTGCACAACCGAACGATATGAAAATAATAATAGTGCAAGGGTGCCATGGACTAAGCTGGAATCTGCAAACATTTTATTCAACAGGAGAAGATAAGGTAAAATGGGCTCTTTATTAGTTCAACAATTATTCATATGAGAGCCACTCAACATTTTCATCGTGGTCTTCTCCTTGGTACAACTCAAATAAAAAAAGAATTTTAGAGAAACACACCGAAATATTTCTGGAGTTTTTGGTTTTCTTCAACAAGCAAATAAAAGGGAAAAGCAAAAATGAGAAAAACTATTTACACGGGAAAGCTCCCAACAAGCAAAAGAAGAACAAGGAAATATTTTTGGATTTTCTTTTTAGTACTTCTACTAAGAATGCATAGAAAGTAAATTAACTACAGATAATTTTTTTGGTTTTTTTAAAGTTTTTCAAACATATAAGAAGAAAGCAAGAAAATAAATCTATGCATGGATGATAGAATGAAAAAGTGTGAACACCGACAAATGGAATAAATAGACATGAATGTAAAGTCGGTGGAAACACGTACTCCCCCTAGCTTAGGCTTTTGGCCTAACTTGGTAGTCGATCAGTAACCTGGAGGGTAGTAGGGGTCCTAAGGAGTAGGCATCCACTCATCCCAGTGCTGGGGTGCCTGTTGTGCCGCTTCCGCAGCAGCCTGAGCGTTCCGATAGGCGATGATCTGTGCAGGCATAATCCTATATCCGCCCCTGGCAGAAGAATCAAACAAAGCAGGAGCAGGCAATGGAATAACATCACGAGTCTTCACACTAAAAACCAGGTTATATGGAATAGGGATGTGAGGAGATTCACAGTAAAATGGTGGTGATCCATGGCTGCACGGTCTAGGTAAACTTTGGTCAGAGGGAAATCATGAGGGTGTATCTCAACCTCGAAGTGAGCCGCCAAACGAATAGCATAAATTCCACCATGTATTTCACCCTGTGATTTATTAAGATGGAGGTGACGAGCCATAATAGCTCCCAAGGTAGGTGTTGTCGCCCTCTAGTGCTCGACGTAAAATAGCAAAGTCTGGTGCACCGAGTGCACCTACTTTATTTCTAGAAAGCAAGCACTTAGCAACAAATAAAGCAAAATAATGTACGGCAAGAAAGTGTATGCTAGCAGCCATAGTGGCTGACACTCCTCTCTCATCACCCACTGTCAAAGTGCGATAAAACTCCTCAAACCCAGCCGGCCTAGGCTCAGCCAAGCTCCCATTAGACGGGATCATGCATATGTCACAAAACTTAGTAAGTGGTATCTGATGGTTTTCAGCATATAAATTAAAGCTCACTCCAGGAGGATTATTTCTAGGCAAGAAAGTAAAGCTCTGAACAAAGTAGTTTGTGAGGATTTGGTGCTGGTCACACTCATCTGCGATGATATCGGTGAGGCCGGCATTAGCAATATATTGCATGAACTCCTCAGGAATTCCAGCCTCTTGCAGGAATAGGGTGTGCGGCCATTCGCACGGCCGTACTTCTGCCAACCTCCGAGGGTGGAGATCATTGTCAGAAGACTCCCCAATAACACCCTTGGAGTTCTTCTTAGAGCCAAACTTCCTGAAGATATTCATGTTTGTGTATAATTTTTTGAAAATAAAATATTTTGAGTGACAAAAATTTGTCAACAAAACTTTGTAAGATTGATAGCAACTACTCATAGGGATACATAGAAGCCATAGGAAGCATTCAAACTACTTAGAACACTAAGAATTCAACATGCAAGCACATCTACAGCAGCACCAAGAGTAGCTAATCATTCAAAGTATAAGCCACAAAAACAAAATCTAATTGGACAAATGATGGAGTCACATACCAAGAACAATCCCCCAAAACAGTTTCGGAAATGGAGCTTCGAGCAAAGAGATCGAAATCTGCGGGTTTGAGCTCAAGAACACGGGAGAGAGAGCAATGGGGATTTTTTTTTCTGGAGGTAAGTGATGATGTGGTATGAAGATGTAAGTGAGGGGGCCCACGTGGGGACCACAACCCACCAGGGCGCGCCCAGGGGTGCTGGCGCGCCCAGGTGGGTTGTGCCCACCTGGTGCACCTCCCTATGATGTTATTTGCACCAAAAATTCTCAAATATTCAGAAAAAATCGTATTAAATTTTCAGGGCATTCTGAGAACTTTTATTTTTGGGTCATTTTTATTGTACGGAAAATTCAGAAAACAGACAAAACATGGCATTTTATTTTATTTAACTAATAAAAATAAAGAATAAAAAGTAGGGACAGAAAGTAGTGCTTACTAAATTCATCAACTTCATACCGTTCAAAAATGATCCATTAATAAGGTTGATCAAGTCTTATTAACAACCACTTTCGATTAGCATGAAACCGAAGAACTTTCGTAAATCACTAAGTTACCCCAATGGGGATATGCACTTCCCCAATAATAAGCATTTCATATTTCTTTTTGACAGTAGGTAGAGGTATTTGAAAACTTCCAATAGTGATTGTCGGAGATTTTTCAATAACGTTAATACCATTCACTTGGAAGTGTTTCTTCGGAAAGTGCACCATATGCACATTAGCATTAATATGAAAGTGACCTTGCTTTTATTGCAATCAATAACTGCCCCTGCAGTATTCAAGAAGAGTCTACCAAGGATAATCGACATGTTGTCGTCCTCGGGCATCTCAAGTATAACAAAGTCAGTCAAAATAGTAACATTAGCAACAACAATGGGCACATCCTCACTGATACCAATAGGTATGGCAGTTGATTTGTCAGCCATTTGCAAACATATTTCAGTAGGTGTGACTTTATTCAAGTCAAGTCTTTTATATAAAGAGAAAGGCATAACACTAACACCAGCTCCTAAATCACACAAAGCAGTTTTCACATGATTCTTTTTGATAGAGCAAGGTATAGTTGGTATTCCCGGATCTCCATGTTTTTAGGTACTCCATCTTTAAAAGTGTAATTAGCAAGCACAGTGGAGATTTCAGCTTTCAGTATTTTTATCTTATTTGTGACGATGTCTTTCATATACTTTGCATAAGGATGCATTTTCAAGATATCAGTCAAGCGAGTACGCAAAAAGACTGGCCTCAGCATTTCAGCAAAGCGTTCAAATTCTTCATCATCATTCTTTTTAGTTGACTTGGGTGGAAAGGCATAGGTTTTTGAACCCATGGTTCGCTTTGTTTACCGTGTTTCCTAGCCACAAAGTCTCTTTTGTCATATCTTTTATTCTTAGCTTGTGGGTTATCAAGATCAACAGGTGGTTCTATCTCAACATCATTATCTGGTTCTTTATCATTTGGTTGAGAGTCTTCATGAACATTAGCATTATCTTTTTCATTATCACTAGGTGAGTGTTCATTACCAGACTGAGTTTTAGCATTAGAGACAGAAACTTCATTATCATTATTAGGAGGTTTCTCTATTTCAGGTTCACTAGGTGCATGTGAAGTCCTATCATTCTTCTTTTTCTTTTTCTTTTTTGAAGAACTAGGTGCACTAGTGTTAGCTCTTTGTGAATATTGTTCAATTCTTTTAGGGTATCCCTCAGGTTAAAGTGGTTCCTGAGTCATTTACCTCCTCTAGTTGCAACTCTAACATCAAAGTCATACATATTATGATTCATTTCATCAAGTAATTCTCTTTGAGATTTAGCAACTTGTTCTAATTGAGTTTTAACCATAGAAGCATTCTTTCCAACACCTCTAATATCATTTGATATTCTAAATAACAAGTCACTCAAGCGAGCAACCATATCAAAATTATATTTCAATTGTTTCATAACATTTGCATTGAAGTGATCTTGTTTTCTAATGTAGTTTTCAAACTCATAAAGGCATTGTCTAGGATGCATATTGTGAGGATTGTCATTATCATTAAACTTCATAAGATAATTTACATGTGCCACCTTAGGCATTGGTGGTGTATTAAGCCCATGTATTCTTTGATAGGAGGTAAATTTTTAACATCCTTAGCCTTAATACCTTTTTCCTTCATAGATTTCTTTGCCTCTTGCATATCTTTGGGACTGAGATATAATATACCCCTCTTCTTCGGAGTGGGTTTAGGCGGTGGTTCGGGAATAGTCCAATCATCATAATTTTTCAATATGTTATTCAATATTTCTTTAGCTTGTCCAATAGTTCGTTCCCTGAAAACACAACCAGCACAACTATCTAGGAAGTCCCTAGAAGCATCAGTTAGTCCATTATAGAAGATATCAAGTATTTCATTTTTCTTAAGAGGATGATCACGCAAAGCATTAAGTAACTGGCAAAGCCTCCCCCAAGCTTGTGGAAGACTCTCTTCTTTAGTTTCCACAAAGTTAAATATTTCCTATAAGGCAGCTTGTTTCATATGAGAAGGAAAATATTTTTCAGAGAAGTAATAAATCATATCCTGGGGACTACGCACACAACTAGGAGCAAGAGTATTGTACCAAGCTTTAGCGTCACCCTTTAATGAGAAAGGAAATTATTTGAGAATAAAGTAATAGCAAGTTTTCTCATCATGAGTAATAAGGGTGGCTATATTATTCAACTTAGTAAGATGTGCCACAAGAGTTTCAGTTTCATAACCATGGAAATGATCAGATTCAACCAAAGTATTAACTCTGGGTCGACGGAGAATTCATAATCCTTATCATCAATAAAGATAGGTGAACAACAAACTTAGGATCATACTTCATTCTAGCATTCAGAGATTTTTCTTTATACTCGCGTAATAATTTCTCTAGATCATCTCTATCATTATAAGCAAGAATATCTCTAGTTGCTTCTTCACTCATAACATAACCTTCTGGTACCTTAGGCAATTCATATCTAGGAGGGCTAGTTCTAGCAGGTGTTTTAGGAGATTTAGTTTCAAGCTCATCATCAGATCAACAACATCATGTTGTATAACTCTAGTAATTTGTTTATCAAGAAATTCACCAAGTGGCACATCATCATTATCAAGCAAGGTACTAGCATCATCATAAGCATCATTCATAGGAGAAGTAGCATCATCAATAACTTGCGACTTATCAAAATTAATAGCATGTGGTGGTGTTGCAAGTTTACTCATAACAGAAGGTGAATCTAAAGCGAAACTGGATGGCAGTTCCTTACCTCCCCTCGTCCTTGAGGGAAATATCTTACTCTTTGGATCCTTCATATTCTTCATAGTGATCAATTCATAATAATACCAAGTGACTCAACAAATATAGCTATGCTCCCCGGCAACGGCGCTATAAAAAGGTCTTGATAACCCACGAGTATAGGGGATCACAACAGTTTTTGAGGGTAGAGTATTCAACCCAAATTTATAGATTTGACACAAGGGGAGCCAAAGAATATTTGAAGGTATTAGCAGCTGAGTTGTCAATTCAACCACACTTCGAGATTAATTATCTACAGCAAAGTGATCAGTAGCAAAGTAGTTTGATAGTTTTGATAGTAGTGATAGCAGCAATAGTAACAGTAACAGTGATAGCAGTAATTTTGTAGCAAGTGTAACAGTGATGATAGCAGTAGTAACTTAGTAAAAACAATATGGAAAATTTCGTAGGCATTGGATCGGTGACTTGTTGGATGATATCATCATGAGACAGTTATAACCTAGGGCGATATGGCACTAGCCCAGTTCACGATATAATGTACGCATGTATTCCATAAAAAGTCATACGTGCTTTATTAAAAGAACTTGCATGACATCTTTTGTCCTACCCTCCTGTGGCAGCGGGGTTCATATTGGAAACTAAGGGATATTAAGGCCTCCTTCTAATAGAGAACCGGAACAAAGCATTAACACATAGTGAATACATGGACTCCTCATACTATGGTCATCACCGGGAGTCAGCCCGGTTGTTGACACATAGTAGGTGACTATAACTTGCAAGATTGGATCTAGAACATGGATATAATGATGAATTCATAAATGGTTCAGATCTAAAATCATGGCATCGGGCCCAAAGTGTCAAGCATTAAGCATAGCAAAGTTATAGAAACATCAGTCTAAGAACATAGTGGATACTAGGGGTCAAGCCCTAACAAAACTAACTCGATTACATGATGAATCTCATCCAACTCCTCACCGACCAACGAGCCTAGAAAGGAATCACTCACTCCCGGTGGGGAACATCATGGAATTGGCGATGGAGAAGGGTTGGTGATGACGAAGAACGAAGATCCCCCTCCCCGGAGCCCCAAACGGACTCCAGATCTGCCCTCCCGAGGAAGAACAGGGCCTGGCGGCGGCTCCATCTCGTGGATCGCTATAATTCTTTCTCCCTGACTTTTGTTTGGAAATATATGATTTTATAGTATCAGGGGGTCGTCAGGTGGGCCACCAGGTGGGTACAGCCCACCTGGGCGCGCTAGGAGAGGGGGCGTGCCCTGGTGGGTTGTGCCCACCTAGGGGCCCTCTGCGGTGGGTCTTGGCTCCAGAAATTCTTATTATTGATATAGAAAATCCTCGCAAAGTTTCGTTCCATTCCGAGAACTTTTATTTCTGCACAAATACAACACCATGGTAGTTCTGCTGAAAACAACGTCAGCCCGGGGTTAGTTTCATTCAAACCATGCAAATTAGAGTCCAAAACAAGAGGAAAAGCGTGAGAAAAAGTAGATACATTGGAGACGTATCAATTCTTCTTTGTCATAGAGGACGAACATGAGACTGGCTTGCATGAAGAACCCCAGGTTGGTTTTGAGCCTCACTTGCATGAAGAAGTACTCCATGTCGACCATCAATTTGCTAGAGAAGATGAACATGAGCCTCCTTTGCAGGAAGAAGTACCACTGGTTGGCCATCATTTTGATCTGAACATGAACCCAGGTACATCTTGATCATCTGCACATGTTCAATTCTTCTACATACTGTAGCTAATCATGATGCTGTCTTTATGCAGAAGATGAACATGAGGCCGACATTGCCCATGGAGAAGAGGACCCACATAAATTGGAAGAATCAGGTTAGTAAAATCATTTCGTTAGCACATTTAAATGTTTAATTACGATCTTATCCAACTACTCACATAACCTCACCTTGTAGATGACGAACTTGAAGACCAAGGTGGTTTTTTCCAGAGCATGGAAGAGGAAGTGCAAGCAATGGATGAAGCTCTAGATAACCTTCATGTTGACCTGGAGGACTAAGGTGTATATGCAGGCGATATAGAGATTCATTTTGATGAAGAAGAGCGTGATGATTCAGAACCACATGAAGCCATGTACGATTCAGCACCAGATGAAGACACGGATGTGGAGAAAGAGCAACAAGATAATGAACATAGCTACAAGAATTTAACAGGTTTGCGAAGGACTGGTATTTATGAAGAATTGCTAGCAAGAAGTGTCAACCGGAGATTAAAGAAGACCACAACCAAAGAAGTTGCAAACATGTTCCAAATTTCGGTGTACAAGGTCAGACGCGTTTGGAGGAGTGTGAAGGAGTGTCTTCGACAAGGGATACCCATTGTTGTACGATCAAGGAAGCCAAAAATTGTGGTCACGAAAGGATTGTACTTGACCTCGGTAGGGTTCCAGAGATTCCTTGGATTCAGAGGAGAACTATACGCAGTCTTGCTAGAGATTTGGGTGTGAAGAAAGCACACCGCATAGGATGTTTACGGAAGGCTTGCTCGATGGGCATTCCAGCTCACTCAAGCCATATTTGAAGGAAGCAAACATGAAGACTAGGCTGCAGCATTGTCTCTCTATGTTTGACCCGCAAAGTTTGCCAAATAGGCCCACATTCAAGGACATGGATAACATATTCCATTTAGATGAAAAGTGGTTTAACACCACTCAAAAAACCATGAAATTCTACAAGCTGCCAACGGAAGAAAACCCACAAAGGACTATGAAAAATAAAAACTCCATTGGAAAAATAATGTTTTTGGTTTTAATAGGCAGGCCTAGATAATGAAGAAGGTATTTGCATCTTTTATGGGAAGATAGGCATTTGGTCGTTTATCAAAAAGGTGAATTTCAAGCTTTACTCTTTTATTTATTAGGCACATCCATACTTAATCTAACTTGAGTTAATTTCTTGGTTGTAGGCGCCAGCACCAAGGAGAAGTGATAACCGTCCAAGAGGGACGCTGATCACCAAAATAGTCAATGTTAAGAGAGATACGTTGTAAGTGCATATTTCTCCCTATGTGGTTTTGGTGATTGATGACAATGCATTTGCAGAATGATTGTGTGCATTGAGCATTTCAGATATCTCATGTCTAGGCATAGGACGACTCGGTGCCCCTCAGAGCCTATCAAAGATGGCAGTTTTCTACGTTTCTTTTCGGTGGATTTGAGTCATAGGAAAGCCATACTATTAAGAGGGGGTCCGCTTCGGACAGGTTAGGGTGGAATCAACATGTACACATCTGTTCCTTTGCACCACCTTTCCTTCGCTTCTTTGGAGCATCGTTCGTTTATCCTTGTCGTTGCGAGATGAAGGCCTCCAAGTGCAATAGGTTCTATGGCGTGCAGTAGTACTTCTCAAGGGAGCAGTAGTACCGCAGGGGCCCACGGTAGTACAGATCCTCGCGAGCAGTAGTACCGCTGCCTCTAGCCCAAACCCTACGCGGTGGTACCACTCCTTGCGAGCAGTAGTACCGTGCCGGATTTTCGCACATCCCAAACTCAGCGGAAGTAGTCACAGACGATTTTTATTTAGTCCATGCCCTTTCCCAACCTAGTTGAGCCCTGCCCTGCGGCAGTACCGCAGGGGTGCGCGGTAGTACCGCTCCGGCGGTTCTACCGCTCGTTGCCTAGTGCAACAGGACCTCACCTGGCTTCTACCGCATGAGTAGTAGTACCGCACTGGGGAGCGGTAGTACCGCAGAGCCTTGCGGTAGTACCGCATCTCGCGGGCTGAGTGGGTGGGTAACGGTTGGATCTTGTCCCCCACTATATAAAGGGGGTCTTATTCCCCAAGAAGACAACCTCTTCCCTCTCGAAGCTCCATTGTTGCTCGAAGCTCCATTTTCACCCGATCTCTCTCCCTAGCCAATCAAACTTGTTGATTTCCTAGGGATTAGTTGAGAAGGCCCCAATCTACACTTCCACCAAGAGAAATTTGATTCCCCCCACTAATCCCTTGCGGATATTGTTACTCTTGGGTGTTTGAGCACCCTAGACGGTTGAGGTCACCGCGGAGCCATATTCCATTGTGGTGAAGCTTTGTGGTGTCATTGGGAGCCTTCGATTAAGTTGTGGAGATTTCCCCAACCTTGTTTGTGAAGGTTCAGTTGCTGCCTCCATGGCACCAATAGTGGAATCACGACATCTCGCATTGTGTGAGGGCGTGAGGAGAATACGGTGGCCCTAGTGGCTTCTTGGGGAGCATTGTGCCTCCACACCGCTCCAACGGAGACGTACTTCCTCTCAAAGGGAAGGAACTTCGGTAACACATCCTCGTCTCCACCGGCTCCACTCTTGGTTATCTCTTACCTTTACTTGTGCAAGCTTATATTGTGGTGTATCCCTTGCTTGCTTGTGTGCTTGTTGTTGTTGCATCATATAGGTTGCTCACCTAGTATCATATCTAGACAACCTACTTTGATGCAAGTTTAATTTGGTAAAGCTAAAAATTGTTAGTTGCCTATTCAGCCCCCTCTATTCAACTATATCGATCCTTTCAATTGGTATCAGAGCATCGTCTCTTTATTAAGGACTTTGTCGTCCGAAGAGTATGGTTGATACCGTAGACAGTGGGGAGGAGCACTCCGGTGTGAATCCGTTATCGTCTACGGCCGATGGGGGATCGTCGGTCTCTCGTGAGGAGTTCAATGCGGCTTTGGACACATTGAAAACTTCCATGACGACCGAGGTTGAAGGCATGTTCAGTAAGTTTTTAGAAGGCCTTAAATTATCCACCGCACCGACGAAAGTGGGTGATCTCGCTAACATGGTGACAGATGCTAGCTCCAATAAGGGGGAAGCTACGAGTGAACAAGTTCATTTGCCTAGAGGTAGAAGTGGAAATGGCATATTTGCCCATGTTGAACCTCCAATTACTTATGGAGGACTGGTTCCTTTCACTCAGATGAATCATGTTGGTCCTCCTCCTAAGCTTGTGAAAATGAGGATTTTGCCTCTTGGGTCTATCGCTTTAAACGTCATTTAGATCATAGTTCTACTAATCTTGGGAGAATTATTGAGCAAGGTTTTTACCCGCACAACCCAAGCAACTTCACTCCTACAGAAGCCACGGATCATCAATTCAACGAGTCTGCTCTCTTCATTCTCCCAGAAGCAATTCCACCCAAAGATATTGTGCATCTCTGACCTTTCACCATGGCCAAGGAATCATGGCAACATGTTGTTTCCATTTCCAAGGGAAGCGCAATCATTCAATGCTCAAACTTTGAAGTGGTGCAAGATGAAGACGATGAGTTCACAATGAATGAAGATGAAGAACCTCGAGAGCTCTACCGGAGATTAACCACTCTCGCGGTCTCTCTCCGAGATCATGGGAGCAAGGATACAAATGACAATTGGATCAAGCGCAAGTTTCTCAAGGCCATGATGCCTTTTTTGGGGAACGTAGTAATTCAAAAATTTCCTATAATCACGCAAGATCTAACTAGGAGATGCATAGCAACGAGAGGGGAGAGTGTGTCCACGTACCCTCGTAGACCGAAAGCGGAAGCGTTTAGTAACGTGATTGATGTAGTCGAACGTCTTCATGATCCAACCGATCCCAGTACCGAACATACGGCACCTCTGTGTTCAGCACACGTTCAACACGATGACGTCCCTCGAGCTCTTGATCCAGTAGAGGGTCGAGGGAGAGTTCCGTCAGCACGACGGCGTGGTGACGGTGTTGGTGATGTGATTCGTGCAAGGCTTCGCCTAAGCACTACAGCAATATGACCGAGGTGGTAAACTATGGAGGGGGGCACCACACACGGCTAAGAAAATTGATGTTGTGCCTTTGGGATGCCCTCTGCCCACGTATATAAAGGAGGGGGAGGAGGCCGGCCAAGGGGGGGCGCCAAGGGGGAGTCCTACTAGGACTCCAAACTTAGTAGGATTCGCCCCCCCCCCTTCCTTCCAACGGAGAGGGGAAAGGGGAAAGGAGGAAGAGGGGGGCGCGCCCCCTCCCCTTGTCCAATTCGGATTGGGGCAAGGGGGGCGCGCCCCACCTCTTGTGGCCTGCCTCCTCTCCTCCACTATGGCCCATTAGGCCCAATGAATTTTCCGGGGGGTTCCGGTAACCTCCCGGTACTATGAAAAAACCCCGGTCTTCTTCGGAACCATTCCGGTGTTTGTATATAACCTTCCAATATATCAATCTTTACCTCTCGACCATTTCGAGACTCCTCGTCATGTCCGTGATCTCATCCGGGACTCCGAACAAACTTCGGTCACCAAAACACATAACTCATAATACAGTTCGTCATTGAACATTAAGCGTGCAAACCCTGCGGGTTCGAGAACTATGTAGACATGACCGAGAAACATCTCCGGTCAATAACCAATAGCGGAACCTGGATGCTCATATTGGCTCCTACATATTCTACGAAGATCTTTATCGGTCAATCTTTATCGGTCAAACCGCATAACAACATACATCATTCCCTTTGTCATCGGTATGTTACTTGCCCGAGATTCGATCGTCGGTATCATCATACCTAGTTCAATCTCATTACCGGCAAGTCTCTTTACTCGTTCCATAATGCATCATCCCGTCACTAACTCATTAGTCACATTGCTTGGACGGCTTATAGTGATGTGCATTATAGAGAGGTCCCAGAGATACCTCTCCGATACTTTGAGTGACAAATCCTAATCTCAATCTATGCCAACTCAACAAACACCATCGGAGACACCTGTAGAGCATCTTTGTAATCACCCAGTGTGATGTTTGATATCACACAAAGTGTTCCTCCGGTATTCGGGAGTTGCATAATCTCATAGTGAGAGGGACATGTATAAGTCATAAAGAAAGCAATAGCAATAAAACTAAACGATCAATATGCTAAGCTAATGGATGGGTCTTGTCCATCACATCATTCTCCAATGATGTGATCCCGTTCATCAAATGACAACACATGTCTATGGTCGGGAAAATTAACCATCTTTAATTGACGAGCTAGTCAAGTAGAGGCATACTGGGGACACTCTGTTTGTCTATGTATTCACACATGTACTAAGTTTCCGGTTAATACAATTCTAGCATGAATAATAAAAATTTATCATGATATAAGAAAATATAAATAACAACTTTATTATTGCCTCTAGGGCATATTTCCTTCAGTCTCCCACTTGCACTAGAGTCAATAATCTAGATTACAAAGTAATGATTCTAACACCCATGGAGAATTGGTGTTGATCATGTTTTGTTCATGAGAGAGGCTTAGTCAAGGGTTCTGCAACATTCAGATATGTATGTATTTTGCAAATCTCTATGTATCCCTCCTTGACTTGCTTAACACTAGTAGAAAAGGGGGCAACGGTCCAGGCCGGGTCAGCCCATTAGTCCCGGTTCAATCTAGAACCGGGACCCATGGGGGCATTGGACCCGGTTCGTGAGCCCAGGGGGGCGGCCGGGCCACGTGGGCCATTGGTCCCGGTTCGTCTGGACCTTTTGGTCCCTGTTGGTGGGGCGAACCGGGACCAATGGCCTCGCTCCTGGCCCACCACCATTGGTCCCGATTGGTGGCATGAACCGGGTACAAAGGCTCCCCTTTAGTCCCGGTTCATGCCACCAACCGGGACCAATGAGGTGCCTATATATACCCCCTCGCGTAAGAGCAGAGCACACTGCTTTGTTTTTTCCTGGCCGAGGGGGAGAGGGCTTGGTGGTGCTCTAGCTCACCTCCGATGCACACAAGGTGTTTGATGGAATGCCCGAGCCACACTACTTAAGCTTTCTCCTCTCCAAGCTTGACCTTCAAGCTCCATTTTCCTCAATATTTGTCTAGGTTTAGCGGTCCGTCATGCCCCGTCCCCGTCTTCACCGTCGTCGATCACCCGCGTCGAGCTCATCGCCGGCACCACCGTGGTCAGCCTCTTGTTCTTATCTTCTTTTTGAAAGGAAAAAATATTCTTACTTGTATGTTTACATAGATACTTGTATTATTTTCTTACTTTTATTATTGCATCTTATATAGTGCGATGGTTTTGGTATCCGCCCCCGTCGGCCCTCGTCCTGTCTATGATTCGGATGTGGTATATATATTATCTTTATAACTATTGGTTCATTTATTGTTTATGAAAATTATGCTGACCAACGTGACATAGATTTTATTTATGTAGGATGTATGTGAATCAGAAATTCCAACCGACCCTATTGTCGAGAGGTTAAAGTTAGTTGAAGAAGAAAACAATTTGTTGAAGGAAAAAATAAAAAAATATTGAGGAGGAGAAGATGATATTGGAGTTGCATGTTGCGTATGTTGTCGATGATCACAAGATCAAGATGGATGCAATGCGCTTGAAGATTAGAAAGATTAGAAAATATGCCATTCATACCGAGGCTTGGTATCATTATGCTGTTGGATCAATTGTTACCTTGGTTGCGATTATGATCGCATTTGTTTTTGCATTGAAATGTTTTACATAGTTTCAATGTATGGTTTAATTAATTAGATGCTCTGGAGAGCTATATGTTGTTAGATGAGAACTATGTATGTACTTTGGTTTTAATGTGATGATGAACTTCTATTAATTTGGACACTTAATTATATATAATGCACGCAGATGAACCGGTAATGGATGTACGGTGACAGACACACCTCCGAGTACATTAAGGGCGTGCATGAGTTTCTCGATGCGGCTGAGGCAAACAAGCAGAATGGTTTTATGTGTTGTCCATGCACTGAATGTGGGAATACGAGGTCTTACTCTAACCGGAAAATCCTTCACTCCCACCTGCTTTACAAGGGTTTCATGCCACACTATAATGTTTGGACGAGGCACGGAGAAATAGGGGTTATGATGGAAGACGGCGAAGAAGAAGAGTACAATGACAACTATGTGCCCCCTGAATACGGTGATGCTGCAACGGGGGGAGCTGGTGAAGATCAAGAGGAACCAGACGATGTGCCCAATGATGCTGCAACGGGTGAAGCTGCTGAAGATCAAGAGGAACCACACGATGTGCCCGATGATGATGATCTCCGCCGAGTCATTGTCGATGCAAGGACGCAATGCGAAAGTCAAAAGGAGAAGCTGAAGTTTGATCGCATGTTAGAGGATCACAAAAAAGGGTTGCACCCCAATTGCGAAGATGGCAACACAAAGCTCGGTACCGTACTGGAATTTCTGAAGTGGAAGGCAGAGAATGCTGTGGCTGACAAAGGATTTGAGAAGCTACTGAAAATATTGAAGAAGAAGCTTCCAAAGGATAACGAATTGCCCGACAGTACATACGCAGCAAAGAAGGTAGTATGCCCTCTAGGATTGGAGGTGGAGAAGATACATGCATGCCCTAATGACTGCATCCTCTACCGCAGTGCATACAAGGATCTGAACGCATGCCCGGTATGCGGTGCATTACGGTATAAGATCAGACGAGATGACCCTGGTGATGTTGACGGCGAGCCCCCCAGGAAGAGGGTTCCTGCGAAGGTGATGTGGTATGCTCCTATAATACCATGGTTGAAACGTCTGTTTAGAAACGAAGAGCATGCCAAGTTGATGCGATGGCAGAGTGAGGACCGGTAGAAAGACGGGAAGTTGAGAGCACCCACTGACGGGTCGCAGTGGAGAAAAATCAAGAGAAAGTACTAGGATGAGTTTGCAAAGGACCCAAGGAATGTATGGTTTGCTTTAAGCGCGGATGGCATTAATCCTTTCGGGGAGCAGAGCAGCAATCACAGCACCTGGCCCGTGACTCTATGTATGTATAACCTTCCTCCTTGGATGTGCATGAAGCGGAAGTTCATTATGCTGCCAGTTCTCCTCCAAGGCCCTAAGCAACCCGGCAACGGCATTGATGTGTACCTAAGGCCATTAGTTGAAGAACTTTTACAGCTGTGGAATGGAAACGGTGTACGTACGTGGGATGAGCACAAACAGGAGGAATTTAACCTAAAGGCGTTGCTGTTCGTGACCATCAATGATTGGCCCGCTCTCATTAACCTTTCAGGACAGACAAACAAAGGATAGCACGCATGCGCGCACTATTTAGGTGACACTGAAAGTATATACCTGGACAAATGCAGAAAGAATGTGTACCTGGGCCATTGTCGATTTCTTCCGACCAACCATCAATGTCGAAAGAAAGGCAAGCATTTCAAAGGCGAGGCAGATCACCGGAAGAAGCCCGCCATGCGTACCGGTGATCACGTACTTGCTATGGTCAATGATTTACACGTAATCTTTGGAAAGGGTCCCGGCAGACTAGCTGTTCCGAATGACGCTGAGGGACACGCACCCATGTGGAAGAAGAAATCTATATTTTGGGACCTACCCTACTGGAAAGACCTAGAGGTTCGCTCTTCAATCAACGTGATGCACGTGACGAAGAACCTTTGCGTGAACCTGCTAGGCTTCTTGGGCGTGTATGGGAAGACAAAAGATACACCTGAGGCACGGGAGGACCTGCAACGTTTGCACGAAAAATACGGCATGCCTCCAAAGCAGTATAAAGGTCCTGCCAGCTACGCTCTTACGAAAGAAGATAAAGAAATCTTCTTTGAATGACTGCTCAGTATGAAGGTCACGACTGGCTTCTCGTCGAATATAAAGGGAATAATAAATATGCCAGAGAAAAAGTTTCAGAACCTAAAGTCTCATGACTGCCACGTGATTATGACGCAACTGCTTCCGGATGCATTGAGGGGGCTTCTACCGGAAAACGTCCGATTAGCCATTGCGAAGCTATGTGCATTCCTCAATGCAATCTCTCAGAAGGTGATCGATCCAGAAATCGTACCAAGGCTAAGGAGTGATGTGGCGCAATGTCTTGTCAGTTTCGAGCTCGTGTTCCCACCATCCTTCTTCAATATCATGACGCACGTCCTAGTTCATCTAGTCGACAAGATTGTCATCCTGGGGCCCGTATTTCTACACAATATGTTCCCCTTTGAGAGGTTCATGGTAGTCCTAAAGAAATATGTTCGTAACCGCGCTAGGCCATAAGGAAGCATCTCCATGGGCCATCAAACAGAGGATGTTATCGGGTTTTGTGTTGAATTCATTCCTGGCCTTAAGAAGATAGGTCTCCCTAAATCGCGGTATGAGGGGAGACTGACTGGAAAAGGCACTCTTGGAAGTGACTCAATAATATGGAGGGACGGATATTCTTGGTCTCAAGCACACTACACAGTTCTACAGAACTCTACCTTGGTGACCCCGTATGTCGATGAACACAAGAACAGTCTGCGCTCCAAACACCCGGAGTAGTGCGACAACTGGATTACATGTGAACACATCAGGACTTTCAGCAGTTGGTTGGAAACACGTCTCAGAGGTGACAACACTGTTTGTGATGAGTTGTACTTGTTGTCCAAGGGACCATCTTTGACTGTATTGACTTACAAAGGATACGAGATAAATGGGAATACATTTTACATGGTCGCCCAAGATCAAAAGAGCACCAACCAAAACAGCGGTGTCCGCTTTGATGCAGCAACCGAGAGCGGAAAGGACACATATTATGGTTACATAGTGGACATATGGGAACTTGAGTATGGACATGATTTTAAGGTCCCTTTGTTTAAGTGCAAATGGGTCAATCTGTAAGGAGGCGGGGTACAGGTAGACCCACAGTATGGAATGACAACAGTGGATCTGAAAAATCTTGGGTACACTGACGAACCGTTCGTCCTAGCCAATGATGTGGCATAGGTTTTCTATGTGAAGGACATGTCTACCAAATCGAGAAAAAGAAAAGATAAGGAAGGGAATACATCATACGATGAGCCAAAGCGCCACATAGTTCTTTCAAGAAAAAGGGATATCCTGGGAGTGGAGGGCAAGACAGACATGTCTGAAGATTATGAAAAGTTTCATGAAATTCCTCCCTTCAATGTCAAGGCTGACCCAAGCATCCTGATAAACGATGAAGATTATCCATGGTTACGGCGCAATAAGCAAATGACACAAGCGAAGAAAAAGTGAAGACTTTCTCCCGCAACTATTATGATGATACCATGCCAACTTTGTAACACACGGGTATGCTATGCCAACTTTTTCAGAGTTCATTTGAAAACTATGAATTTAGGTCAAATTTTCTCTATAGGTGCATCTATGTTCATTTTTTTAGTAAAGTTAATCACAAACTTGTGATACACACAAATTTAAAAGAATTCAAATTTTAACTATTCAAATTTGAAAACTACTGGCACTAACAGAAAGTTTATAATTTTTCTAAAACTAACGACACTAACAGAAAGTTCATAATTTTGCTGACCTAAAAGCAAAAAGAATTAAAAAATAAAGCAAAAAAAAGAAAATAAATAATACAGAAAACAAAAAAATTGAAAAAAAATAAAAATAGCAACAATAAGTATTTTGTTGTAAGTAGAAACAAAATAAAATAAATAAAGCAACAAAGAACACAAAAAACAAAAAAAGTGTTTTCAAATTTGAAAACTAATGGCACTAATAGAAAGTTTATAATTTTTCTAAAACTAAAAGCAAAAAGGAATAAAAAAATAAAGCAAAAAACAAAAGAAAATAAATAATGCAAAAAACAGAACAAAAAAACTGGAAAAAATAGGCACTAAAAGCAAAAAAAAGTGTTTTCAAATTTGAAAACTAATGACACTAACAGAAAGTTTATAATTTTCTAAAACAAAAAGCAAAAAAGAAATAAAAAATAAAGCAAAAAACAAAAGAAAATAAATAATGCAGAAAACAAAACAAAAAAACTGGAAAAAAAATTAAAAATAGCAACAATAAGTAAAGAAAACAAAAAAGTGCCTCCTACTAAGCCCCCACGGCCTGAATACGTCTAGAAACCCTACCATGGGCCAGGATTCAGGCCCGCAGGAGACCCAGTAGGCCCATAGGCACAGACAGTGAGTTTAGGCCCATAAGCCTGCAGTAGAGAGGAGCTCAAAGTGGTTGGCTCGGCAGAGCTTATAAACCACTCCAAGCCCCTCTCGGCTAGCGAGGTGGGACTAAACATCCCACCGCACTACGCCAGTTCTAGCACACAACCTTTGGTCCCGGTTGGTGCCACCAACCGGGACTAAAGGGGTCAATTGGTCACGGTTCGTGGCACCAACCGGGACCAATGCCCCCCTTTAGTCCCGGTTGGTGCCACCAACCGGGACCAAAGGCCGCCGCTTCCCGCCCTTTGGGCTGCTGAAAAGAGGCCTTTGGTCCCGGTTGGTGGCACCAACCGGTACTAAAAGGG